>NC_056731.1:960788671-960991171 GCF_019279795.1 Protopterus annectens | reverse complement strand
GGTTGTTGTACTTGTAGGTTGGAAGGGTACTATTTTAGAAGACCCTGAAGATTTATGGGTGAAATCCTTAGGATGATACTCTGAAGTGATATTAGGTGGTGGTTAATCTAGCAGTACTTTGTAAAAGATGGAATCAGATTCACTAAGAATGATGAATTTTGGTGACACACCTAATAGCTACTATGTAGTTGCTTCTACTGCTCATCGTGATACAGTTACACTCAGTCGGTAATCAATGTACGTTTGCTCCTTATCTCAACAGAAATAAAGCAGTAAGACTACTCACAAGCTAGATCCTGAGAAGTGAGGGAGAAGCCTTCTGGTGATCAGCAGTATTGTTCCAAATGTTGCATGAAACTGTAGCCCTGATGTAGCCTTTTCCTGTTATATGTCCTAGATAACATTTACAGCAGCTAATTGCTAAGGAAGTTCAAGATGGTTGTCATAGTGTGAACACTGTCACAATACAGCTCCCTCCTAATAAAAATTAAAAGGCATCATTCTACTGCTAAGTGACTAAGCTGTCTCACTAAGCAAGTTTTTATTTAAATATCCAATTGCCTGTCATCATTTTTCTTTTAGCTGAAGAGGAGAAGTGTTTTGAAGACTTGCCAGGCTTGCTACTTCTGTTCTGATACTTGTGTCATGAATAGTGATCAAAAGTTCAGTCCTTCTTAACAGAAGAGCAAAACAAAGTGCCAATTGCTTTACAAAACCATTCAATTTATCATAAATTCACATACACAAGATGTCTCAAGAAAGTGTATAGATGAAGGCTACCACCATGAAAAAATATATAGACAGTTAATACAGAAAAAGAGAAGTCAAGTAAGAGGTGTCATGGAAAAGAGATGTCAAGTAAGAGGCATCATGGCAGCATTTCAAAAGAAGAAAAGAATCCTGCCTACATCAAAACTAAGTTTGATCAAACTTTTGCCATGGAAGTTAAAAGCAAGCCTACAGTCATTGCAAATTGCCCTTGATAATATATCAGTTCAGCTTACTGGCACTAATAATGTTATTAAAGATTTTGCAAAAAACAAATGGAGACAACTAAGATGCACACATTTAAATGAGAAGTCCAATTGTCCCAGATTAATAAAAACTTATGACAGGTACATTCTGACACACCAAATATCCAGGACATGGTATTAGACTTAAATGACAGGAGTAGATGCAACAGCAAGTTAATAACGGGAGTACCTGAAATCTTTGATAATACTGACCTTATACAAACACATAAGGCTATTCTAACTATTTCTCTTAAATATCCAGCAATCTCAATTGACCTAATAATTGAAAGGGCTCACAGAGGACTAGACAAATCACAAGCTGATGCTGACAGGAAAATTCATGAAGATACTTAGCTAAAACTATGACTTACACATCTTGAGATCTGCAAAATCTAACAAGTCAATTTTTTTTGTTGAGGATATAAAATATCTATTGTTCAGGACATATCTCTCACTTATAAAAGATATAGACCAAATTAACTCTGTTTTGATAAGTGAAAGCATAAGGTTTCAAATGCAGTTGCCAGACAAACTTTCTATTTGAAGGAGAAGAAATACCAATTAAATACATATTGTGAATCTAATGCTACATTTCAGTGGCTTTTCAACTTCCCTCCAAAACAGACATGAAGGAGGTTAAATCAGAACTCTTTCTTTATCCATGCCCGATGATTCACCTTATGGGTAGAATCTCAAAGGCTTACATTTACATTTTGAAAATATTTCTTGTTCCTTGCTTTTCCAAAGAATTCTGTTGGATTCTGATATCATGAAAGCTTGTTGCTTGGCAACATTACATCCTCTGACCTTTGGAAAGAAATGAATTTATATGACATTTCTGTTGCTGCTTTTGTTTATTTCACTTTCTTATATCACAAAAAGCATGAAAGATCACTGGCACTTTGGACACATTGAGCTAGTAAAAGCTAACTCTTTGGGAATAATTACATATAAAGAGTATTGATAGTTAACGGACTTAAATTCCATATTAGATTTCCAAAATTTTCTTGGGTGACTAAAAGGTTTTTTTCTAACTTAACTTAATTTTGTTCATTCTTTTCAGGGAATAAATGTTAGTGTTGCATTGAACATTTACTAATGTGTTTATATCTGTCTTCTCTTAGCAATAGAAATATAATTATATTTTTCTTTCATATACTATATAAATATATTAATATCACTTTATTATATCACTTTTTGCCTTCTCAGTTTAGTTGTGTTAGAAATTCTGTTGATAAGGGTATGGGAAAAGATTTTTCCAGAATCAGACTACACAGAGTTTGTTGGTGTCATATGGGTATGTTAAAAAAGTTTGCTATACTATCTTACTGGCATCTCTTTAAACAGTTTTATCTTTGAGATATGAAAAAAAACTTGAGGATTAATAGAACTTATAGTAAATATAAAACTGGGTTCATTCTTCCTGATTTAAGTTGTGCTGGGACTTATTACTAAGACCTGGAATCTTAAGGACAATTTTTTGTACAAATCAAAATCAAATGTGTGCTTTATTCAATAAACTCATATGATGAACTAATGGGATGCTGTGTGAGAAAAAATAGATTAAATATTTTGAATTGGCTGGAAAATAACTAACAAACATGGGGTAGCTATTCTAATTAAAGATACTTTTCCTAGGGAGGTGTTTGATTCAGGTTATGATACTAATAGCAGACTGTGTTATTCTAGATGCTCTTTGCCAGCTTTGACTAAACCCATTGTACTATTTAGCTTATATCCCCCTTACACATAAATTTAAATAAATTCTTCCCATAAATCCTACATACTTTGAGTAAATTGCAATTTAAGTATCCATTTAGCTTCCCTTTCTTCTATGGTGTTCCTAACATTGCCTAGTCGGCTGGTGGGGGATATACCTAACGATGTTGGCATGGAGTATATTCGAGCATTATTAACTAAGAAAAGAACTAAGAAAAGAACACCCATTAACACCATCAATAAGTGCATGTCACTTCTTACTGATTTCTTATGTTTTGAATGCTGCTATTCTGTTGATGCCATTGAGGTTTTGGATGTCAACAACCAGACATGGTGCATGCAGATTTGCAAGAGGTGATCATTGTAGGGAGGACATAGGGGCACCATTGATCAATTCATCCTATAACAAGCACACATCTTGCACACAAACAGCAGATTACATCATCTTTACATTTTGACATTGCATTTTGACAACAGGCAACATTTTCTACATAAGGTATGACAACAAGATCTTTATGGGAACGTATGAGGAGCACCTATATGCTATTAGCAAACCTATATGCTATTATTTTAGATGAAGCATGCTAATTTAGGTTTACAATTTTACAATTTGGATTAAGTTTTGGAACCAGCCGACCCAGCAATGATGTTAGGCAATAGAAAGGGAAGCTAAAGAGACCTGGAAGCTAAATGGATGCACAAACCAGGCCACAACTAAATGATAGAGGTGTAGAGTGACATTTGACATCATTCTTACCAGTAGACCACTTGACATATATTTTTATATATTTAGTTAATTATCAGTTATGTTTGTTTTTTTTTTATTTATCATCATTGTTTTTGATTTTGCTTTTAACCAGTAACACACACAAATGTGGATATCAGCATTCTGATTTGTTGTTGTTAATTTGTGTGTGACAACATCATGTGTATTTTAGGGTTATTATTTTTTTTTTTATTTTATGTGAAATGATGTATTGTTATAAAAAGCACTTACTCTACGCATTTTATCTTTTTATTGTTTATACAATAAACGTTGTTTTATTACTTCAAGGAGAGAGTGGTTGTTTAAATTTTGCAGTACATGGTGCACCTTCTTGTTCTTTCACCCGTGCATTTACTTTTTCATTGGAGGTGCTTCATCCAGCAGGAATTATTTGTAATTTGTAAATTTAAAAATCATTTCATTATTGTTGAGGGTGAGTGAAATAGGACTAGTGACCCAAATCATGATAGATCCTTTTCAACTAATCAACAATTAAACTTTTTTTAAATTTTGACGTGAATTCTATGTCACACTCTGGAAAAATAAACACTTAATCCCTCTCTTTTCAAGAAGCAGGAAATAATTAGAGAAATAAATTCTCAATTTAAAGACCTCTTGCAAACTATCACTACTTGTGAGAAAAAAATGATATTTTATGGACATCTTTTAAAGCACAATTAAGTGGATTTTTGGCTAATAAGCCAGTATGCTATAAAAAAGAACAAAAGCAAAAGGAAATATAAATAAAATAAGAATTTAAGAATCTGAAAAGTCAATAATTACAATTTAATGATCTAATTATTGAGAATAAAATCAAAGAGTGTCACAGACAACTTAAACTGGTATTTCTCTCACTATTATCATGGAAAGAAAGTCTGGTACTTGTCAAGTATGCAGAATGAGCAAAAAATGCATCAAAGTTACTTGCTGGACAAATTTAATCAAGACCCCCTCATTTTAATTCAAGAAATAATACATAATGATTCCAGATACAAGGGCACTTCTGAAATTATCTCAATTTCTGAAAATATCTTTAGAGGTTTATATGAAAGAAACTCATCCACATTATCAGACAAATAATTGGATTTAAATTTTAGTCAACTGAAATTTCATCAGTTAAATCAAGATACCAAAGAAATATTAGGTAAACCTATTTATATATCTGAAATAAGGGAAGCTACAGAAAGTTTGTCCAATGGGAAAACACTAGGCCCTAATGACTATGTTTCAGAGTTAAAAATCATATATCAGCTATTCAAAATCATGCTTATATTGTTTGATTTTATTATTTCAAATATCAGGCATTTTTATGAAAATGTTTAAAATCTTAATTTCCAAAAACTCCATAGACACTAAATTAAACCACTAGTCATTAGACCAATAGCACTGTTTAATTTAGATATGAATATTTATGCAATGATGTTTGCCAAAAGAATTTAGCTAGTGCTGCCCTCTGTAATATCCCCTTCTGATCTGTTTTCTTTTCATCAGTCAATAACATTTGAATTTATTAAATTTCTAACCCTGAATTATAATAGTAGTATCTATGTACTGACAATAAATGCATCTAAAGTTTTTGACAGAATAAACATTTTTGTTCCTATTTATGTTCCCAAAACATTTGGTTTTCCTCCAGAATTTATTCAAAATATTGGTATATTATATTCTAATTCAACAGCTAAATTAGTTATCATTAAATGTCTGTAGAAAATATTAGCAGTCAAGAATGGAATAAGACAAGGTTCCCTATATCCATACCTGTTTAATCTATATATAGATGTTTTACATTTAGATTAATTACAATCTGCAAGCTATATCATTCCCATTCATTTAAACTTTAAGTTGCTATTAATAGCCTTTGTAGATGATGTAAATATATATATTTAACTTGCCCCAGTTCTGATTTATCTAGAATACTACATTATTCTTGAGTTTCCAGACTTTGTAAATTATAAACTAAATTTGGATATATCCCATCTTTTTGATCTTTTACTACTTAAACCATATGGTATCAATGCTGGGAAATTGGAAGATGTATCAATTTCCAAATATGTCACATACTTTTTCAGAACATACTTATAGTTACATCTTATGACACAAATTCAATCCATCCTTTTATTAAATACATAAAAAACTGGTATGAATATTGTATCAGCTATTTAAAGGTGACAGTCTATTTTCTACTTTTTCTTATCTAAAGTTGTGATCATTAAAATGAATATCTTCCCAAAACACCTCTTCCAGATTTCATCCACCATACATAATATCCCTAAAAAGTTTTTCATTCATTTTACTAGAAGAAATATCTAAGCCGTTATGACATCCAACAGCTATCAGGATTTCTCATTCTAAGTTAACTTACCCAAATCAACAAGATTGTATGAATTTTTTGGACTTTTAGTTGTGCTATTTAATAACCAGAGCTTCAGCAATCATAAAACCCATGCACATTGAAGAAAAATACTTTTAATGGCAACCAATATGGGTCCACATTTGCTTTAGTAAGCCAAAAAACAAAGTAATCTAAAATTTAATAAATTTAATGAAGCTTTTAACACACCATCCCTTCATCAGCATACACAATTACATTTAATTGTTGTATATATGGAGATTATTTTAAAAACACAGAACCAGCCAATAAAAAAAAAAATTACTATATTATATATATATATATATATATATATATATATATATATATATATATATATATATATATATATATACCACATTTGCTTTAGACATGTTAAAGCTGTTAATTGCAATGCAAAAGCAGTTTCTTTTCTCATACTAAGCCTGATGAAAAAGTTAAAGGTAAAGTTGATAATTAAACAACATATTGCTCATTTTCAGAAATTATTAGAAGTCGTAAAACTAGATCATGTAGCACCTTTGTTTCAACCTATACAAAGAACCCCTAACATCTTAATAAATAATCAAATAATTGATCTGATAAAATTTTTGCTACTTGTGAATTCTATTGCTCATGATTTTATAGCACATAAACCCTATTCAACTGAACACATTGTTTCTACTTTGAAACTACCTAGAGATTATTTTCCTCTTGTGACAATAGTCCTAAATACATGTAATTTTTTGAATATGATACTACTGGGGATACCTTGAAATCAGACTAGTGTTCCTTCCCCTTATGACTATATATATATATATATATATATATATATATATATATATATATATATATATATAGTTTTCCTGTTCTGCATAACTTAAATAAATAAAAATGGTTCCTTTCAGTTTTCCCACAGATCATCAATACAATGAGCTCTATTCAGAAAGGTTAAGGTGATGTAAAAGTCCAGTGTATACCTTGTTATAATTCTGATCTAAGACAGCTCTAACACTGTGCTGTACCAAGAAGTGATGCAGTACTGTGTTGGATTGACTCTGCAGCCTACTGCAAATACAAACGAGGCATTGGTATGTGCATTTTTTTATTTGCTCTTTCCAGTTGATGCATTTGTGAATTTCCCACTTTTTTGTATGCACAGTTCTATGCTGGTTTGCTTTTTCGCTTCTTTTCTATGCCCTGAAGATTTACTGATAACTGTTTAGTTTATCACTATTATGTCTTTCTACTGTGATTGTTATTATTCTTTAGCTTTATGTAGTACATAGTTTAAGGATTACTTTTTTACATTTGCACTAATAAGCACATTTAGTTACATGAGAGAATACTCTAGCAGTACCAGTTCTATCGGTTGCTTTTGGCAGCACACTGGCCCTATGAGGCTGGAACATGCTCTGTTTGCCCTTGGTATGTTTTGCACACATTGTTCCCCTATCCTACCTCTCTTCCCACCCAACCCATGCTCTCCTACATTTATAATACTCCCACTCCTCTCCCTCATTTAACCATCAAAGAATCGTCAGCCCTTCACTGAATGCCACCTTCTATTTTGTCTATACCTCCCTGCACTATATCACTTTTTTCTCATTCCCTTACACTCTCCCCCTCACACTACCTTAACAATTTACCCTGTTATGTTGTCAAAGCATCTTCTACTATTTTCTTCCAGAGAAGTAACTTATCTCTATATATTACTCCAACATTGTGCATACCATTGCTCCTAAGTACTACACCTGTCAGTACCTTAATGTTTACCTCATTTCGTACACTACTACCCACATAAGTAAGTTGTTTCTAATCAGTCCAATATAATGCTAATCAGTTTGTTATCATGCTTGCTAATTCTGCTCAAATAATGCACATTTTACTATAACCCAATAATAACAAATAATATTTCTCCAACTGTATACCAGCCAGCCAATCATACTCCTTTCTTGAATTCTCTATGTATTGCACAAACTCCATTCAAAGATGTTCCCCACCTTATTATTACAAATAAAGAATACTTTACCTCCAATAAAAAAAAAAAAAACAGAATAAAACAACTTTCAGTGATAACGTCTAAAAACAAACAGAAAACTTATTCTTTATACTAAGTTCCTCTTAGGAGGGGGCATTCATGCTAACTCTAGATTCTTCAACCTTCTTTGACAATCTAACTTTTGTCACTGTAAATGCGAGAAGCATAAGGAATAAAGTCACTGAACTCCAGATGTGGACATCCATTATAACCCTAATATTCTAACTATAACTGAAATTTTGCTAAAACCAAGAATGAGAGAAATAACACCCCTGGCTTTAATGTCATTTGCTATGATCACGTAAAAAGGTAAGAAAGCAGTGTTGCAATATTATTTCCTAATCGCTACCAGATCAACCTATATAATGTACCTATACCAGAACTTCAACACAACACAACTCATTATCTCTTTCTTGAAACAAAGAAAAAATATATATATATATATATTTATATGTATTGTTACAATTTATATCACTCCTGATGACAACACAGCTGCACTGGAGGAAATCCTACAGTACATAGGATATCTACATTTACTCCACAAGATAGGTAACAGTTCTGGAGGATATGAATATTAAATGGCTGGACCTTACATTGATTTCTCTTAAATCTAGCATAAATCTACATGACTTTAAGCATCTTATCAATAGTTCCATATAGCACATTAAAACCACAATCTTCTTATTAGATTGGATCATAGTATTTGATCTTTCAAAAGTAATCTCTTCAGGTACTCTACCAGACTGTCTTGGTGATCACTTCTCATCCTACAAATGGACGTATCACATACCTACCTAAACAGGAAGTCTACAAAATAATCCACAGTCTATCTAATTTTGACCAAGAAGCCTTTATTCTTCTTCCTTCTTCTCCTTTCAGCTGCTCCCATCAGGGGTCCTCTCAGCAGAACATTTGTCTGCAGAATGAGGGGCAGTAGAATTTTTATGGTGTCAAGTTGCCAACCCAGCATGCAACATTCCTCAGAAGACACACACATGCACACATTCACTCCTGGGGCCAATCTAGAGTGTCCAGTCTAACTGCAGCATGTCTTGGGAATGTGAGAGGAAATTGCAGCACATGGAGGAAACCTACATGAGCATAGGGAGGATAGGATGACTCCCCACAGAAGACACCCCAGCCAAGAATTGAGCTGGAGAACCTCTTGCTGTGAGATGGCAATGATAACTGCTGTAACACTGTGCCAAAATAACCAAGAAGCCTGTATTACTACTACCCTTTTGTCAATAAATTGGAATATTCTCCAATTAGATGATGCCATTAGTAAATGTAGTACAATTTTTCTCAACATCCTAAAATTACATTACTCTCTCTAGGAAGAGAAGAATCAAAACAAGCAATGTAACATGGCTGTCCAAAAAGAGCAGACTCAAAATGCAGGTCTGAAACAAAGATTAGAAAGAAGTGCAAGCACTTAAAACCCTGTACAATCTCCAACATTATAGAGGTCTGCAACCAGGAAAAAAATAAATAAATGTAGACTCAAAGGCATATTACAACAAAATTCTAAATAATAGCACAAACAAATGGAATTATCTGGTCATCTATTAAAGAAATACTGAATCTTGGCCAAAAATATAACCCCAGTCTAGCTAAAAAATATACCACTTGAAACTGCCATACAGTCAGCACTTATGTTATAGTCAATATAGCCTCCATTACTAAAGACTCTTATACCTCTCTTCTCACCACTATTCAACAGCCATATATCAATTTCTCCACATTCACGTTAAAATTTGTTCCTACAGCATATATAAAAATGACTCTTAGCAAACTTAAACTTTGTTCGATCTCTGCTGTTAAATTACTAAGTAGCAACCTTAAATTAGCAGCTAACTGTATTGCCTATCCAGTTTCTATTCTTATCAATGGATTCATTCAGGAATCCCATGTCCCTTCCCTCTGGGAAAAAAAAAATCTTATCACCCTTCTTCACAAAAGCAGAACTTCAAAAGATATTACAAACTTTAGATACATAACAATGTAGAAATACAGAAATGTATTCAAAAGCAACTGCAAAAATATCTCATTTTTGGAAAAACACCTAACCCCCAAGCAGCATGTTTTTCATATATCTCTAAGGGGTTTATATTGGAACATCAAAGGCTGATAAGTCCGAAGCTCACAACCTCGAACTTCAAACCCCGAAAGCTGACAACATTGAACCGCAGAACGGAGATCGCCATAGAGTGTAGGAAGGGAAGATTTCCCTTTACTGCACTATAGTGTGATCTCAGAGTTGGTATATTTAAGTAGTGGGAGGTATGGGGGTGCAGGGGGGCTTGCCCCCCTGCATACAGCATTTGTATGGGGGGGTAGTTAGTATTTTTTTTTGTATGCTCGATGTCAGCTTTCGAGGTTTGCAGTTCAAAATTGTGAGCTTCGGACTTGTAAGCTTTCGATCATCTGATATAGCCCCTCTCCAAGTTACAGCACTGCACTTTTAGCCTTCACATATGCTATCAACAAAGCAGGGACAGTGGCAATCTAGTATCCTCCTTATTCCTAGACCAACCCAAGCCCTTTGAAACAGTTTCTTTTAGCACACACATATTGCAAATATACTCATAGGGTTATCACTATATAGTGTCCCATGGTTCCAAAGCTACTTGAGAGATAGTAGCAGTCTTTGAAATGGCACCTCATACTCTTTCCCTGCCTCCCAATTACCAGAAACATTCTATAGATTTTATCCTTGCCCCCCTCCAATTTAACATTCTCACTAATACATTCTATGCATCTACCCAACATGCTGCATGAATACAGCATGCCAATCTCCAAAAAATCACTCAAAAGGCTTTCAAAGCTATGAAAAATAGCTCTGTAACTAACAGCATATGCTTAACCTCCCAAAAATGATATATTACTTTTTATCCCCAAACCACTCTCTCTCACAAAAAACACCAAAAACTAGACAAGCTGTACAGACCCAGAATCAAACTGCAGTGGGAAAGTGGGAATAATAGCAGTTACAAAGAAATGTAGTACAGGGGCATGTAACTCTGCACAAATTCCATCAAGACAGCAGTAATAACTGGTGTTTTATATATATATATATATATATATATATATATATATATATATTCATACTTCAGTAGTACAGCACAACTTTTAAAGTGTGCTCTATGAGTGTAAGTTTATAAAGTTGCATCATTTGGCAATATTTCACAGGAAATGCGTACAGATGATAAAATAATGTAAAACATTTAAGAAGTTGAATTTATCCTTCAGTTTATGTATTCTCGAAACTATGTGACTGCAAAGTTCTGCATGTGGCCATTAAAATGTACTTTGTAAGTAGTTCTTGTTCTGTATATCTAGTTAAGCATACATTATTTAAATATAACAAATGGGCTGAATCTCTCTCTTTATATTGTTATAGTCAGCATATGGCCCAGCCTTCCTCATCACCATTTGTTTTTCCTATATCTACAGTTGTACTTCCGTTGTGATGTCTACCATATGCACAATACTATACACGTATGTTTGCAGAGTCCTTTTTCTCCACTTCTCTGTGTGATCTAGAAAAATGTTCAAGCTTATTACCACTGATACACATATCTATAATGCTTTTATTCTACCTCTTTAAATGCCCTTACTTTGCTCTATATTAAGAAACAGTATTTTACCACCAAAATGCTACTCTTCTCTGATATTCTCCTTGTCAGCAGAGCTTCCCATCGCCACAGCTAATGTAGTTCTGTCTGCTTACTCCAAAATCCGATTTCATACTGTTCTACATGTTGAGTTTCTCCTTTTAGTGTTGGCTTTTTTGTATGTCTGCTCTTTGCATGTCTGCTTATATTAAATGCTGTACAGGCCATGCACATAAAAAATGTGATCTTGTTAACGTGTAATTGCAGTGTTTTAGAATTATATGCCTTGGCAACTCTGGTAATATTTCAGTTCTGGCTTTGGTTCAATGTTACATGATAACATATGCATATGCATGCTTTGGAATGATGGTGCTTTCTTTACAGAAGATGACTTTTGTCAGTTTCCTGAGCATGTGGTAGCAGTCATAGTTAGGCAAATCTACATTGATCTTGGCACAGTGTGTCTCCCTTATTTTTAATCTTTTTTTCAGATAAGGGAAAAAAGGTCTCTTTACTACACATGAAAACAGAATATTCTGTTGTAAAAAATAGTGCTACAAGATTTAATACTTCTGAGTGGATATCAGATTTGCCTTGCAACTAGTTCCAATGCCACTGAGGAAGAACATTTTAATTATCATTATTATTTAATCCAACTCCTTTTTTGTATTTTTAAAGTGGATTTTCTGCTAACTTATTAAAATTGGATATTGTGTCATATTTTTCTGTTTGGCAAAACGTTCAGATATTTCTAGTGAGTGCATGACATTGCTGGAGTTCTGAGTGTTCCTGTTGCTGGTTTAATTTACAGTTGCTTTTCTGATTGGCTGTTAATTTTAATTGTACTTTTTAATTGTGCTGTGCAGCAGGTCATGTTACTCTGTTTGGCTGGCTCCCTCTATGCTGCTTTTTCCTTACTCATATTGCTATTGTATTGATCACTTCAAACCTGATTTCACCGTGCTAACAGTCCAAAAGACATTAGGAAATTAATATTTATTTAATCCAATTATCTCTGACTGGTTTCCATGTATATTTATGGCTAATCTCTTAAGGTGGTGTATTTTGCCCGAGTTTTGTTAGCAAGGGGCACTTATTAATTTTTTTCTACTAAGAAAAGGAAAGTGCTGGTGAACTAGTTAATATGAATGCTCCAGATTTAATTTACTGGTGCTTTTTTGATTGGCTTTGACTTTTGAGGGTAGTTTTTAAGTCATGATGTATAGCAGAACCCGATGCTTTATTTCACTAGACAGCTCTTTGCTGTATTTTTCTTACTAAACAATACTACTAGATTGACACTTTCTAAATTAGTTTGATTTACTGTACTAGGACATGATGTACTGTGTTTATCCAATTGGTTTGTTTTAAAATACTTGTAACTGTTCTCTAATATTTTCTGCATTCACCGTGAACTCTTGCCAATTTTGCATAGTTGCTTAATGCTGCTACTAGTAGCACCATCTGAGTCTGAGCTGTGATGAGTTTTGTGCTGCTGCTGCCACTGTTGCTGCTGTTGGTTCATAGATTCACCTTTTCATAAATAAATACTAAGTTAATGACCAGGGCCTTTATAAGCCTAGCCAAGCAATTCAAACCAATTGTGTCCCCATGTATCATTGGCATTTATTAGGAGGAGATATGTTACTTAGGAATGTTCTAGATGTTATGGGTGGGGTGGGTGTAAGTTTGGGAATAACTGCCTACCTCATTCTACTAGAGACACGGGGCCAGACCCAGGCTGAATTTTCAATATCCCATCCATTTATCAAGGTTACACTTAATAAGGGTTAGGAATGGACTATGCTTCACATGGAAAGGGAGCCTGCTGCAGAGCATGAGAATCCTTTGGGACTCATATCGGTCATGTCTGATTTATTTCACAAGCAAAATTTAAATCCTTGGCTCAAGTGGCTCGGATGCTGTTCATTTTGTGGATGTGCAAAACTTTCATCAGAGCTGGATCTGAGGTTGCCTTGTATGCCAGAAATAGATTACCTCTCAATATAGGACAATGTGTTCATACCATGGATTCATCTAGTAAGGATCCTTTATGGGCATTCCAGATGTTGCATATGTCTGGTCAGGTACATGCCGAAGGAGGCACTATACTCAATGATGAGTCTGATAACAGCCAACTAAAACATCAGTATGACTTCTTTGGAACTTGATACCATGCACTTACATATAAGTTGGGCAACGTAGAATGATTTTCTTACTTTCTTGGCCCCATGTTGGTCAAAGGCTAGATTATTGTCAACCTATATTCCCAGATCCATGACTACCAGGTCAACTGTCAGGGGTGTCATCAATGGAGCAATTAGCCTGGGTGGCCATTTTGCCAAAAGGCACCATAATGCATTTCTTGGCATAGAGTTTTAATCCACAGTTTGGCACCAGTCATATGCTGTGTTAGACCCTCTTGTAAGATGTTTATGTGATGGAGTAATCTATGATAGCACCCAATTTGCAGTCATCTGTGAACTTGGTCAGCCAAAGGCCATTGACGTCAGCCTTTACCTCTGAGAACTTGAAGTGTGAGCTGAATTTGTCAGTCAGCATATTTCCTATGTTGCTTTTTAGAGACAGCCCTTGATGCTCCCATCTTTAGGTCACTGCCTAACAATCTGCTGCTGTTTGTTTATAATAATTTTGTGTTGCCTATAGGTCAATTGCATGCATAGTTGTTGATCTTAAAATACCTCCTTATTGCTTCCAGACCAGTTTGCAGTCACCAGTTGATACTGGAATCTTCTTTTAGGCCAGTTACTCACAGTAATAATGCATGGGTGCATCCAAGTATGTGATAGTCAAGTCAGATAAATCTTAGACACAATCAATGTGTGTCATTTCAGTAGAGTGTATATATATATATATATATATATATATATATATATTTTTTTTTTTTTACATTTGAGCCATCCACTATTTATTCTATTGATGGTATGTGTTGTATGTAGCATGTAAACCAACCTTCGTATATATTATTAGTGGAATCTGAGTCTGATATTCTAGACCATACCATATGCACTTTTTCCTATCTGTTCGGCCATTATACTAATGCATTGCTGTCTCTTAGTTGTGTAATGTTCTGATTCTGTTTGTAGTTTATCTGATGTCTTTAGCCCTCATATTATTTATTATTTTAAATTCATGTATCACCATCTTACTGCAGTAATTGTCAGCTATACCACATTATAGCATACTAGTTAATGTGTACTACTTAATTATTAGACTATATTACCTCTTTTTCCCTATGGCTTCAGGAGTTCCTGCTTCAGTGTTCATGCATTTTCACCTTACCTCGACATCTCCTCCACAGCATTGTTTGTCTTCCTAACATATCTTCTCTGTCTACTGAATAAATTGGTTTCCTGTATCATTTATACTCACAGTAATCTGACCAACCTGGCAAATATGGTTTATGTTTATCCATTCTTTGCTAGTATCATTTTACTTGGTATTCTGAGACACTATAAGAACTGCCTAATGCTCACCAGCGACTAACAGCTGCTAGAGCAGCGTGACATGAATTATGAGAGGTGCATTTTTCTATGTAAACTCAAATACATCCTCTCACTTGTACAGACGACTGGTAAACAGCAATTACAATCACTCAGAATTTCAGAGGATCACACTAAACCAGCATTTCATAAGGCTGAAAAAAACACCCTTCAAACCTCTAAGAATCTGTATTAAATAGCTTTAGCAGCAATCCACTAGAAGAACTCCTCCACATCCACATAAAACAGTGAGTCACCAAGCTTCAGAGTCCAGATCTCCTACTTCTACAAATCTGTATGTCCAAGAAGAAATATTCTACTAACTGTTGAGTTTACTGTTAGATACATTAACTCTATTCTTACTAAGCTGGGAAAAAGTGAGAATGGCAACTGAATTTCTAATACCATTATGCATGTCATTATGCAGGTTATACAGTCCCTCTTACAAGCAAACATATCTAAGATGTTGTAGCTCCTGCAGGTATGAATGAAGTGTGAAGCAGAGAATATTAAGACATGCAGAGACACATACTGGAGCTTACTATGCATGTGTCAAATATAAGTATGACTCCAGCACCAAGTGGAATCCTACCCTCATGCAGGAAGTTTCCCAGAAACAATGACAAGGCAAATGGCTTTAGCATTTGACAAAGTAGCCAGTATTTTTCCTATAGGACCCGTTAAATGTCAACTTAGGACTAGATGAATGAGAGCACAAATTCATTTCTAAGGATGGCCTACACCTTTTTTCCATGGCTTCTGCATGCTGAACAAAGCGTTTGCTATCCCCATTTTATCTTTTTTAGACAATGTCTGCCTTCTAGACATTCCAACATAACAAAAATGTTTGAATAAAATTCCAGTCCAGATTACATCAAGGGTGCTGTGTTGATGCTAGAAGTCCTAACAATAAATTGTCAAATATGAAGACTGACTTACAACTTAAAAGCATCCATGCCTGTGATATAAAAAAGTTTATTTCAATGTAAAGAGAGTACTCCTCTTATAGGTTTCAACATATATCATGCATTCAGACCTGCTGTAAAGGAGTATGGATATTTGTCAGAGACCAAATTCTCCTTATATTGATTCCCCTTGATTCATAAACAGAACCTGCTGAACTTCAAATTGTCCTGAACAAGACAAACATGACAAATTGCTAGTTTTCAGACTGCTATAGTTCCTCCACCCCATGTTTACAGAGAATTACAAATGATTTACAAATGTATTTAATGTGCTACACATGAATACACATACATTTCTGAGGGATGATTTAAACTATCCAGCTATTAAATGGGACACCTATAGAAAAATTATGGATACTTCTATCATTTCTAGACAAATGAAATGTTACTTAATTTCTGCAAATATATATAGAACCCACTAGGGAGTCAAACATCTTACAGACCTCATCCTCAGTAGCATCACACCTACTTGTACTTCTTTTATAATGTCCTCCTTTAGGGAATCTAAACTGACCACAGCAAACATCT
Organism: Protopterus annectens; assembly: GCF_019279795.1. Lineage (NCBI taxonomy): Eukaryota > Metazoa > Chordata > Ceratodontiformes > Protopteridae > Protopterus > Protopterus annectens. Next base: position 960,974,672 of record NC_056731.1, on the reverse strand, counting down.
AAGTAATAAAAGACTTTAAATATGCAAACTTGACCTAAATGTATAATGAATTCTCAAAATTTGGTTGTGAAATGTTAACTGCTATATACAGTACTCTCACTTGTAACTTATGACAGTGAATTTTAGTCCTGTCTAACTGTGTAAACTATGTGGTCACAATCATTAACACATATATTGTGGAATATAACAATAAACCATTTTGGTGGAATGTCAGCACTACTAAGCTTTGAAATAATATAGAAATAAAAGATTAATTAAGGGCAACAATAAATCAAATTCTACCTACATAATACTCAATCAAAAATCTGAAAGTCATTGTAGGAAGATCAAAGCAGAATCTAAATTAAAATTAGCATATGAAGCCAAGGATAATCATGTTTCTTTCTTTAATTACATCAGATTATTAATAACTATTGTCCAGCAATGCTCTTATTTATTCATAATAGAATTGATCACTCCTGCCCTAAATATATTGCCAACATACCTGCAGTTACAGTAAGTAAAGATGAATTTAGAATGGATATAGTTACTAAAGTTCCACATATAAAGTAATCTCTTCCTCCTATAAGGATCATTATGTACTATCTCCTAAATGCACCTTTTAAAGCTAAACATGCCACCTGTGTGGACCCCAAAAATATTACTGGTCACTTGATTAACAGTGCCAGACTGCCCTCTTGTAAGCCCTCAGAAACAGTTCATCTTAAGCATAGTCATGGGTTGGGATACAATAAAGCCGATTCTCTGTGCCAGAATAGTGTAGCAGCTATTGCATGGAATATGGCTGCCAAGCTATCCAGTAAACAAGGCTGGGGGTCTGCAAAAGCCTCCCAACACTATTCTAACATGGACACCACTTAATAATGCTAATTACCTCATTTGATGGTGAAAACCATGCAAATGAGGTGAATTAGCAATTTGGTAAGCAGACAGGCATCCGTGTCAGAGCACTATCCGCTGCAGAAATGTATTCGGTTACTGACCGTGTACATTTCTGCAAAAATCAAAACAAAGTCAAAACAGCTCAGAGTAAAGCATGTCTTAAGACTATTAGGTATGCCAATGGCCAAAAATATGACCGTTGGCATGCAAAACTGTTTCAAAATTATAAAAATCGAAGTTTATTTTTTGGCCAATTTTGGTCATTTAAGCATAGTGCAGCGGCACGCAAACGAGATCATGCAGAAAAGGGACTAAGGCAGTGGGGTATGAAAATGAGTTAAATTTATTGAATAAACCAAAAAATAAGCACACTGGTAGTCAGTCTCCAGTCTCCAGTCCATTTTATTGTATAAAAAATCAGTTAAGCACTTTCATCAAACACAGTTGACTTCATCAGGACAAAGGCTTTTTCTTAAAAAGCAGCTTAAATAGGTTTAAAACAACCATAATTGACTAAAAATAGCCAATAAAAACATTAAATTAGCATAAATTATGAATATTAATTAAAATAATCAGAGTAGAAAAAAACATTAGGTAAATATTATTTACTGTCGTATTAGTAAAACAATAAAATAAATGAAGGGACATAGACTTGTCCTGCTTTTTCTTTTAATACTGGCAGGATAGTCAAGTAATTATTTAACCCTAAAACTAGACAAGGAGATGGAAGCGAATGATAAAAAACCAAAACCAAAGCTAAGGTTCGCAGTGGAGAACCAAATAAGGGTCCAGACCAAGACTCAAGTCCAAAAATTTAATGAAACAACCCACAAACGCTATACACACAAAATACGTTTTTGAAGTGTCTTCTTCAGAGTGCAAACACCAAATAATAGTGAACTGCTCTTAAATAGATGTTCAAAACCAATTATCCAATAAAACCATAATCAATAAAACAATTTCAATCAATAAAACAATAAAACATAATTGACATCCAATCTAAAATAAAAGCACTAGTATAAATTTAATATATGAATACCATGAAATTATGGATATAAATATAAATATAATTATAACCACACCTATTGAACATTGTAAAATACCTTATGTAAAAGTGTTCCTGAAAAATCTTATAATATTATATTAAATATATTAACATAAATGCAATGATTTTAAAACCTTATTAAAGGGTCATTACAACGAAATGTATACCTGTACTGCCATCTGGTGGCAATTTACAATTTAGCACTTCTCAATTTTAATACAGAAGCTATGGATAGCATATCGTTAAGACCTGGTCTTTTGGTGGCTTCCAATATTATCTGCCAAAATAACTCTCTGTATTCAAGTTTTGTTTCCCACATACCACCCCTTATTTCTTTGGGAACCACTTCTATGACAAAAAAACTGAAGGAAGCTTGCAAACAAGTTAGTGTATGATGATAAAGTGCATTATTCATATTCTCCTTTTTAATATCATAATAATGTTGAGCTGAGATGAATGAAACCAAAAAATGGAGCCAGATAATGAGTCAAACTAACTTCCATCAAATTGGTAAGAGCTTATAAAAGGGACAAAATGACATTATTTTATTATTTGATTTTACTCTTCAATAATATAGTTATTTCTATAAAAAACCAAATATTGTTAGTATTATTTATAAAATCTAGATAGGAGGAATCAATTTTATATATATATAACTTCCATGCAAATTTGAATACATAAAAATCTTATATACGTGACTGTATTTACAGTTATAGTGTTTATTTTTTAGAGTTCATTTTTTAGGGTTTATTAATTTTTGATGCACTATATTTAATATATATTTTTTATAAATAATACTAACAATATTTGGTTTTTTTTTTATAATAATAATATGATAGAGGTAAAAAATAAATTACAAAATTTGTCCATTCATGTAAGCTTTATAAGCTCTACGATCATTTGATGGAAGTTAGTTTGACTCATTATCTGGCTCCATTTTTTGGTTTCATTTTCTTGATTAAATCTATGTTATATGAAGAAAAACCTTACTTTTTATTTACTTTTTTTTTAGGACATGCAGCATAAACAAGTTCCTTTGGATTGGACTGTTTATACTTTTGAGAGCTTTAGCTTAAGCTTTTGACATCAGAGCCGTTTGTTTTTATTTGATTTTTTATTTTTCATGGCATCTTATATGCTTATAGAAGAATTAACATCATAAAGATACCTAGAGGAGGAACCAGTAATTTCAAAACTGCTTCCTCGTTTTTTAGCTATGTTTTTCAGTTACATGTTCATCATTCGTAGTAAGTAATTCAAGCTTTTACGCTCATTTAAATAACGTCTGAAATATATGATTCAGATTTGATAAATTTTTTAGTTGATATGGTTTTATATTTACTAAGTAATGATACATAGATTCTTATGATTCGGTGAGACCTCATCATGTATTCACAATAACATATTAAGTGCAGGAAAGTTATGAATTTATATTTAACATTCAGGCATCAAGCCAATAATATCATGTTTTAAGTTATAGACGAGAGATGTGTAGCACTGATGAAATTACAGTGATGTGTTTTGTGTATATGACTATTTGGGATGGTTCTTAGTAGTAAACACACAGCTGTTTTAATTGTATGACTAATTTCCCGCGTTTTTGAATTTAAATAACAGGAATTATTCACTTTTTTAATGACATCTGATGATCCTCTGTGTTTTAATAAAGAATTGCCTGGATTCTACAAAGGATTGCCACTGTTTTTCTTCAGCCAGAATACTCTGATTTTACAGACTGAATTTGTGCTCTCCTTGTGGTTGGTTCCTCACTTTCGCATTTATCATAATAATGTTCATAAATTCCTAATTTAAGCGTCCTCTCAGTTTTACCTACATAAAATGACTCGCAGATAGAACAAAAAGCTAAATAGACCACCCCATTAGTATTACAATTAGAAAGGGTGTTAACCTTAATGTGTCTATTCCTACTGGGTATGTGTATACTCGAACAATTGGCAACATATGGACATTGGGAGCAAAAATCACATTTAAAAGTCCCCACCCTTCTGGAAGAACATCCAACACTGGAACCACCCCCAAACTCAAAAAGTCTCTTAAAATTTGTGTCCCTTCTATATATAAATCTTAATGGTTGACTAAATATTTCATTTAATTCAGAAATTTGTTTAAAACGGTCCCATTCCCTGGTGACCATTTGTTTAATGTATCCTGAATCACCTGTATAGTCCATAATGTATGCTTCTTCACCAAAAGTGGTGGAATTTTTTGACTTAATATAAGGGCTAGATACATCATCACAACCTAAAATGGGAGCAAACCTCCCTTTTCTACCCTCCAACACTTCAATAGTAACCTCACAAATCAAATTTTCAGGATAACCTCTGTTTCTAAACATATCTGTGACGAAGTCACAATCTTTTATAAATTTGTTATCTTGTGAGGTCATACGACTTATTCTTACTAGTTGCCATTTAAGTAAGTTATTTTTTTGGAAATACGGATGACCACTACTAAAATGAAGGTACGAATTGGAAAATGTATTTTTCCTAAAAACCCTAGAAGAAAAGGAATGGTCCAATTTGGTCAAGGAAATGTCTAAATATATCATTTCCTGACTATTAAAATTGTAGGTAAAATCCAAATATTCTGTGGTTCCCTTGAGGTATGTAAGAAATTCAAAAAATCTTTCTTAAGAATCATTCCAAAATATACATATGTCATCAAGAAAGCATTTATACAAACTCCAACAACTGGAAAACTAACAATTGATGACAAATAACTTCTCCCACCAGGTCAAAACAATGTTTGCGTAAGTGGGGGCACACTTTGCCCCAATGGCCACTCCTCTTTCCTGTTTAAAAAACTCTCCCTCAAAATACATAAAATTGTTCTTAAGAACTGTTTCCATAAGCAGCAAACAGGTTCTGAAATCATTGGGAGTAAATTTTCCACTGTCCCTCATACATTCTTCAAGCCACAGTAAATCTACAATATCTAAAGTTACAAAAAGTATATTGGAATTAAAAAAATTCTGGTTTCACCTGTCTTAAAAAATCCCAAGAATCTTTCAGGACAGTAATTCCTTCATTGGAAAGAGTTTTTAACTTGACATCCTTTTTAACTTGACATCCATGTACTTAGCTGGGGGGGGGGGGGTTGTAATGGACCGCTCAGAAAAAACAATCAATCTTAATGGTGGGTCCAGGGAATCTTTGTGAACCTTGGGAATACCAAAAACCGAGGGAGTCCTAGGATTTTTGTTGGACAAAAAATTATAAATGTCCAGATCAATGGAACCCTCCAACAACAAATCATTTAATAGAATGTTAATCTTGGAATTAGCTATATTAACTTCATTAATGGAAGCTTTGGAGTATTTAAAACTATTGGATAACATTTCCTTCATTTTAGATTAATAAAGAATATAATCCATTAGAACTGTACCACCCCCTTTGTCAGGTTGCATTATTCTAACTGCTCTATTGTTGGTTAATTCTTTGAGCAAAAGTATCTCATCCATAGAGAGGTTGGAATTTACTCTGTGGGTATTAACGGTGTTTCTAATTTCCCTTTCTAATACTATTTCCAAATTTCTAAGTTGCGGATGTAAGGGGGGATTAAAGGTACTTTTTCTCCTAAAAAGTGGTTGTGTGCGAATAGAATTAGAACCTGCAAACATTAACGCCAAATTTTTCTTTCTGAGAAATAACTTCAAATCAACTATGGCCTTAGGAATGCTTACTTTCCTAACAGGTATAAACTTAAAACCTTTTGAAAAAAGTTGAAAATGACCCAAACTAATAGATTCAGAACTATAATTGAAAATCTTGTAGTTATTGTATTCAAAAATATTACCGTCCTGAACAATTTCAGAGGAAAGGTTTTGTTCTCTTAAAACCTGGGATTCCCCCTTTGGTTGTAATAATTGTAGTGTACTGGTTTCTTTTGCCGTATTCTGTCGGACCTCTAGGGAAGGGGGAATTCTAAAGGGTCATCATGAATGAATTCTTGAGAAACATCATGAAAAACCTCCTCTTGCATCTGTTGGTTACCCATAGACCTGTTGTTCCTAATTATATAACGTTCATTAGTATGCAAGTTAAAAGGCTCTGGTTTGGGATAGGCCATACCCTCCTGATATTCCCTAATGTCCCTTTCTTGTTTGCCCTCTTTCCTCTTCATATTGTTTTTACAATCTAAATCAATTTGTTTGAAAATATTAAAATATAATACTTTTTCAGATTCCACATTGAACAATAGATCCTGAATTATATTAGAATTGACTGTTTCCATTTTCCCCAACAAAATATTCCTCATTCTCTCATTTTCGGCTATAATAGTCCTAACTACATCTAGACCACATTTGTCAAAAATTTTAATTAATTCAATATGAAATTCAGACCCATCTTCCACACGGTTGGGAAATTTGTAGACTCGCAAACCCTTAGGAACAATGTTCCTATTCAAACATTCTTTGAGAAAAGTGTTATCACACCCAAACACTTGTATTTGTCCATATAATAGTGCAAAACATCCAAACTTTCCCTGTAAGTCCGTGTACAGGAATCCTGATTGTTAGGGCAGGATTTATTAGTATCTAAAGTATAATTCCTCCCAATAAAAGCATTATAGTCAAAGGACTGTCCTTGATTAGAAAAGTCACCTTGTTGTAACCTGGTACCATCCGTAGTATTGCCTGAAGTACACCCGTTTTCATTTTCCACATGGCCCACATGGTTGGAACGTAACAGACCAGGAAAATCATTGAAATCTTGAGAATCCAAGTTAACACGATTGATAGTGTCATTAATAACATTTTTATTATTAGCAAAAGCATCCGTAGTAGGTTGGCGTTGTAACTGCTTAGTTCCCGGTAAGACGTTATGACCAGAAGCTAGTGCAACTATTGATTGACATGCAGGGGTGAGCAGTTCCACCAATTGGGATAACTGGTCAATCACTTTCCTGAGCTCACCTTTCTCACCGCCTCGGATCTCCATCTCGGTCTCAGCCCCTGAGAACTCCGCCATCTCGATAAACAACAAAAAACAGACAAGGAGATGGCAGCGAACGATAAAAAAACAAAACCAAAGCCAAGGTTCGCAGTGGAGAACCAAATAAGGGTCCAGACCAAGACTCAAGTCCAAAAATTTTATGAAACAACCCACAAACGCTATACACACAAAATATGTTTTCGAAGCGTCTTCTTCAGAGTGAAAACACCAAATAATAGTGAACTGCTCTTAAATAGATGCTCAAAACCAATTATCCAATAAAACCATGATCAATAAAACAATTTCAATCAATAAAACAATAAGACATAATTGACATCCAATCTAAAATAAAAGCACTAGTTGTATAAATTTAATATATGAATACCATGAAATTGTGGATATAAATATAAATATAAATATAATTATAACCACACCTATTGAACATTGTAAAATACCTTATGTAAAAGTGTTCCTGAAAATCTTATAATGTTATATTAAATATATTAACATAAATGCAATGATTTTAAAACCTTATTAAAGGGTCATTACAACGAAATGTATACCTGTACTGCCATCTGGTGGCAATTTACAATTCATATATTATAGGAAAAAATCTCTGAGAAATATTAACTTTTGAAAACATATTCCCTTTCCCAACCCAATAAAACAAGGTAAGCATAAACGGGGGCACAAGCGGCCCCCATAGCTACACCTTTTACCTGCAGAAAATATTGACCTCAAAAAAATTTAATTATTTTCAAGAATGAGGGCCATGATTTCACATAGCATGGCAACCTGATCATGTTGTAGGTGGGAACAGGTAAAAAGTACATCCTCAAATATCGCTAAACCTTCTTGTTTAGGAATACAGGAAAAGAGATCCTGGACATCAATAGTCAAAATATAACTCCTGGGGACCATAATTCTGATTTTAATTGCCCCAGGAAGTCCCATGAATCTTTAACCAAATGTGATACCCCTTCCACAATATGCTTTATCATTCTGTCTATATAGACAGCTAAATTGTGTGTTTTAGAACCTCCAGCTGCCACTATTGGCCTAAATGGAGAGGCCATGATACTCTTGTGTACTTTTGATATCCCAAACATAACCGGTAATTTGGGATGTGAATTAGAAAAAAAATCATAAACCTGTTTGGAAATTCTTTGATCTAATACATATTCATATAAAAAGCTATTAATACGTTGATAAGAAATGTGTATTTGGGTTTTGGAAACTTCAGAGTAATTTTCAGCATTAAACAAAATTTCCTGCATGACATTGGTATAGTCTTCAGAATTGAAAACAACAATAATACCCCCACCTTTGTCTGGGCTCATAATTCTAACACTTTTGTTTTCTTTTAGTTCCTGAATAAGCCTCTTTCCTTGGAGTTAAGGTTGAAAAAGACTTTCTTTTTTCCCCCCACATCTTATAATGATCATCTCTAACAGCATTCTCAAAAATGGCTACCAAGGGATGTAGGGGCGGATTAAATACATTATTTTTATTAAAAACATTTTTCTTTTCTATGGATTTATTGCCCCCATCCCTTTCCCAAAACAAAACTTTCAAGTTTAATTTCCTTAAATACAACTGTACATCTATTAATACCTCTGCATTATCAGGAATTTTGGTGGGGACAAACGTAAACCCTTTAGAAAATAAAATAAAAAATGCATCTGTAATAATCCTATCAGTGTAGTTGTAAATACTGAAACCATAGGAGGTATGGAGAATGCCCTGCCCTTCGTTCCCTAATATTGATACCTCCCTGTCTGCCACTTGGGGAAACCTTTCTGGTATTGTACCACTTTGCTGTATGCAGTTCGTCTCCCTTGCTTCTTGTTTGCTATTCTTTTGGAGTGCCTTAAAACTGGAAAATTCTAATCAGGACAATCCACCATCTCTTCTCCAAAATACCTGTTCTTATCATCCCCTTCTATACCTTTCATGGGCCTGTTATTACCATCAAACTGGGAATGAAACCCATTGATCAGAATTTGTATGTCTAAAAACAAGGTTATTAGTAGGGTACACTTTATGATTTTTCTATTACTTAAGGTCCCTATCTAACTTCCTTGATTTTTTATAAAAAATATTATTGCATTTTTTTTCTCTACCCTGTTAATGATTTTATTATAAAGCCCTTCATACTGGGAAAACAACAAATCACCTAGAATCATACCATTAAAGTGTTCTACTTCTTTTTGAAGCCTATTTTCCATCTGCTCTTGAAAATGCACAACTTTGTTAAGAAGTTCAAACCCCATTTATCAAAAAGTTTAACAAAATCCCCAATAACATCAGCATCATAATGTAGTCCAAACGGGAATTTATACACCCGTAACCCCTGCGATACCACTTGTAAATGCAGGCATTCCTTAAAATAAACAATTTCCATTTGAGACATTTTAAATTTAAACAGTTTTTTCTCAAACACATAAATCATGTCTTTCAAAGATTTGAAACTGTTATTGTCTCAATTGTCCTTGCCAGACATTGTCCCTTGTGCCTTGTGTGGCTCATTGAAAACAAAGTTCTTTTTAAACAGGGCACCGTATTTACAACTAGTCCCCCTTGTATTCTGGTTACAGTTGTTAACATCATTCCTAGGACAAGAAGAATGCCTATTAAAAGTAACTCTCTGCTCAGGGAGCACACTGTTGTGATTACATCTCCCTTCAAAATTGCAATTAGTCAATTTAGGGGGAATAGAATCTTGAAAAAGTTTTCCAGTACCTGTTTCTTTGTGCTCTGCATGTCACGGCTGCTCAATAACGCCGTCTGAAATAACTTCAAGGTCTTTGCCAAAGTAAACGGCACAATTAGTGCCTAAATCCTTCCTCGAATGGCTTTGCTGGTTAAAATTAGAAAAATCATCCCCATTACAGGGAAAACGCTGTTTTATGTCACCATGATGGACCTCGGCTGTCGCGATGACATCACCACGCCTCTCCTGATTTTTTATACTATAAAACAGACTAGAGACTGGAGACTGACTGCCAGGGTGCTTATTTTTTGGTTTATTTGTTTTTTGGTAAGCACTTTTACACCACTTTACTGGTTTTATAAATTTATTGAATAGCAAAATGGGAGACCATGTCTGCCTGCACCTAACCAGGTAGGAGCTATAATGCTATAGTGTAAGCAGGAGAAGCAACTGACATGAAAAGGGGGTGTGTCATGCTTGGTCTAAGCACATTGGAGCTCCATGGCCTCTATTTGCACTCAGCTAAGCACAGCTAAACAAAGGGGTGTTGTCTTAGCTAGTTGAAAGAAATGCTGAGCATGTTCACGTCCCTGGGAGGGCCCTTTCTGCTCAATGCTGTTTACTATAGCTACAAGGGTTTGTGCAGCATGCCACGGGGCTTAAACACAATGAAAATTTAAAAATAAAAAAAAACAACAGGAAATAGCAGAAGTGTTTACATTTGAGCAGCAGGTTTGCCCGGCGTAGCATGGTGTGGCACGGGGCTTAGAAGGGGTGGAAATGGGAAGAAAAAAAAACAGAAATAGCAGAATAAAGGCACTCAAGTACAAATAATATAGCTGGCTGGTGGAATGTATCATAGTTAGCCAATCACACAGATAGCATCTGCAGCACACCAGTATAAACTATGCAAACATCTTTCAGTCTGACTTTTCCTACAAACACTGCACCATTGGTGTACACACTCAGGAGAATTTTAACTGACAAAATAATGTTAGGGGATGCTGTTGCTTTGATACATCAGTATGTGTTAGAGACTAAGGGTGGTGAGGAGGATAATGTGACAACCGTCCCAGACCGAGGAGGAGGAGAAGAGCGTTCAAACCCAGGGTAACCTACCACGGGCTACATGATCTGGAGATACTAAAGCACTACAGGGTGGACAGGGACTTACTTCAGCAACTCAGTGATTTCTGCCGGCCTCACCTCAGACCCAGAGCCAACAGAGGTGAACCCATCCCAGTTGAAACCAAGGTACATGTAGCCTTAAGAATACTAGCTAGAGGTACCTTCCAAAGACCTACTGGGGACATCTTGGGGGTCTCACAGGCATCTGCATCCAGGTTAATCCACCAGTTTTTGGATGTCATGCAAACACATGTTGGTGAGCACATATATTTCCTCAGCATCCATGAGGAGAGAACCAGCAGTATGCATCTCTCTTCCACTGTGTAGCAGACTATCCAGACGTACTGGATGCCATAGACTGCACGCACATCTACATCAAGGCACCACCTGGTGAAGAAGGTAGATTCTATGTCAACCACAATGGTTAGCACTCTATCAACTGCCAGGTCATGTGCAATGCTCATGGCGTTATCATAAATGTGTGTGCTGGCAGCCCTGGTAGTTATCATGACTCCCACATCTGGCATGCCTCACAGCTGTACCAGGCATTTGCCAGGGGGGACATCCCATATGGCCATCTGGTGGGGGATGCTGACTATGCACTGGAGCCATGGATGATGACACCCATCAGAAATGCACACACACACACACACACACACACACACACACACACACACACACACACACACACACACACACACACACACACACACACACACACACACACACACACACATACACACTGAAGAATGCCATAATGAGGCACATGCACAAACTAGATGCTCAAGTCATGGATCCACTGTCTTGACATATCTGGTGGAGCCCAGCAGTACTCTCCAGCCACATGTGCACACATGTTCATAGTATGTGTCATGCTACACAATATGATCCTACGGAAACAGCTGCATTAGGAACATCACTGGGAAGGCCCACACAGCCCTCACCATTGCCAAGGCCCCATAGGCATAGGAGGACTCAGAGGAGGAACCCCCCAAACCTGCTCCTGTAGGAAGATGGAGGCATGCCCAGTATGCCCAGGCCTTGGCAAAGAGGCAGCACATAGCACACACACTGACACTGTATGGTCCCAGGGACTAACACCTGTCTCTTACTTGCACACACAGTAAAATAGATGCCACACACATCACACTACCTGTATCTTACAATGTATAGGCTGTGTACTACATACATCTAACAGAACCAGACCTCAAGCATTGTCCTCACAATTGCCACAGGCACAAGGTAAGTCAGTCTTCTTAACAATAAATGAATGGAGTAATACATTGTGGTAGCATAGCTATGGTATCACTGCATGCATGCAAGGGAATCGAGTGGCCTACCAGGATATCAGCAGACAACTGACAGGTATGTTGGGACAACAGGAAATGTCTGCCCAATACTGGCTTCCCCAGAGTATGCAGTATTCCCCTAGGTGACAAATCTCACCGCAGTATATGTGGGGGGGGGTAACTAACTGGGGAATCATAGGTCACATGCATGGATGTCAATGTGGGGGTCCCATACTCACTCCTCGGCCTCACCCAGCAAATCACCTGTAAAAAAACATAAAGAAATGTCTGGCAAAGGCCCACAAATGGGGACAATGATGACATATTCCTATACAGACTTACATAGTGATATCACAACAGGTCTTGAAGTTGCAGTAAGACTCTGAAGGGTAAGAAGTCTGAAACCCAAATGTCTGCATTACAATCTAACCTGTGATCTTTAGTAATATGTCTGTAGTGTCCAAGACAAGCTCAATACTATGCTAAATGGAACCAAAATGTAAAGGGAACATCAGCACAATCTGTGAAAATGTGGACAGTTGACAGGTGTGCCCCCCACACACACACCCATGTTCCCATAGAAATGCAGTAACAGTAATATTTGTAGGGTATTAGCAGCAGAGCACATATTCCCAGGGCTTTTCCAATTAACTTAATAATTGTTGCATGCCCACAATATGCCACGGGTGCAGAAACCATAGAGCCAGGGATGGGGGAGCCCTCCCACACACTTTTACAGCTGCAAGACCTGTCAGGAAAAATTAATGAACTGGAGTTTTCACATTGACATGGATTCTCGTGCAGAAGTTAAATTAACTAAACTAGCTGTTCTTGCTCTCTTATTGCTCTGTGTTACAGGTGTTATACTGCCGCTGTTCCATTGGTGCTGCCAGAGCCAGAGTCATGCTGGTAAGGAGTGTTTTGTTCTTTTATTTGCTGAAGTTACGCTGCTTGTGTTTGTGTGTGTGTGTGTGTGTGTGTGTGTGTGTGTGTGTGTGTGTGTGTGTGTGTGTGTGTGTGTGTGTGTGTGTGTGTGTGTGTGTGTGTGTGTGTGTGTGTGTGTGTGTGTGTGTGTGTGTGTGTGTGTGTGTGTGTGTTTAAAATGCCCCATTTAGGTATACTTGGTGGTTAGTGTTACTCAGGCTCAAACAAGAGCCTGAGTTCTCTACCCATACCACCACTTGTTATTCAGGGAGTTGAGTTCATAGCTCTCTACTGTCCAGATTTTCACAGAATATTTGGCTCATACTTTTGGCCTCTTCATCTTAAAATTTGTTTTTTTCTGGCAAACCAGTTAGAACTGAATTTATTAAATAATGATAACTCTTTAAGTTTCAGTCTTCCTGTCTTTCAGGAAACACATGGTAACACAAAACAGTTTTTTAGCAACTTTCTAAGATTATACAAGCAATATTTAAAATGTGTTGCCCCTCCAAATAAATGTTGGCTTTTTCCAGATTTTTTGTGCTGCAAAGTTGAGAGATTTATTTGATCATCACATTTTACAAGTAGCTGAGAGCTTCAGGTTAAGAGACGTTAAGAGCTACTTATGCTAAGTCATTTGCATTGTTAGTAGCACAGCAGGTAGTATACTTGCTTTTGATGCAGAGGGCTGTGGGTACTGCTCACACAATATGCAGATGGATCACTGGTACCCCGCTGTGTTGTAGTTTAATGGGAGTGGATACTGCAGTCCTATTAATGTCCTCCTTTGGAGGAGTTACCTAGTAACTATGACCCCATTATCAGTTTGCCATCCATTCCCCATTACAAAATTACTAGCTTATCATTTTTTAATGTAGAATAGGCAATTTATTCTTCAAGGGCAACAGGCACTTTATTTGTAGATGAAAGAATGAAATATAAAGTTGTTTGCTAGAAGCCACCTCTTCATTAGTTATAGATCCCTTTAATGTGGGATTATTTAGATGACTTTCTTCTACAGACATTTTGCATATTTACTGATATTGGCAGATTGTAATGACAGAAGTTTCAGTGGCCTTTTATGTTTGATACTGTGTGTGTGTGTGTGTGTGTGTGTGTGTGTGTGTGTGTGTGTGTGTGTGTGTGTGTGTGTGTGTGTGTGTATGTGTGTGTCAGATGGCTCTACCATGTTAAGGGCCTCTGAACACACCATTGGCAATTGTAACAGCCCCTGCAATTGTCACCCACTTGAATAGTAGTGGCAGACACTGCAACACTACATTACCTCTGTGCTATTTGTGTTATGGACCTAGAGCTATCATTCATAGGACTGTGCAGGTAGGGGCTGTGCTTAGCAAGTCAACAACTGCCCCATGTGCAGGATTATGACTATGTGTGGACTACCAGCACGAGAGGCCAGAAATGCATATGAGTTAGCAGACATACATCCTGATGATTGTCAGGTTGGACTAACACAGGCTGACCTGTGTCATGAATACATACCCCAAACCTGTCATACACAGTACCAGGCATAACCTCATCAACTGCATGAAGGTTGAATGGATGGGATAAAAATGGCAGGGGCAACAGGTGCTGATAGGTGAATCTGTTGCAGTTAATATAATGACTAAGCTTGAGAGGGACCTAGTGCCAGTACTCAAGTAACCTCCTCTGTATGTATGAGCCTGCAGTCCTACAGACTACCTAGGTGACATGTATGAAGGCTAGCTGGCTGTGTAAAGGGTGTATATGCAAGGTCACACTGTCTGCCCCAATTGTCTCTCACACACTGTTACATGTAAACACACCTGGTAAATATGTACATATACAGCTGTACCTTGGCTATGAAAAATGTCACCATGTTTCCAGTCCATCAGACTCATCACTGCTACTGTCAGCAGGCCCACAGCCTGCAGACATACAGACACCTGGAACACAAACAGAATACAGTACGTGACACTACAGTCAGTCAGCAGTACTAACAGCAATAATGCATCATGGCTAAAAAGGCACATACACCTCGATGTGCACCCATAACTATTGCCAGCAGACAGCACTTTACACAGCATTACATTACTACACTGTACTATATTCACCTTGTGCATCAGACCCATATGAGCATGTCCCTGTATCAATATTATGGATAACAGGGATGTGGCACAAGTATCATCACATGCACAACGTGTGGTGTGGGATTGCCAGAGGCCTAGGCTGGGCCATATGGTTGACATCATGTGTGTGTGTGTGTGTGTGTGTGTGTGTGTGTGTGTGTGTGTGTGTGTGTGTGTGTGTGTGTGTGTGTGTTGTGTGTGTGTGTGTGTGTGTGTGTGTGTGTATCTGCAGGGGTGGTGTTCAACTGGGCTGTGCAGAGGAGCTTTGTGTGTCTAGTGGTGACCGGCCTGTGATAGAGATGTGTGAGTGTTTGTATGCACTCAATCAAGCCATGTGGATACCCGACACAGGGCTATGTTGGACAGCCATGGACCATACATGGCAGGATGTACAGTTCACCATCTCCCACCAGGGACATGGAAACTGGTTCTGCCAGGAGTCTAATTGGCACCAGCAGGCCTAAGGACAGATGCAGTACTACTCCCCAATGGTGACTGCAGTCTGCTGGATATGCATCACTGAAGGGACTGGCCAGGACCACATGCCTATGGCCTGGTCTGGTGTGGTGTGGACAGCACCTTACCTTTGGTAGTGCTGGTGGTACAGCCACTATTGGATTATGAATGTGCATGGCCATGTGGGCTCTCAGCTGATCTTGTTGTTGATCTACGTCCACCTGGTCAATACCCTACTCCTACCACATGCTTATGCACAGACATTGCACGGTCAAGCAGTGACAATGTCTCACCCCACCTTCTACCGACGACATTGGCAAAATGAGGCACAGAATCACAAATCCCATGGAGGTTGTCACGCATGGCAGGAAGCATTGCATTCATGACCCTGAGCATCTGTCTGGTGTTGCGGTCAATATGCACCTGTGTCTCCATGATGGACTGTAACATGCATCTGGTGACACCTGCTGAGACACTTGCAACAGGGACTTGATGGGCAGCAGTCCTCCAATGAGCACCCCATTCCATCTGCCTGTGTGTGACCTCACCTGCTGTCTGGCTGTGGCTAGTGTCTACACTCCCACTTGTCATAGTCACCACACTAGCCTGTTTCATACCACCACCCTCTAACTGTCCATTATCTGTGGCTGCTGGGGACTGGGTATGTTTGGACATACTAACTGTGTGTGGGGATGTTGTGGGTGAAAGTGGGATACCAACCAATGGCACAGATTCGGCCCTCAACAACCCCACCTATGCCTCACTATGACTGCCATCATCATGAAAGTCCACTAAGACATTGACATCAGGTTGTGAGGGGGAGAGATACCAACCTCCATGTTCACCTGTGAGGGGAAGACAACATATGTAAATTAGTACCCAGCAGTATAATGTTTGTTGATACACACACATACCTACAGACACACACACACACACACACACACACACACACACACACACACACACACACACACACACACACACACACACACACACACACACACACACACACACACACACACACACACACACACCTGGTAAAGTCTGGCACAGTTTTGCCTCCTATGAGCCTTCAGGCCAGACTTTGTGGTAGGTCTGACTGCCACAATCGATCTCTTCAACAGCTACTGTAAGGCCCTCAACAAAGGGTGGAAAATACTACTGTGTGATGGGCCTATTAGCAAAATGGTAAGTATGACCAAGACCAAAGCTATTGGAGTGAGGTATACAGTGTCACCAAATGCATATGCAAGTACTGTAAGTGCTGACTTAATGCTATACAGACCAGACCCAATGACAAGGTTTAACGATATGCGATAATAACTAATGAAGGAACAAGAGAATACACTATCAATGCAGTACCTATACAGTTCAGACTCACAGGGATTCATTTAAGACAACATTGCAGGACAATCTGTAATACATACAGGAAACATGTAAAGTACTAGGTGCATAGGTTCATAAGATGATACCAGGCTACTGGCACAGATGCCCTCATAAGCCTAGCCCAGACTTTTGCCCACGTCCCTTCATAGCTAGCACCTGTTTCTCCTGTCCAGCTGGGACACAAGCAGGATCCCTGGGGTGTATTTTTCATTTCCCATGCAGTTGTCCAGCTTTGTCTTCAGGAGGGCTATACAGGTACTCTGCTAGATATGGGGAGGGAGTCTATTATCCAAAGCCAGCAAGAAGACCAACCACATTCAAATGGGATAAAACACTTTATTCAAGTTTAGCTTTTTCTTCTCCACTACAGAGACTTCATCAGAACAATTTACACACAGCACACAGCCTTTTATATACCCACCCCCCCCAATTATTCAATCGACCTTTTATTTAAAAGCAAAACCCCCGACAATTTCAGAACATAAAAAAATAGTTTTTCATTTATTGAATACATTAGTAATTTTATAACCTTAAAAATCTAAAAGACTCTACTTAAAAAATATATATGTATATATATTTAGTAAACTCCTGAACTACTAGTGCTAAAACAAAATGCAAACTCTAAAATTTTCCTAAAAATAACTTTGTTCAATTAACCTAGGACGTGATCCAGTTTTAAAATACTAGAAATAGTTATCATTTCATTTATACCTGGAAACTGGGAGACATTTAAATACAATTGTCACCTCAGTTGCAGTACATCCAAATGAACATTCAATATACATCCCTGCTCATCACTGAATAATTGTTGAACCACTAGAAATTTGTATTGATGGCCTTGATATTCCTTCACATGCCTAAAAAGGGCACTAGTAATTCTACAGTGCCTCAAGTCACCCAAGTGTTCACCAATTCTCACTTTAAATTTCCTACATGTTTTGCCTATATAAAAATAGGACAATATTCACACTTCGCCATGTAAATTACATTGTTACTATTACAGTTATGATGCCCTTTAATATTAATGACCTTTCCATTATAGTATTTTAAAACTGGATCACATCCTAGGTTAATCGAACAAAGTTATTTTTAAGAAAATTTTAGAGTTTGCATTTTGTTTTAGTACTAATAGTACAGGAGTTTACTAAATATATATATATATATATATATATATATATATATATATATATATATATATATATATATATATATATTTTTTTTTTTTAAGTAGAGTGTTTTAGATTTTTAGTGTTATAAAATTACTAATGCATTCTGCTTCTTCTTCTTTTGGCTTTTCCAGGTTAGGGTTTGCCACAGTGGATCATCTGTCCGCTCATGATTGGCAGTGGAGGTTTACGGTGTTGAGTTGCCAGCCCGGTGACCAACTTTCTACAGAAGGCACACACATGCACACACTCACACCCAGGGCCAATTTAGAGTGTCCAATCCACCTACTGCATGTCTTTGGGATGTGGGAGGAAACCGGAGTACCTGGAGGAAACCCATGTGACCACAGGGAGGACATGCAGACTCTGCACAGAAGGCACCCCAGCCGAGAATCGAACCGGAGAATCTCTTAAAATTACTAATGCATTTATTAAATGAAAAACAATTTTTTTATATGTTCTGAAATTGTTGGGGTTTTGCTTTTAAATAAAAGGTTGATTGAATAATTGGGGGTAGGTATATAAACGGCTGGCTGCTGTGTGTAATTGTTGAATAAGTCTCTGTAGTGGAGAAGAAAGTGCTAAACTTGAACAAAGTGTTTTGTCCCATTTGGATGTGGTTGGTCTTCTTGCTGGCTTTGGATTTATTGGTTTTCTGCACTGTTCATGTGAGGGAGTGTATTATACAGACAGTGTATTGTGTGCGACACTACACTATCCCGTCAACAAGTACTATACATGTCACAGACCAGGTGAGGGCCTTGCATGCAGGTTGCATGAGTGGGGTTTGTCTTATGGATATGCAGAAATGCCATCAAGGCTGGTTTGGAAATGGCCTTGTATGCCAGATACAGGTCAACTAGGATCAGTCTGTATGAAACTGAGTACAGGGACAGGGCTTTCAGCCTATCTGTATAGGATAGGTGTTGCAGACCCTGGATTTGCCTGGTCAGGAACCTCTGTGGTCTCTTCATCTGCTGCATTTGCTTGGCAAGGTACATGCCAAAGGAGCAATTATACTCAGTAATGCATCTGATAATGGTGGAGTACAGGGATGTTGTGGCCTCCTGTTTCCTGGATGACATACCCGTATTTGTGAGGTGGGCCATGTTTATAGCCTTCCATACAATGGTGCCACAAAGTGGGAAACTGACAGGTTGCTACCAACCTTGGTGCACAAGTCATCTCCCACCTGACTGCATGCTCAGTGCATTGTTATTACTGTCATAATTAGTGTGGATGACATCTACCACAACAGGGAAAATGATGCATCTCCTGCCATTCACTTTGAGGCAATGCTTCTAGCATCAATCATAAATTTGGGTAAGAGCCTCTTGTAGGATGCTCATATCAGTAGGGGAATGTAAGACAGTGGCCGACTTGCAATAATTTGTAACCTGGTCAGCCAGAGACCACTGGTTTTGTCTTGTACCTCAGAAATGTATATCTCAAGCAGTAGAGGCCACCAGACCATTCCTTGGGGTACACCGCTCTGTAAGAGTCTACTGCTAGAGGTGGCTTCCACTACTTTGACCGAGTGGGTACTATCATTGAGCTAGTTACCTACCCATCTGGTAACATGCAGGCTGATGCCTAGCTGAGTAGGCTTATGTATCATGGCCACCTGGGGATTTTTGTGAGAGTTTTGGGCTAGGTGATGGTAGGCAGTGTGCACCGTCTTCCCCTTGTCCTTGTGTTCATTGACCTCTTCAAAGAAATCAACCAGGTTTAACAGGCATGATCGCCCTTTGACAATACCACACTGTATAGGCTCAAGCATTTTGAGGTTGTCAATGTCCCTGTTTATAAGTTCCTTGATATTTCCTTCCATGCCCTTGCAGATCAGGCTAGTTAGAATAATGTGCATATGATTGGCTGGGTCAGTGGATTGGTCCACCTTTGTGTATAGGGATGACAGTGGCTGTCCTCTGCAGATGGAATGACACTTGTGCTCAGGCTTGGTTGAACACAGTGTGTAATGGAGCTGAGAGCTCATGTCTGAGTTCATGTAGGATGCAGCCAGAGATGGTATCAGGCCTATGGAGACTTCAAGTTGTTGCCTTGAGAGGGCATTACGGACATGCTTCCTGATGATGAGGGGAGGGAGGCAGGTGGTGTGCATGTCCATGTGTACCGATGGTGTGACAGGGGGGGTGATGGTTATACTTTACCTGTCTGCAGCAAGTTGGCTATATCTATGCCGTATGTGTATCTGGTGTTATTGACCACCACAATAGAGCAAATGTGGGTGTTGCCTCTGGGATTGCAGACATATGTTTGGAAGGCCAAGTGATTGGCCTTGGTGGATGTGTCCAATTTACACTCAAATTTAGCCTTAGGGTAATTCACCTGTGACCTTATTTGCTTGTTCAGACAAAGGTGACATTGCTTCCAATTTGGCACCTACTACTTCTTTGTCCTGCCCAGCAATTATTTCCACCTATTATGGAATTTGTATATTGCTGCTGTCCACCACAGAGGTTTTCCCTACCTTGAGGGAGATGATTTTGTCCTGTCAGGTATTGCTGAGTCCATACAGCTATGTAGGTTCTCACATAGTATTGTGGCATATGCGTGGACACTACTGCTTGCTCCAGCTGATGGGACAGTAGCTGTAAAGCCACTTATACCTGCTCTGAGTAGCTTTATAGTTAGTTTTGGAAAGTGTTTTTTTTTTGTTTGATACTGACAAGGGGGAAGGCAGGGGAGATGGTGGCTTCAACAGTTATGGCTATGTGGTCAGATCTTACCAAGGAGGATGACACTGTAGGAGTGCCACAGTGGCTACTCATGTTGGTTAAGATGAAATACTGGATATTTCTACCTGTCATAGGAGTGTTAACCAGCTGATCCAATGCATTGGCATTGACATAGCCAAGGAATCTCTGTGCATTCTTGTTAAGGTAGAATAGGTCATGCACACTATAGTTGGATAGGTAAAGTCACCCAGGAGCTGGGTAGAGGGTTGAGTCTTGACAGATTCAAGCAAGTCCAAATAGGTGTAGTGTGTGCCCAGAGTTATGGTTGGAGGTCTGTAACTAGCTATGATTTGAGTAGGTGTTTTGTCAATAGTTAACTGCACTTGAGATGTCTTCCATGCATCATGCTGTTTGGCAAGTCTGTAGGTGTGTATGTGTATGATAATGTTTAAAACTTCACCTCCTTTGGCTTTGCAGCCCTTCATTTGTGGTCTAAAAGTATGGTGGCATGAGTAACCAGGCAAGGTTAGTGTGTTCTTCACAGCTGCAAACCAGGTGGCAGTGACAGCACAAATGTCAGCATCCCCCAGGACAAGGTATGCTTGCAGTGACATTAGTTTCATGCTAAGACTCTTAGCTCTTGTTAGAGCAAGATATCTCGATAAACACATACATCAATGCTGGAAAATAGTGACACTTTATAAATCTAGCAGAACACACTTAGTTGCTAGCAAAGACAGTTTCACATTCACAGGAATACTACACAGGATATAACATCTGACATTCAAATGTATGCTATTATGTTATGACTTCAGTCTTTAATGGGTTGTTAGAGATTTGCCAGACGATACACAACTCTATGAGGCATTGACTACAAATATGAGGCAAACATGTGGTCAGTCTGCAAAACTCTGGACAGTTGAAAGGTATGAGCTCAGTATATAAAATACAGTTCAACACACACTTCTGTGCCAGTTGTTTATTATGCACAAACCCTATATAGGTCTCTTACATTTGTAAGACAAGCATATGTATCATAGTAGCATTCACAGGTGACATATGAATATTTACCGCATACCAGGTAGCTGGCCTAGCAGTGTCACAGTCAGTATTGGATAACAGACACTCCAGTAGTAGTCATATATAAGCTGACCTTTGCTGGGGTGACTCAGGGGCCAGAGCTGTGATCCATGGCACTGCAGACAGGGCTAGCAGAAATGGCCATAAGTGCTGGACAGCAACATGTGAGTCCAGCAAGTCTTGTTGAGACCTATTGTTTAACTTCCTATTTCACATTATTGCAACTACCCTTCTGCAATCCATTACATGCTTAACTCATTCACTCCAATGGAGCTCAGAAAGTTTGAACTGTAATTTCCAATGGGTGGAGTCTAAGCCTTTTGACAGAATCAAAATATGTCTCACATTTTAAACAAATGTTCATATCTCTGGAACCATAGGGATTATGAAATAAGTCCCAAATGGCAAACTCTTAAGCACAAACTTTTTTTACAGTGGCAGTACTCTTGAGCTTCTAGGTGTTAAACCAAATTTTATAAGTCACAGTATACACCACAACTATTACATTTTTAATATTTTGTAAACAGCTTACAATATCTCAGCAACCTCTCAAGTTACACACATACTGTCACCAACATTTTATTAATCTGGCTGCTAGCTTTCATATGAGGCTAAGGGGTTCTGGCTGTGTTACTTGGTTGTTGAGATATTTAGAAAAATGTGAAAATTATATCTATATAAATTAAGATAATAAAAACAACAGCTAATATCTATTTATCTGCACTAGACAGAGGTCAAATGTTAATGCAGTTGAGTTTGCTGTTGTGTAAGCTTTAGGATCAACCCTTTTAAAACCATGTACATTGCATGGTTTTGGAATTATTGTTGCAAATATGAACAAGCAATATTTGATGCATAGAGGCGTCAGCAGGAGTTAACTGCAGATGCACCTGGAGGCATCACTCGGATGTAATAAGTTAATTGATTGATATACCTTTTATAGTGCTGAAGAGTTTCCTCAGAATAATGCAAATGTTTAGGTTTGTGCAGTCGCAGTCTGTCTTTGTGTAAACTTGTTCAGACTTGTTTTGCATAGTCAGCAGCTAGCCTTTTGTAGGTAATGCTCATAATCATGTGATGGCTATGCACAAATTGGTGTCTCTCACTTGCTACTTGCATCCAGAGCAGCTGTGTTGTCTTTCCATTAGCCACTGCTATAGCAACACAGTGCTATAATTAAGTCCTTCATGTGGGCCTTGCCACTTTTCCTTGGCTGTGAGGAGGTCATTATGGAGGTGTAGGGACTACAGCTTCACAGAAGGTAGGTGGAAATAGCTCTTGGAACAAGAAACATGGAGAAAGCACAACAAAATGGGGGACAAAATTCAGAATTAGGTACAGATTGAAAGTATGTATTGCTGTTATGCACATAGAGATTGCTAGATTAACGGAGTTTGTCTGGACATGCATTTTCTGCGTGACCTGATGTCTGACAGTGATATGTATGTGACATAGCTCTCAACTGTGCAGATATTCGCAGAATGCCCCGAGGTTCGCCTCTTATGTTTGGTCTGTTCTTCAGACTATTTCTGTTTTTGAGAAATCAGTAGGATAATGTGAGGACTGAAGTCAGTAAATGTTGGCATCCATTTGTGTTTCACACGTCATATCCTTCAGAGATGTTATGTTACAACAAACCCTGTAACATCCGCAACTGTTTCAGTTTTTTAACACCATTATGCGAGATACATCCCTCTTTTCACTCCCCTGTCGCCCAAGTATGTCAGATTTTGTCCAAATGTCTTGCAGTAAGAGGTTCAGAGGTATGGTATATCATTATTTAGTGACTTCAGTCCTGCTATCATTCCACTGACTTAGCAGACTTCCAGAAGTGGTATAAGGCATTGGCCATAAATATGGTTCCACACCCTGGACATTGTGTGGAGATCTGTACAGTTGAGAGTTATGTATGTCTGTCCATTGTTAACAGACTGTCAAGATTCTGTAACAGTGTAGTGTGTAAATGTTTGTTGGGCTGAATAGGGAGAGTGACAGATGTGTGTGTCACAGATCCTTTTCTATCTGACTGTGCATGCTGCTACAGTTCCTGGTGGTCTAGCAGGTGTATATATTTGTAGGGGCAGACTGAGAAATATCCTATAACACCTCAAGATTCCCAGTTAACTGTGACTTGGGGCAGTATATCGGTGTAATGTGTGACTGACAATCAGGATATGTTTGTTCAAACAATT
The DNA here is from genome assembly GCF_019279795.1 of Protopterus annectens. NCBI lineage: Eukaryota > Metazoa > Chordata > Ceratodontiformes > Protopteridae > Protopterus > Protopterus annectens. The sequence continues at coordinate 960,950,646 of NC_056731.1, read as the reverse complement.
GTTATACTCTAGAGTTCAGCTGGGGTACTGGTATGTTGCTGTGACTGTGGTGCAAATGGTTGTGGGTAGAAAATTTTTCACCAACATCTGCTTTTACTTACAGATACATCCCTGTAGTGCATGATATATTTGCAAATGCATCAGTAATTCCCCAGAGCAGATTTGGAGTAGTATTGTGTTGGTCTGACTTTAGTTCAGTAGGTGCTGGTTGAAATGGTTGACAGCTCTGTGTTTTTTCCCTTCTGTTACATGACTGCAGTCATATCTCTCCACTGTCCAGATTTCTATACACTGTTCAGATGCATGGCTCATATTTTTGGTCTGTTCCCCATAACAGTTGTGGGTTTCTGACATATCACTGGGATGATGTGAGCATTGACATCAGTAAATGATAACAATCATTTGTGTTTCAGACCTGAAATCTATCAGAAAATATATGTTAAAAGATGCCATGATACCCTAGCAAACTTCTAGGGGACTAGAAACTCTGGGGAAGAGCCTTGTTTCAAATATGTCGCTATTGTTTGCCCTTTACCCCCCCACTTTCTCAGGCTTTTTGGAGCTGTCTTGCAGTAACAGGTTGAGTATATATATGTATGTATATATATATATATATATATATATATATATATATATATATATATATATATATATATATATATATATATATATATATATATATATATATATATATATATATATATATATCAATGAAAATAGTGGAAACAAGTCCACCACAGAAAAAAGTAAACTTTTTAATGTAAAACAAGCGCTTTCACGTGCTCAAATAGACGCTTCATCAGGTTTAACTAAAACATTTCTCAAACACACACACACATATATATATATATATATATATATATATATATATATATATATATACAATCATCACACACCCTAATCACAAATAAACCAATTAACAAAATTAACTAAATAAAATTAAACAATTAATCAATCAAGTGGAATATGAAACACTTCTATATGCACAAAGCCTTATAAATCTCAAAACCTTTCTTGGCTCCATCAGAGCAATGTTGATGATCCTTATATAAAACTATTAACAAAAGAAAATACATGAATAAAGCAAAACAGATGTGGGTAAAAAACATATATAAACAAAACATATATGTAAAAACATGAATAAAAACACAAATTACAAACTAATTCAACCATGTTTAAAGTATATACAAGGGTATACATAGATATATAAATATAAATCAAATAGCTAAATGTTACTTCACCTAACTATCTGCCAGCAGCTAAAGCTGTTCTAATACTAACATATTGGTTTAAACCAGGTTCAATATGCGCTTTTAGTTTAAAAATCCAACCTAGTTCAACTGATTCAAGATGGTTAAAACTAATATAAACTATATATATATATATATATATATATATATATATATATATATATATATATATATATATATATATATATATATATATATATATATATATATATATATATATATATATATATATATATATATATATATATATATATATATATATATATATATATATATATATATATATATATATATATATATATATATATATATATATATATAAAAGAGTACTAATTCCACAGGTTTATACCTACTGTTGGATGACCATCCTGCATTTGTAATTCTCACAGCTCATGTGGAGTAATGGTAGCTGCTGTGACTGGAGTGCACAGGAACCTGGATTTTTAAGGCTTGCCAGGGATATGTATTTTCTCCTTATGTTAAATGACTGTAGTGCATGATTTGTTTGTAAAAGCATTACAAATTCCCACAGCTCTGATGGTGTTGAGGTACATTGCTGTGATTGTTGAGCACTGGATCCTGGTTTCAAGACTCGGTAATGATGATTTTTTTTTCATTAATGTTAAATGACTATAATGCATGATATGTTTGTAAAAGTATTAAAACCCCCCACAGTTCAGATGGTGTAGTGGTATGTTGATGTGATTGTAGTGCACAGGGTCCTGGGTTTGAAACTTGGCAGGGCTGGTTGTTTTGTTGCTGAGTAGAACAAGGGCTAATGGAGACAGAGTGAGTAAAGCACTTTTAAGCAGTTGTAAGTGGGTTTGTGCGGTTTTGCATGAAGCTAAGTGATGCTAACAGACAGTTAAGTCCTCTTAGCTTTGCTTACTGGCACTTAGTCATGCTTACACCTGTGCTAATTTTAAATAAAGAAAAAAAGGGGTGATAAGAAAGTGGTGAAATAGGGGCAAGCAGGGGGTAAAACATTAGGAAAAGCAGCTATGGATGTGCAGGATGAGTGTAGGGAAGGACCATAGCTCTACATTACTTCTGCAGCAACAGCTTTAACTGATGGGTCAAATTTGAAATTTATAGCCTCACACCCCACAGGAAGGTGTGCTGGCAACATACATTTGTAGAGTAATTTGGTTGTAGATTGATTTATGTCACTGGACATGGTGGCGAAATGTAGAGCTTTGTATGGGGCAATGATTTTTTTGTGGGACAGATGCCCTTTTTTAAGGTAAGAATGGGATGTTGGGGAAGGGCTGTAGGTATGTTTGGGGAGGTAGGTTGGTAAGGATAGGTTGCATTTTTAGATATACAAGACACACAAGCCAGCAGACAGGGGCAGTATATGACACATGAGCGGGGTAAATACCTTGGACAGAGAGGGTGGTTGGGAATCAGAGGACCATGAGTCCCCAAATGGATACAGTGGGACTGAGGTCCCCACACATGGGCAGTCTCCCCTGCACCTTCATGGCCCCGAAGGTGGCTGTACTTGGCAGCTGGACAACAGGGGCAGCCTGCCCATCCAGGTGCACCAGACAGCCCTCCATCTAGCACAGCCGTCCATCCAACTCGGAGTGGATGATGCTGTGCTCCATACCACAGAACATGTTGCGGGTTACGGGCTCCTCTCCATGTCTGCACCCAGGGGGGTACAGGCCCCATCTCCTAAGGTGGTTCCACCTGAAGGTGATGCAGGACCAGCAGACGAAGATGTTCCAGGTTGGGTCCCAGATGTGCTGGGGCCCAGTGCCATGGCCAGATGAGGAGGGACAAGCAGATCTGTAGCACATACATACATACCTATTATACTGTCTTTCTGTAATGGTATGGGGCAGACTGGGAGAACTATGGCTACATTATTGGAGGGGGCTTGTACATGTCAGTGTTATATATTTGGCAGAGAAGAGGTACGCTGCACTGATGTTGTGTGAGTCTGCTACTGTCACACTTCACATGGATTCCTATCTGTGTCCAAAGTGATTAACAGCAGTGACCACTAGCCATGACAGCGTGACACTTGAGAGACATGTATCGGGAAGAGTGCATGGTGTCTATATCTATCCTGGTGTCATTTGCAGGCATGGGGTTGGACAGTGGGACAGTTGTACATGGTGTATTGGTGTACCCTTCATACAGCTACTACAAACATTTCTTTAACTGTATGGCCTGTGGAGAAAATATCTGTTATCACTATCTGACTGTTTCTACTAATATTCAAGACTTCTTGAGTGTATATATGCACACATCTCAGTACCTCTCCCTGGATTTGAACTGTCTGGGTGTGCTAAAATGAACAACAAGGCTATTTTTCATCACACTGTGCTACTGGGGAACTGTTGTCTCTTATTTGACTGTTTTCTGCCTAATACTCTGTGAGTTAGACAGTCTGACCTTGTAATCCTGAGATTCATGCATGACAGATAGTGTACTGTGTATTAATCCTTTAAAATTATACAATCTGGAAAGCAAAGGTTAACACAAGGTAATGCAGCAGGGGACACACTATAATACATTGGACATTACTATTCAGGGTTTGGATCTTAGTGCATAACATATGTCATAATTCATTTATATGTTGTTTTACAGCTCCACAATCTACTGTTTTGCATAATAGCTGGTTCTCAGAGCATCCTCAGTTAAGTCATGCTGTCAAAGCCATATTTGCTGTGAAGAGCCTGTACACATTCTATTTCTACAACAACATACCAGAGTAAATACAACAGTTGGTGGTTTAAGTCTTTATTGTACTTATATGACACAGTGCTTTACTACTACTGCATATCCTGTAGATCAATATTAGTCTGGCAAACTTTTATTTAATTATTAGACACAGAACACACTACACCTACTGGCAGTAAACAATTTACTCCTTCTTATTTATTTCACTATATACTGCAGGGTAGATCTGTACTCACCAACCTGTCAGCGCAGCCTTGCCAGTCTGTTGGCATGGAACTAGGGATTGCTAGCCCTCTCCGCTGCAACTGTAGGGGGTTAAAACAAACATTATGCATACCTGTCCATCACATACTCAGCCTAGGATTTGGTACAGCTATGGATGAAATACTTACAAATTACTGGAGCATTCCATGCCCATGCATCTTGGATCCACTGAGCCAAGAGCTCCCACTTCCTCTGCTTTAACAAACTCAATCAATCCCAACTGCCAAAGGTGTCCCAAAGCAGTACCACAAAGTAAGAAAATCTTCAAGGTACACCGCCACTGCTGATAGGATAAAAAATATTTTTAAGCCACTGGATTACCTGCAACACAATATATATTTTTTCACCCAGCACTTGATATTTAAGATATGAAGAAGGCTTAAGAAGCCAAACGCATTTATCTCAGCTAGGGAGTTTGTGAGTTTTTAACACTTGTATTTTTTTTCTTCAAATAAAGATTGTTTTTATTGCTGTTGACACAGTGCAAGCTCTTGGTGGTGCACTTTGAAGATTTTCCTACTTCCTCTGCTTTAGGCCAGCATAATGATGCCATACCTGCTCACCAGTTCGGGGGATTCCAGTGGCACTGGTGAGGTCTCGTGCCTGATGGTCTCAGGCCTCCGCTTTGTACTGAAAGCTCCGGTACTGGCCCTGCAGCAGTTTATCATCATGGTTTTCTAAAAGGAGCCCAACCATGACACTGGACTCCTGAATGCCCAAGTGCTGCACCTGAAAGCATGCTCCCTCTCGAATGCCAGACATGGTTCCTGAAGAGATCAGACTACAATAGGTTATGGCTGTATTCCCGCCTGTGCGGTTTAAATAAGGCCATATTCCTGCCCTTTGCCATCATTGGACCATTTTGAAAATGTTAAGCTCAGCTAAGCAGTGCACAAATCCACTAAACTGAGTTGAACAGAGCTTAAAGGGGTAATTTATGTGCACTGCTTAACAGTGCACAAATCCACTTAGCTGAGCTGACTGCTGCTTAGTATTTATGTCTAAGCAATGCTTAAACTGGCTAAACATAGCTGAGCACTGCTTAGCACTGCTCAGTTTTCATTTTAAAATATATCAGAATTGTAGTTTAATTCATCATTCCTGACATATTATTAAGTGTATGTGATTTACTTTACATGATGTCCCTCCTATGTGCTTTCATTACATTACCTTAGGGTGTGACTATATTGCATAGGACACTTGTGTATACATGGGTGATTTCACATGTTATATGCACTCACACTTCCATTTTGAACCAGCTACACTCCCCTGGATAACAAATATAAATTAATGCATAATTTAACATAAAAAATGTAATTTTAACATTGCTTTCCCATATAAAAATAAAGTGCCTGACTTGATATTTGAACCGTGAACTCCTGCATGCAAAGCTGGGACTCTAATCACTATGTTATCTCATCAGTAAGTATTTTAGCTATACATTTGTATTTAGCCCTATATGATGTTTAAGCAATGCTGAGCAGAAGGCCATAACACACAAACCAACTCAGCTACGCTTAAACTTAACTTAGAATGGAAAAAAAAATAAAAGCACTTTAATGACATGTTTCAATACTACTTGTAAGTCATATTTGGTAATGCACTACCTGTCATTCTAGAAACTGTCTAAGTCTGTAAGGGACATAGTCACTACATGATGGCATAAATTTGAGTTTCAGATGTCTAATTCTTCCCTACATGTTGTTATGTTAATACAAACCCTGTTCCTCTATCAACTTTCTATGTTTGCAAGGGCAATATTTATGATCTGTCCCTATTTGTTCCCCCATCATTTTAGGCTTTGGCCAGTTTTTTGCTCTAAGAGGTTCAGACATATTAAAGGTGTCATATGACACTTTCACATTGCAGGGAGGAATGTGACAGTACTTTTCACACACCCCCTGCAGTGCTTCTTATTAAAATATCTGCTTCCAGTGTCCACGGACACTGACAGCAGTTAGGAAGTGCCATATGGCACTTTGACAAGGCAGGGAGTGTCACACACCCCCGTTATTGATTTCTATTTAGATTTCCTGCTTTCAGTGTCCACAGACACTGAAAGCAGTTAAAGATTGCTGTACGGCACTTTCAGAGTGCAGGGGGCATTTGAATGTGCAAGCACTACTAAAACATGCCCCCTGCACTCGGTAGTGTTCATGTCCCCTTAGCCATTATCAGTAGCTCGCCTTCATGAATATGTAAGGCATGCTGCTGTTAAGGCTATGCAGAAATGGACACCATTCACTCCAGCAGGAATAACACTATTCCTGCACAGAGTTTATTGAATCCTGTGGATGGTGTTTGTTTCTGAGATATGGAAAAGTAATTTTAATGTGACCCACCATAAAGTGGATGCTGCCTTAGATCACAGGAACTATAAACCCATTGTTCTATCAAGGTTAATTTAATAGGACTATGGAACATGTTATATTTGATTTCATAACATCTGGTATAAAAAAGAAATCTTATTGTTCTAGATCTATGACAATACAGTTTTGCCAATGGAGATCATATCTACTTAATTTGGTAGGTTTCTTTGAGAAAATGAAGCTGAAGATAGCAGCTATATAGCTCATATATGTACCCAGATTTGGTCAATATCTTTGAAACTATTCCAATTCTGAAATTATAAGCAGGCATAAATGCCTTTTGGGGTTGGGGCTGCACTCCTCAATGTGCCATCCTTTAGATAAGATGTTAAGCTAAGGCCTCATATGTTGAGTTGCTGGCAGCTCTGGTGGATGTAAAAGATCCCACAGCACCTACTGAAAATAGTAGGGGAGTTTTCAGATGCCCTGGCCAAAGATGCCCTTTAAATATAAATACTCCTTTGCGAATACTTTGAAAATAGGCTGGATACAGATGAACCCAAATATTTTAAAGTAACAAGTTCAACCTCAGAAATTGGTACTCAGTAATGGGACCTGATCTTTTCAACATCATGGATCTATTAACAACTAACCCAGACATACAGTTAACTAAATTTGCAAATGGCTGCACGCTTGTGGTTTTCCTGCATTCAGCATCAGATAACACATTACCATAGTGAAGGATAAATCACGCTAATCATTTACATCTTAGAAATGAGTTCAGCAGTTTAAAGTGTACACAACACCCTACTCCAAACTGATATGGCTATCAGAGATCTCAGCCTTTATAGACAATCCCCTATTGCCATCTCCAAATTGATATGGCTGTCAGACACCTCAACCTTTATAGACAATACCCTATCCTTTGACACCTCAACCTTTATAGACAATACCCTATCCTTTGACTACCATGTAACAAAAGTAGTTAGGAGATTCTTCTAACGACTTAATGTATCTCATCCAGGTCAAAATGAAATTATCATTCCTCTACATGCTGCCCTGGTAAGACTAGTTACAGAATATAATGTCTCTTTTCCTGTTTACTATCTAAATACATCACATAGCTAGAAAGACCCTAGAGGTTCCTAACTAAAAGCATCACTAGACAAAAAACCCTCTGGTTGCCAGGTAGTCCTGAAGCATTGTGCCTATAGTCTGTTTCTTATATACTTCTGTACAATAACTTAAATCTATCATTCCAAGTTGTTAAGGAACCAGTGCTACTTGATCTCATATAGCACCAGAAAACAAATTATTCTATAAGCACTCAGTCAAAAAAAAAAAATCTCTGGCAACAAATCCAGACAAGCTGGAATTATTTGTATTACTAATGGTCATTCACTGTATGGAAGGTTAATCACAGATCACCTCTCAAGAGTCTGTATTGCAATCATAGCCAGCTTTAGGCACCAGCGAACTTTTCAGTTGCTAGGGCCCCCCAACCACAGCAAGTTATCTTACCCTGATATTTTATAACATGTCAGTATAACCAAAAAAGCTAGTACAGCACTCTTGTATACTTAATCCACAAAGGTAATAACTGTTACTTATATCTCCCTTAAAATGCAAAGATATTTCTCATTGTAGTAACAGTGTTTTGTCAAGTAACAGGGATCAGAATTCCATTAAATATTTTACCACTGATATAGTGCCCCTGGTTTAGTTAAGCTCTGCTGTTGGACATTTTCTCCACCAAAACTAACTACATAGTCAGCTTTAGGTCCCTGCAAAACCCATGGTTGTAGGGGCCCTCTTAATCATCCTTGACTGTGTGGGGGCCCCCACAAATGCTGCTGCTGGTTGGGGAAAATGAGAAAGAAAAAAAAATATGAATTTCCTAGTTATGCTCTTTAACAAAAGCAGGGCTGTGTTATGACCCTGTTAGGATGAAGCTGATAACGAACATGAGAAATATAAGCACTAGAAAGATCAGCAGCCCAGAGTGACTTATCTTAGTGCAAACTTTGGATTATAAGCAGAGCTGATGCTTCCGACCATCAGAGATAGTTTTCTCTTTTAGGTAGTTTTATAAATACCAGAACACCAGATACTATAACTCAATTTCTTTGCTTAAGAATTCAGTGCAATCCCAAAAATAATAGAATAAATGCTCAGAATTGGGAATACATGTAAAATTACTCTAATTCACTTAAAAAGTTAGTAGAATAACACCTTTTGCATCAACATATATTTTTGGACAATACATATAAAACTCAGATGTCTAGATTGATTGACTGTTTGTAATTCTGAATGATTTACCAGCAAATCAAACTTTTTTATGAAGGACAAAGCCAAAGTATGAACAAAGCCAGGGAAGGTCTGTGAAATCAGGGAAAGTGGCAGGTATACATTACTCCTGAATGCGATTAATCTTACCCCTGCTGCTGTTTGACAGCTGCTAAACAGCAGTCACTGATCTGGTCTGGCAGTACCAGTGTTGCACAATGTATTGCTGTTTGCTGAAATCAGTATAAAATTAGTGCTGCTATGGCTTATGTGTGTGGATGAGCGAGCTCATGTAGGTGAGCGTGCATGTGTGGGTGAGTGTGCACACGTGTGAGCACGCACGTGTGGGTGAGTGCGCACGATTTTCTTTTCCATGATTTTTGTTTAGGCCATCATTGGAGTAAAATGTTGAGAAAATGCACTAAAAAGCATCCTAGACCATCTGTAAACCTATGACTTCTTGGGCCCTGGCTTACTTGAGTTATTTCCTAAATGTTTATTACTGTGCTTTCTTTTCAGGAAAGGTTTGTTGAAAGGATGCAAGGAAACCTAAAGCTGAATAGCAACAGTGAATTTCTTTCCTTAATCATGATTTCTGTTCAAGCCATTATTGTATGAAAATGTTGTGTAAAAAGAACAAAACTTTAAAATGCACTTCAGAGCATATAGAAAGTGATGCCTTCTTGAAAAAGCTGAGTCTAAGGAAAATGTGAGTAAAGAAAGACAAAAGTAATGTACATGGTATGGGGAGCCCAAACTGGGGGGGGGGTCAGAGGAGAGGACTGGAGGGTGTGTGTGGGGGGTGTTGAAACAGTAGGCCTAGTCATCATTTCACTTTAAGTCCCGACCTGTACATAGAGTTGTAGTGTATCATTGTTGCAACTACATGCCAGTAACTGTAAGTGTCCCTTTGTGAAATGGGCTAACATAGTGTGGTACATAGGCCTATTGTAATGTAAGAGCCTGTAGCTACAGATCTGTCTCTGCATACTACTCCTAAAAGTTTGCAGCATGAACTAAAAGGCTGTTTAAAAGGGATAGCATTGACAGAATGATACTTATACTGGAAGTGTCTAGGGGGCCCCCAAAATTGCAATGAACAGAGTGGCAAGACTTTTGATCTATCAGAGTAGCTAATGTTACCTTAGATCATTTTTGATGAGGAAATTTTGAGATTTCCTGAGTAGATATAGGTGCTTAGCTGCTTAGCTTGGTACATGTCAGTGGGGGCATTATACTCATTGATAGAGCGGAATAAATTGAGACAGCAACTTATTTACACCTTGAGGAGATACCACAAAGGATAAGTTGTGCAAGAAAGAAGTTTATTCTAACCACTTCAAAGAAACACAGGTCAAAGGAGAGTCTGTTCTCAACAAAGTTACCCCAGTCCCTGGTGACAGTGACTGATTTAAGTGAAATGTTATCTATATGGCAAGTATAAATAATACTAAAAATATTAAAAGAATCTTGCCAACATTTCTGGCACTGAGGATATGGCCATGATTAGCACACTAAATATTTGCTTTCTCTAACCTTTGTTGAAGTGTTTGAATGTGAGAAAGGGATTTGGCAACTGCCTCTAATTTACAGTTGTTAGCAAATTTGGTTAAGCAACCTTGGTCAGCTTTCATGCTAGAGACAAGGTTGCCCAGCACAGACCTCTGGGCATAAACTAATCTCAGTCATTTTAAAGTTTGTACTTCCCCAAGTGTTTTCAGGTGTTTCTTATTTTATTAATTATGTAATTCTCTGGAAATATTAACTGATAGTGTTGAATAGCAATTTAGGCAGAATTAGCATATTCATTAAATCAATACTACCACTTTATGAAAGGATACATTAAGATTATTATACTATACTACTGCTGCTTTGAAAAACTAATAAGAACATTTCCCTTCATTCTCGAAAATGTGGTACCTTCTAAACCATATCACATATAATGATAAAGTTATTAATATTGATTTTGCTGGTATAAACACTAGGCCATAAAATCACTGAGTTCTTCTTTTAACAGATTATATAAATCATCTATTGATTTATATTTTCTATAGCCTTTGGCATTCTTATATTTAATATAAGATCAACAGACAATTAAAACTATTTTAGGTTTGGTTGTCTGGGTATGAGAGAGTACATATTTTACGTCTGTAAAAGAAGTTTCCAGAGCCAGCAAAAAGAATGTAGGACATTGGGAACTCCTGTATGATGCTGATCTAATGAAAGACCTTTTGAGCATCAACATCCAATAAAGCTGTCTTTCCTATATAGTGGCCTTTAATGCATAGCTGAGCTGTGCTCTTGGTATTATAGAAACAAAGTCATATTGAAAAGGGAAAACAACTTGCATTAAAATTGTCCATTAAATAGGAATGCACTACTTCTGCTATGTATTTGTAGTCTGCTTAAGAGTAAAATAGGCTTTATTTATAATTAATTCAATTAATATGTGATTTTTTTACCATTGTTACTAATTTCAATTGATTTTGTTGTTTGACTGAATCCTAGATTTTTAACCACATAATACTAATGCATTTGCATTTTCAAAGAAACAAGCTATTGCATTTGTAACAAAATTGCCTTTGAAAGGAATATGTACCCAATATGTTTTAGTTTATTTTTCCCTTCTCATAATATTCCAGTGAGGGATTAAACTATTTGAGCAGGAATAGTGAGTACTGAGCCCCACATACAAGGACTGCTATTCAATAGAATGATATATCTAAGTCATTTGTGATGCATAAAGATAGAAACACAATTGTGTGTGACCCTGCACTTGGTCTAACTCCATTTTGCAGTTGTAGTACTCTGCTCATGGAGCACATATACATATGACCCTCACAGATATTATGTAATTCAAAAACTGTGTACAGTGGTATCATACCTCTCAGCTATACAGATTTTCACAGAATGTCCTGATTTTTGCCTCATATTTTTGTCTGTTTTTCATAAAGCTGTGGTTTTCTGACAAATCACTAGCAAATCATTGAGGACTGAAGTCATAAAATAATGGCACACATTTAAGTTTCAAACTTCACATCCTTCAGCAAATTCATGCTAATGAATAACCTGTTATTCTATCAAATTTTTAAGTTTGCAAGAGCAATATTTAAAAAGTACCCCTATTTTTAGCCCCCCCATTGTTTGTGCCTTTGTCCAGATGTCTTGCTCTAACAGGTTGAGAGGTATGAGTGGTATACAGGCTAGTCCCAGCTAAATAAGTTACAGCCCCAGAGGTGCATTCTTATTTTGTAGTCTGATTTACCCCTGCACAAGATATACCTATTTTGGAGGTATGCCTGTATTTTCAGGCATGATTTACTCTCCAAACTTCTTCTTCTTTCAGCTTTTCCCAGTTACAGGTCGCCACAGCGGATCACCTTGTCCACTCATGATTGGCAGTGGAGTTTTATGGTGTTGAGTTGCCAGCCCGGCACCCAACCTTCCACAGAAGGCACGCACACACACATGCACTCATACCTAGGGCCAATTTAGAGTGTCCAATCCACCTGCAACATGTCTTTGGGATGGGGAGGAAACCGGAGCACCCAGAAGAAACCCACGCAACCATAGGGAGGACATGCAGACTCTGCACAGAAGGCAACCGAGCTGAGGATCAAACTGGAGAACCTTTTACTGTGAGGTGACAACGCTAACCGCTGCACCACCATGGCTGCCCATGATTTACTCTCCAAACAATTTTCTGAATTCTCATCACGCAATTTTTCATGTTGTCCAGTACAATGAAAAACACAATTCGCAACCGAAATACTGGTGGCACCAATAATTTGAGAAAAGAGAAAAAAAACATCTAACATCTCCTTTTTCATAAGCAAAAAATAGATGACGTCGTGGTTGAATTTTGCAGTATAGTTCAACAAAATTCTACAAATTTTGCACTGTCTTTGTGATAATGTGCTTACATTTTTCCAACCTTGGTGTGGTGAGTCTGCCAGTGTTTTTTTCCCATTTTTTTCCCATTTTTCCAGAATTGTTGCAACAATTTTTTTAAACATGTTTCTTAGCAGTAACCCACATTTCTACTGGAAGTGGGGAAGAGTTATGTGCTATTTGATATTTAATTGTTATGCTAATTAAAAGTCTAGGTTTTTGGCTGGATGTTCTTATTTTTCAAGAGCTTTTGCAACTCTTTTCAATGTCTGCAGGTTGGAAAGGAATGCCTACAGCTGATGTAAAGCATCTGACATCACAATTCCCCCCTCTGAAACCGATGCTTTGCTCAGTCTAGAGATCCCCAGCAGCATCAGAACAGAAATATATAAAAGGAAAAAAAAAATTTTTCTCTGCAGAAGTAACCCTAAAATCTCCAGTGCTCTCCATGGTGGAGGCAAACCTATAATCACAACCAACTTCCAGCAATAGGAGCTAACACCTCACAAAGACCTAGTTCCCCTTATTACCACGTGTGTGTGTGTGTGTGTGTGTGTGTGTGTGTGTGTGTGTGTGTGTGTGTGTGTGTGTGTGTGTGTGTGTGTGTGACATTGACAGAAAATAACATTTTTTCATATCTTGACAGACATTATCAAAATCTCTATGAATCTCTATGAATAATGCAATGGCTTGGACATACTAAAGAGAGCAGGTACAATGTATTTACACACCTGCATACTATATTTATGAATAGTCTGTCTCAATGAATATCTCATGAGGGATTAATTTGACTTATGATAATTCTCTTGGTTATACAGGTCTGTATAATTCTCACCAGACTTGTTAATTATAGACAGGATGCCCATCTGTGAAAGGCTACCTTATCTGGTGCAGGTAATAAAAATGTGGCTTTAGGAATCTTCAATAACTTTGAAAGGTTTCTGGGGCACCATGCAGGTTAACTGGAAGGACTGCATAATGAAATAAGCCCCCTTGGATTGAAAGGTCTATCTGTTCCCTGGTTTCAGCATTTATTTTGTCAGCCCACCATTGCTACATGCGATATGTTCCTTAATCTCACTTTCACCTTCTTCATATAAAACTCTTTTTTACTGATGTAGTTCATTAATTGCTAACCACAAAAGTCAGCATTATAGTATCAGTAAGACTAATCAGACTGCTGCAATTGTTATGAATGATGATGTGCCATTGAGAAAAACTAATTTTCAGCTAACTCACTCAATATTTATTAATGTTAATCTCCAATCTCTATTAACATATCAGATATTTTAGAGTTTTCCTTAATTACTTCTCTTGTTTCTTCTTACTATCACACTTGATAAAACATTCTTTTCAGATTTATAAGTTTTAAACCCTGCCTAGTTGTTCTGAAAACTTGAAGAATGTATAATGCTCTTCTTCCAATAGTTGACAAAATGGAAAGATAAATAAAAATATCTTTGCAGAAAAGACTCTATTCTTATCCTAGGTATCTATACATAATTGCTTCTAATCCGTGATTTGATGCATATTTTAACCTCAACATTGTCAGGCAGAAGTGTTATGAATATTTCTTGCTTTTGTAAGACATCTGAAAGATTATTTAAAAAGTGTAATTATTCTGTGGACAGTTTTCTAAGTTTTATGACTATGATTCATATATGTAAAAATTCTAATATTAGAAATCTTATTCCTTCAAAATTCACCGGAATTCTATCACACACACACACACACACACACACACACACACACACACACACACACACACACATGCATATGTATATTATATTATATTAAATTATATTATATTATATTATATTATATTATATTATATTATATTATATTAAATTATATTATATTATATTATATTATATTATATTATATTATATTATATTATTAAATTATATTATATTATATTATATTAACGTATATTATATATTATATTATATTATATTATTATATTATATTATATTATATTATATTATATTATATTATATTATATTATATTATATTATGTTATAAAGTTTAGTATAGTATAGTATATCATATTCTGATGTCCGAACAAAGCAGCAGAAGCATTAGTGGAGGAAGTGGTATCTTTGATGTTGCTCTTGCTGCTGTTGTTGTTAAAATAGAAAATAAAATAGCAATTCAGAGGTGCTAACTCTTGTTTAGGACATGAAACAAAAATAACACATAGACATCACAGTTTGTACAGCAGCACACCTCCCAGAACTGTTACTGCTGCTGCTGGAAGCATAAAATTCATGCTACAGTGAGATGCCATCACAGTCCCATATTACAACCAACAGCCCCAGACTACTACCTTTTTATTAATTTAACTAGCAAGATAATCTCTTGTTACTAGCAGTGTTAAAAAGAAACTTCCTAACTAAGTCAGAGATATAATATATTTTCTTAAAGAACAACATAACATTTAATCTTCTTCTTCTTCTTCTTCTTTCGGCTTTTTCCCGGTTAGGGGTCGCCACAGCGGATCACCTTGTCCGCACATTGAATGGCAGGCATGTCTTTGGGATGTGGGAGGACCCGGAGCACGGAGGAAACCCACACAACCACAGGGAGGACATGCAGACTCTAACCACTGCACCACTGTGGCCGCCCAACAACATAACATTTAATGTGTAGCAATATTTACAAACATACACTCACCTGTGTAGCAGCCACCTTCTCAATTTTTGTGGTGGAAGCAATAGCTAAGGGCCTGAGAGGAGGACCCTTGGAAACTACGATGGAGTACAGGGAGGTATTCTGGCAGATATTACTGGAAGCTAAAAAGCACCCAGGATTAAATTAAGTTATTTCTTTAGCTCCCGTTTTAGAATTATGTGCTGCCAGGTTATAATAATATCATTTTAGTACTCTACTCATGAGAATATAAAACAATTTTAATCACCGTACAGCCTATTACTGTTGTAAGAAATTTCTCAAAATGAACACTAGAGGGTGTTTTACCATTGTAAAAAGATCTTAGTGACTGTTTCCATTATATATATTTTTTACACACACAGAATTTTATTTATTATTTTAAGTGCACAATTTTGTGTTTTAAATTTGTATTTATTCATATACCACATGATTTTTATTTGATGCATTTTATCTTATCACATTTTATTTTGCTTCAATTTGACATTGAAATTAGTTGCATTGTGGGTTGTGGTGGTGCAGTGGTTAGTGCAGTCCCCTCACAGCAAGAGGTTCTCCCATTCGATTCTCGGCTGGAGAGCCTCCTGTGTGGAGTCTGCATGTTCTCCACACAGTCAAGTGACAATTAAAGACATGCAGGTAGGTGCGTGCGTGAATGGGTGTGCCTTCTTTGAAGGTTGGGAGTCGGGCTGGCAACTTAAAAATCCACTGACAATCATTAGCAGACCAGAGTTCCACTGTGGTGACCCTTAACCAGGAAAAGCCGAAAGGAAAGTTAATTAGTTGCATTGTGATTGGAGCGACATAATTTATTTAGAAGTACTTAAACTGCTGCTTGTGAAATACATTCATCTATGCATCTGAGGAAGTCTGTATGGATGAAAACGTACTCGTGGATATAAGCATTTATGTTTCATTTTGGGGGTGCTGTCTCCGAATAAACCAGTGTGCTGTAATTTGGGGGCTGTCCGTGCTGTACTCTTACAGTTTATGGTCTTTTCTACAGCACTTGCTTCCATTATCTATACAAAATATTATTTAGACATCAGATTTGATACATCCTAGCATGAGATTCTCCATTTGTGCTACTTTGATTCTACCTTGCTTGAAGCCCTCATTTCCTGGCCTGCATGATTGACTTTGGTACCCAGACAGACCACCTGTATTGGGTTAGGTCAACTTACCAATGTTTTATATATTTTTTAAACAAGAAATATCTTTATTAAGTTGTCACTGATGACATAGGCAATCATACATTTATATAAATGAAAACAAACTATATTGAGATACTTTTAGTTGCACAAATTATACATCACAAACCATATTGACATAATTTTAGTTGGAAACATTATACATCACTTATAATCTATCCAATCATTGTCAGTCAAACATTACATAGCTCATTCAAATCCTGCCTGCTTTTAAACCTCATTCTTACTCTATATGTATTGTTCCCACAATTCCAATTGCTTCCAAAGTAATTTGCTCCTAACCTTTTCTAAAGATCCCAATTCCAGTTATTTTACCTTTATTACTATATTCACTACTTCTAGTACAGTTGGTTTAGATATCAATTTCCATTTTCTAGTAATTGCTTTTTTGCCAGCAACCATAATTAGACTCAGCAAGGCCTTACTGTGTTTAGGCAATTCCAATTATGCATCATAGCTGAGAAAAATCATTTCCCTAGATACATCAATTTTTTCACCCAGTATCTCTGATAGAGTAGTCTGTAAGAAATCATTAAAGTCTGCCAACTCTTTATACTCCCAGAAAACATGTTCCCAATTGCATCTTTCTTCCCCATCATACCTCTAACATTTGCTGTGTACCTGAGGAAAAATTATATGGAGTCTACTTGGGGTATAAAATACCTATGTCAACATTTCCTAGCAGAAAGTTCAAATCTTCTAGATTTTGTTGTATATTTGGGAGGCATACATATGTCCCACCATTGTTTCTTTGTAAATTGCTTATCCAGTCTCTCTTCCCAACCCTTTCTAACCTCCTCTGATTGATTCTTATAGTTATCATGCAATATTTTATATGCTGTACTAATTATTCTAGAGAGAGAAAGGTAATAGAATGGGAAGATGCCAAGAATTTATTTGGACTGCTGGTTAGAGATTGTGTACCCTGTCAAGGATTTATATCAGAGTATAGACAAAGGGAAAGACATGGGTGGAGGGCCCTAAATTAAAGACTAGCACTGGTACAGTTTTTAGTAGAATCCAGAACAGAAGCTGCCATACTGGAATCATTTTTAATCCATACTCCTAAGTACTTTACTTTATCATGTCCCCATAAATATGGATACTGCTGAACAGGTTTGTGTGTGGGTACATAATTTACCACTATTGTCTTTATTTTAGCTTCATTAATTTTGTTTCCCAGAAAGATTTGAAACTGTCTCAAAATGTTCCACATTACTGAAATGTCATTTTCTGGTTTTATCAGGTATAAAAAATATCACTGCAAATAGAGACAGCTTTTCTTGACTACCATATCAATTATATCTGTGAATTTCTGAGTCCCCTATTTTCTTTGCCAATGGTTCTAAATATAATGCAAATAACAAAGAGGAAGGGGGACAGCCCATGCCTGGTTCCTCTGCTTAAGCAGAAAGTATCAGACAGAAACAAGGTAGCAATGAAAATTTTTACCAAAAAACAGAGAAATACTGTGCTAATGTATGTCCAGACACTTAAAAATAAAGTAAAAGCCTTTAATGAAAACATGGTTAAGCACTTTCATCCTTGAAGCAGTCAGGACTTCATCAGAACTGACAAGAAACTTGCAATCCATCATTAAATAACATTTATAAAGTCATATGATAAAAGTCATGTGACATCACACATACACAAACGTTTGTCTATATGTGTTAAGAATAAATAATAAAGGAACTGAATATTAAAAGAAACAATGCAAAAATATTTGAATATTATGCATTTTTGTCATGGAAAGACTAAAAGTTATAATGTTGCAGCTCTCAGCATCAGTACACTGGATATCCATATCATACCTCTCAAGCATCCAGATTTTTGCCAAATGTCCAGATTTTTGCTTCCTAACTTTGGTCTATTCCTCATAAAATTGGTGGTTTTCTGCCAGATCATTGAGGATGGATATTACAAAATAATGATGCACATTTGAGTTTCAGGCATCATATCTTTCAGAAAATACATGACATTGCAAAACCTATAACTTTATCAACTTTTTATGTTCATAAGAGTAATATTTAAAATTTGATGCTGATTTTGAGTCTCCCTGCCCTCATTATTTTTACCTTTGTCCAGATCTCTTGCCTTAGAGGTTGAGAAGTATGATAAATATATTGTCCTTAAGTCAGCTTAAAGTCATATGAATTTATAAAGCGGCATCTAAATTTAGTTGGGAAATTATTTCCCTTTGCTCAGTCCTGTGGTTTATATCATTTAATTTTTTCCACTGTTTCAAATGGACTAGGCCACTTAAACAAAATATTGTTCTGTACTTCATCCCAATATTGATGCCTCATTTGGTGGCTACCACCCCCAGACACCTCCCCTAATCTTCCCATTTTTCCTATTCTCCTCTCATTCACACATTATACATCAACACAGACTAAATGTATTGTACTATCCAAGTACTGATTTCAAAACTGCTAGCCTCCTTCCAGTGACTAATCCCCTAACCTCTACACTTTAAACTTGTCCTCACACTTCTAGTATCTTCACACTATAGTAACTACCTTACCCCATTATATAAGCTACTTGAAATCAACACCACCACTACACATTCAATACCATTACTCAAAATAAACTCCTTTCAGGACTTCTGGAGTAGACTGGTAGTAGATATTATATTCCCTAGCAGATCTCAAGACATAAGGGGATATCAATTATCAAAGACTCTCACCACAAAAAGGAATATACAAAAAAAATGCTGAAACACAGTTAACTAATTGTATGGATGTTCCAAAAGAACAGAATGCCCAGTAAAAATAGGAAAGAGACAAAGTTATTGGCACACTGCAGTAACACAGCATCCTACATGACACCAGAGGAATATAAGAGAGTGGCAGGGCCACAGTCAGCTTTAACCAACCAACAGTCAGTATTGAAATGAATATAACTGGAAATACAAAATGTTCATAACAAGCTTGATACAATCATAGAAGGCACCACAAACTGTTCATTCTGATACTATTACCTCACTGCAGCAGTAAAATGCTACCCTGCTAGATAAGGCCATCAGTCTGAAATGCATATTTGAGGAACTCTGGGAGGAGACTGATGGTGACAATCATGTTCAGAGAAAAGAACAGTCAGGTTAATGGGATGCCTGAATGACTTGAAGTAACTATGAGTACTTCTGTTCAGAGGCATATAGATTGCTGGTTGCGAATGCAGGAGGGTACTTCATATTGAAAGCACATATATAGTTCTTGCCTGTGTTGCAGGGGCTAACTGTGATTGATCCATGTACATAATAGTAAGACCTGAGACACAAACAGAATGAAGGCAGCATCACTGTCAAAACTCTGGAGACCAGGTATGATTTGTAAAGTTGGAGACCACCATATAAGGATCAATAATTACTACTCTGGGGCCACTGTGCAGATAAGGTCAAATTACTTTTAACACTGAGTCCTTGTAGACTATAAAACCTTAAAGTCTTAAGTTACTTTACCTGCTTACCTTCAGGTGCAACTGCCTTAGAGGGTATAAAACAGTTTTGGATACCCAGGAAGTCATGCAGTTTTTGAAAGCACAAGGGCAAGGAGTAAACAAACAGGATGATTTGCACAAAGGCTGAAAAAGACTAGGACCAGCAAACAAATGCAAGTGATGGGCCAGCAACAGCAAACACCCTATTAGGAACTTTTTCATTTTTTGAGAGAACAGTTCCAGTTAGGTGAAAAACATGACTGGGTGGTCTAGGTGTGTGCCATTGAACAACTAACTGTTCCTGTTTTAATTCATTTGATTTATACATAGAAAGCAAAAGGGTAAAGGAAGTTAGACTAAGACTGGAATCAGGTAATCAGTGGATGCTATTCTGGCTAATATAAGAAGAAAATGATACCACAGCAAGGACTAAGAGCATGTTTATGGTAGAGTTTAACTGTAATTAAAAATGCACAGGACAATAAGACTGCATGGAGTCAAATTGCATATAAAGTTGGGGAATGGCACAGTTAGACATGGATAGCAGCAAACAAGCAGCCTGGGGAATGTATGACAAAACAAAGAAGCACTGTATTTGAATCATGCATGGAAGAGACCTACATATATATAATGCACTGACTGCTGAGACTGGAAGCACATAAATATTTTTCCAGTGGCTATCCGATGGAGCACAATAGTCCTGGCAAATATTTTATGACAGCTGAAATGTACATAATATTGTGTATATATATATATATATATATATATATATATATATATATATATATATATGTGTGTGTGTGTTAGCAATGTTATAAAAGTGTGTTTATTGTATTTTAAAGGAACTAGTGACGATCACAAAAAATGATAATGGGGCTAGTAGACTTGAAAAATATAATACTTTTAAACAAGATGGACACAGAGGGACAACTGCAAGAACTAAAAGAAGGAGTAGGAGGCCTAGTTTGTTGGGAAAGAGATGTGGAATATAAGAAGGGCAGAGAAAGACATGGTACATTTTGTATACTAGAGATGGCAAATGATGGGATGAAATTTATGACCTGGGCTGGTAAAATTATCAAAAAGGAAACAAGTCCTCCAGTATACTGAAATGCAGAAAACTGATGTGATGGTTGCAATGGAAATCCACTTAAGAGACACTGAATATAAGACCATGCTTGTAGGCAAATGCAGTAGGGTTTCTTCTCTGCTAAGGAGACAGTTAAAAGCAAAGGAGTATGCCAGATGCTAGTGAGGAATGACAACATAAGCAGAGACCAAAGCTTGAGAACACAGAATTGAGATTTGCAGCCACCAAAGGTAGGTAGAAAAATAGCATGAGGGTGGAACCCCCACGGTGAATTTCTGGTTACCCATCCAATTGTCCAAATCATGTTTAATTAGAGCCAATGAGGGGCTTTGTTTAACAAGAATAGGAATCTTGTTCCAAAGGTGGGGCAAACTTTGTGAGACAAATCTGTCTCTCCAGCAAGTATTGTTGATGTCACATACCAGGTTAAGGTTCTTAGAGCGAATGACTCTTGTACCCTTTGACTTGCGAATGTGCAGCATTTCCATTAAAGCTGGGTCAGAGATTGCTCTGTATGCAAGCACAGGTCGCTTCTGAGCAGTCTGTACAACACAGAGTAAATTGACAATGATTTCAGTCTGTCTGCATAAGACAGATTTTGAAGGCACTGAATTTTCTTTGTAAGGAACCTTTGTGGTCTCTCCAATTGCTGCAGGTGTTTGGAAAGGAACATACCCAAAGGGAGCATTGTACTCTATTATTGGCCTGATGAAGGAACAGTATAGGGGATTATAACCTCTTTTTTTTGTGAAGGCATGCCCTTATTTATCAGATGAGCAATATAAAATGCTCTTCTTATCACAATGGAGACATGTTGTTCGAAGTTAAGGTTGATGTTGACCTATGTGCTCAGATCTCTCACCAGTAATTGTGTACTCAGGGTATTGCTATTGATGTGGTAGTTTGCAGGAACATCATCCTTGATGAAGAAGATAATAATGCATTTTTTGCATTGTTTAATACCATGACTTTGGCACCAGTCATTAGTCTGCGTAAGACCTTCTTGAAGGATGTTGTCAGCCATGGTCCTTTTGTTTTAGCCTGTAGTTCAGAGAAGTAGATTCCAAACAGTAGGGGTCCCAGAACCAATCCCTGTGGAACACCACTAGTTACATGTCTGCTGCAGAAGGTGGACTCCCCTATTTTGACCACATGAGCTCTTTAGTGATCTAGTTTGCAACCCACCTGAAAATGTATGGGGTGATACCAAGCTGGGTGAGACTATTGGTGATGCCTGAGTGGAAGATTATGTCAAAGGCCTTGGCTAAGTCTTGGTAGGCCGTAAGCACAGATTTGTTCTCATCTAGAGCTTTGGTGACTGTTTCAAAGATGTCCACAAAGTTTAGCAGGCATGATCTCCCCTTGACGCAGCCAAACTGGGTGTTTGAGCTTTTGGAGATTTCCTATATCTTTGTTAATAAGGTCTATGATGGTTCGTTCCATGGCCTTGTAGAGAAGGCTGGTCAGGCTAATGGGTCTATAGTTCCTGGGTTCTGTGGATGCACCCCCTTTGTGCAAAGGGATGACAGTAGCTGTTTTCCCTTCCACTAGGATAAAGCCAGTGCTTAGGCTGTGATTGAAAAGCATGCCCAATGGTGATGTTAATTCTTGTTTTAACCCATGTAGTACACAGCCTGGGATGTTGTCTGATCCTATAGAGGCTGTATATTTAGCCTTGGAGAGGTCAGTTAAGACCTGATCCTTAGAGATACTAGGTGAGGAACAGGTGTTAGGATGTTTGGGGTATATATGGTGGCGGCAGGGGAGTGAAGTTTTCACTGAACCTGTCAGCCAGCAAGTTTGCAACATCCACAGGTTCTGTATATATATAGTACCATTAACTAAGAGTTCAAGGCAAATCAGGGCCTTATCTTTGAGGTTATGGATGTAACTAAAGAACACCTTGTGGTTATCTTTAGTTAGGGAACCTAATTTGGATTTGTAGTTAGCTTTGGAGGACTTGTTTAAGAGTTGCATTTGCTTGGTGAAGTTGAGGAGGGACTGTTTCCAGTTTTGAGACCATTCCTTCATACTCTTAGACAACAATTTCTTTCTCCTGTTGTATAGCCTATTAATGGCAGTTGTCCACCAGGCAGGTTTGTTTTTCCTTGATGATCATGTTTTGGTTCTATCAGTTATGGCAGAGTCAATACAATTGTACAGGTGCTTGTATAAAGCATCAGTGCATAACTCAGCATAGGTGTCTGTTCCATCAATAGGGAGAGGGGCAATAAAGCTATTTATTATGTCATGTAAGAGGTTGTAATTGGCCTTGGAAAAAGTTTTTAGTCTAGTTGTTGCTAAGGGGGGGGGGGGGGGTCTTGTGTTATAGTTACTTCAAGCGAGACTGATTTGTGGTAGGATCTCACCAAGGATGGCCACACACTGGGGGTGGTGCAGCAGTTCCCCATTTTAATTACACCAGATCCAGGGTGTCTGAGCCCCTTGTGGGTGTGTCAACCAGCTGGTCCAAGACATTGAATTTAACGAAGTCCAGGAATCTTTGAGAATGTGATTTAGAACATGTATAATTTACCCAGTCAACGAATGAGTAATTAAAGTCATCCAAAGCCTGGGTGTTTGGCAGTATCTTAATTGACTTATGTAAATCCAAGTAAGCTGAGTGGATGCCCTGATTCATGGAGGGGGTCCTATAACTGGCAATGATGACCTACAGTCAATTGCACTTGACATAATTCAAGGGAATTGTGCTGTTTAACCAATCTAGAGGTTATTTATCTTTAATGAATATTGATACACCACATCCTATAGTTCTCATGCATTCAGTTTGTGGTCTAAATGTGTGGAAGGAAAATGTAACCTGGTATAGCTGGGGTAATCTCTGCAGCCTTAAACTAGGTCTAAGTGACTGCACAAATGTCAGCATATACCAAGGTGAGGACTGCTTCCAGTGAGTGCAGTTTCTGGTTTAGACTCCTATCTTTTAGCAGTATAACCTTAACTATAAAAATTTTTGTGGCCTAGTTTTTCCACAAGATAGCAGAATGCATTCATGATCTGATAAGGGGTGATCAGACTGGTGATTGTGTAAGGAAATGCAGATGTCTGACAATGCGTCTAGATCATAACAGTGACAGCTTAGGTTGTCAAATTCTAAAACATCGACACCTAAGCGTCAAAAGCTTACAATAGCAAATGGCCACATAATCGAATTCTTTCCTTGGGAAAGAATTTGTGTGGCCATCTGTAAACAAAATAAACAAACACACCCAAAGATAGCGAGGGGCTTCACTCCCCACACACCCCGATGTGGGAGGCTGTGCCCCCCCCACCTCCCTAACTAAATATACCAACTCCGAGATCACTCTACATTGGGGAAAGGGCAAATCCCCTATAATGGCCATGTGAATTCTTTCCTGAATTCGATTATGTGGACGTTCACTATTGTAAGCTTTCGATGCTTAGGTGTCAATGTTTAAGCATTCAACAACCTAAGCTGTCGATAATTCAATAAGAACCCTCTGACAACATAGCACTATCAAGAATGCCTGAATAGAAACAAGGAGGGCCATCCTGCTGAGCTTGGATGCTGAAAAAGCATTTGATAGGGTAGAGCAGAGATATTTTGTAAGGTTATATTAAGGACAGCGGATACTGGAATTGTAAAGAGGATAAGAAGGAAGGGTGAAAACAACACATGGCCTACTTGATTCTTTTCTGATTTAGATGCGAACCGTACAAGTGCACTCCATTTTGCCAATATTGTTTGCTATTTATTTAAACTCCTGCTAGTGATTAACAGATATAAAATAGAGGACTTCAGTTTATGGTGGCTGCATAGGCAGATGATGTATTATTGATCATGGAAAACCCATGGGAAGATATGCAGAAATTAAATTGGATATTACATACTTTTGGTAGGTTTTCAGGGTACAAAGTGAATGTAAGGAAAACTAACCCAGTGATCCCCTCATCTAAACATGAAATTGCAATATTATCAGACTTGAAAAGAATATTTTTTAATATATCGTAGTCTGGGTATACAATACTGGGGAACAAACTTTTGTAAAGACTTATAAGCAGTATTTGGAAAGGTTGAAAGGTGAAATAATAGGATGAAAATATGGTCCATCTTAAATTTGATTAGGAGATCCAGATGGTAGCATAGTTTTTCCACCCCTTTTGGCTATATTTGTTCTAGTTACTTGGGGAGTATTACTCACACAAAGTGCTCCTCACGATAAAAAAAATAGTGTTGGATTTCCTTTGGGAGGGAGCCAGATCTAGAGTCTACTGAGAAAAACTTATTATGGCAATATAATCAGGTGGTCTGGAAGTTCTTGACCTATACAGGTATCTGTGTGCTATGAAATGCATAAATGTATGCAATTACAGGCCATGAGCTGCCAGACACAGTAGAAGAATACATTTTTAGAGGTTGAAGGGACCCCAAGGGATAGAAGAACCTCAGTTGAGCTGCATGACAGAGAAATCGCATTAAGATGATCAGTGCAGGAAACAAAACAATTATATGGCTCCTTCCTCAGGTACCTGAGCCAGACCCCAGTCAAACTGTGGTTGCTATACTTAACCCCACAGGTTATTTGAAGATAAGAACAACACAAATGGAGGACATTAGAAACTGGAAGAGGAAAGCTACCCTGTAGAGGTTCTGGGAAAATTCCAACATGCAACTAAACTGGCTAAGATGGGTGAAGACTAAAAACATATTCCAGCTTAAAGAGGAAGATATACCTCAGCATGAAGGAATGATTGTATCAGCAAAAGCAGAAATCTGCCTACTATCTTTAAGTGAAGCACCCCAGTAAATAGTTTTATTAGCAAAAGCTGACTCACAACAAATAGACAGAAAAGGATAATAAGTATCAGGCACAGACTGGTGAGCTGAACAAACAGGATGTAAATTTAGTATGGAAAGAGAAGTAGGATAAGGGACTAGACTCCTCAATGACAGAACAGCAGTTGTAGCTAATATGCCAATTAGTGAGTCATGCACATAAAAACAAGAAATTCAGAATATTTACATGGAGATTTCTCCATATGTATTTTATACCCCGGTATGACTGGATCACATATTTCCACAGGCTTGTGAGTTATGCAGGAGGTATAGGGGGTTGGGAAGGGACACCTGGAAACAAATATTTTGGGTTGTAGTAAGCTGACTATGTTTAAAATACAGCTTTAGGTTAGGATATCTGCAGTATTTAAGAAGCAAATTACACTGACACAGAGAATGTTATTATTAGGATTAGATGAAGGAGCAGAACTTACATTCATAAAAGAACTACTGTTCACAATTATGACATCATCCAAGAAGGCAGTAATAAAAAAGCTGGAAGTCTATTGTAGAACTAGAAATGGAGATAATCAAATATATCTTCAGGGAGCTAAAGAAAGGTGAAGGATTAAGGTTAGATTCAAAGAAAAAGCGTGCCTTTCTAGATAAGTGGAACCCAAGGATAGAATGGGGCACACATAACTGAAGTAGAACAAATGATCCCGGGGGTAGTACGGGATGGAAAACAGGGATCAGATTAGAGTAAGGCAAAGCAGGAGAGTCCCTTGATGAATTTACTTTTCAGTGCTCAGTAGAGGTAGGCATACATTAAAGAGAAGATTTTTTGAGTGAAAAGGAAAAAAAAAATCCGTATGTCATAAAACATTGGTAACCACTGGCCCACAGTTAAATATATATGGAATTTAAGAAATGAAATAACAGCGGTGTGATCTATTACTCTAATGTGTCTTTTGGTTAATTCTTTCTGGTGAATTTCATAAAGAAATGTGTTAAAAATACTTTTCCAGCACAATAAATAAATAAATTCCTCTCAACAAATACTGAAATACACCACTCATAGAGCACAGAGGCACTCCCTCTTAATTACCTACATTTTACTATACTAAAACCCATTGCAATGCTCAAAAACCCTAATATTTATGATAACAGTACTATCAATGTCACGTATAATAACAACTTAGCATTCTATCTTGAAACTTTATCCCAATTCCACTAAATCCACTCATTCTAACATGTGATTCAGACAACTGAACAATAAATCTGTAACATTTTCCCATTACCTATATAAATGGACAGAAGTGCACTTCTACAGATGAATATATCGCAAAGAGTTACACACTCACCCTGTACCTGTTTAGCTCAGCGGACCTAAGTATAAACAACTGTTTAGCAAACACAGCTTAACATGCCCAGTCCCTCACTGCAAGGACATACACCCTAACAGAAGTCCTAACCAAAAGTCCAAAGCAGAAAAACTCTGGCCAACACCCATAGTAAAACAACCCAACTAAAGCTTAATATCAATACAAGATAATAAAGTGATAAACATTCATGCTTGGGCATCACATCACATACCTCATATTCTCCCAGTAACTGGGGTTTGGGAAAGACCAACAGTAAAAGCTAAAGAAATACTCCCCCAGATATAGCATATTACAAAACAATAGAAAGGGCTTAAAAGGTAGATGAGTTATACTGCTTTTCTATAGCTCACTACAGCTAACCCCCTAATCATACCCTGTCCCCAGTTTAGTAATGCTGAACTGCTTATTATCTTCCTTAAACTAAATACCCATAATACATCTGCCCTATTGCCATATATAGATTCCCTAGGAAACAACAACTCCACTATCAAAGATAAACTCTTTTGAACAATCACCAGTATGCCCAAAGAAACAATATATAATACTGGCAGATTTCAACATAGACTGGAACTCACTTATTAAAGATACATCTCAGCATTCAATAAACCTATATGGCTTTACAGAACAAATCATCATTCCAGCTAGATATAACAAAAATAATACAAAGACAACTTTTTTGGACTGGATGCTAATACCTGATTCCAATAAAAGTACATTAGCTGGAACACTCACATAAGCCATTAGTGACCACCTCCCAAACTATTTCAACAGGCACCTCTTATCAGGTCTATTACTTTGTTGAAACCCAACTTCAGTGAATGGCGATTCATCAAATACAAATCAGCGAATGGCCATTCATTGAATCAGCAAACATGGTTCCCAGGGAAGTGAGTTAGTTGCCCAACATACCGAGTTACACACACATTCACACACACACACACACACACACACACACACACACACACACACACACACACACACACACACACACACACACACACACACACTGCAGTATATCAAACTCATCAAAGTAGAGAGGCTATGGTCCCACACACCCCAATCGGGGATGCTGCACCCCCACACCCCCTAATTATATATACCAACTCTAAGATCGCACTATAGTGGAGAAAAGGGCAAATTTCCATATTTTGGCCAACTAACTCACTTCCCTGGGAAAAACGTACAATGATGTGAGCATTCGATGAACGCCCATTCACTGATTTGTGTTTGATGAATGGCTGTTCACTGAAGTTGGGTTTCAACAAATTAATAAGTTCCTCTCTCACCCACCCCAAAACAGCAATGTTATACCAATCTATAGAAACAACACAATACTAATGTATAGAATGTAACCCATTTTAAGAAAAATATTTTTGTAGCAGCTTTAAAATCATATTACATGAATCAAATTAAAAACCTTCCATTAGATGAAACAAAACAATTTGCTTTGCATTATAAACAAAGTGGTTCCTGTAAGTAAAAAACATGTGAAAGTAACCCTGTCCCATTAGTGTAACATTCAACCAAAGAACTCATGAGAAATAGGGATGACACCTAGTCAACATGGTTAAAAAAACTCCAAAAAAAAAGCAGAAGCAGCAAACCTTCAAACAACTTCAAAATCATACTAAAAAGGAAACTGAAGATAAGAACAATTGCTTCCTTAAGCCACCAACTGCAAACCTGAAAAGCCCAAAATTCTTCAGGAAATCAATGAATAAATTGTTTCTTCCAGGTAGGACCAAGCATCCAACTCCCTCCCTAAGCCTCTCCCTGAAACTATCCACAACTTCAACACTCACTTTTTTCAAACTATCACCAACCTTGTCAATAACACCAAGACCTATATGGCCAAAAAACCTGCACCCTATCTCTTCCAACACCAGTTTGACTCTAATACCAGCCCCTATAGACACAATCAGAAAACTGCTCTAAAACATAAAGGACAACTGAACCCACAGACTTAAAAAAATGTTTATTTCATCATGGTTTGGTGTTTCCTACATTTTAACACCACTCTGGGACTATTTAGAGCTTTTTAGATATTTTTA
This sequence comes from Protopterus annectens, assembly GCF_019279795.1. Lineage (NCBI taxonomy): Eukaryota > Metazoa > Chordata > Ceratodontiformes > Protopteridae > Protopterus > Protopterus annectens. The sequence continues at coordinate 960,921,351 of NC_056731.1, read as the reverse complement.
TACACAATTTTTGACTCTGAGCACATGGGGTCTGGCATCTTGAAATAATTCTGACTGTTTAGTCTGCCTCTCAGTATCCCAAATGCATTGTCTGTCTCCAAAAAATTGCATCAGATCTGCCACGTATTCCCTAAAGCTCCTTTTAGTCCACTGATTTTATGACACAGCAGTGAATGCCTGCAGTCACCTTCTTTTGGTTAAAATTTTATCCTTTTTCAATGACTACTTCAAACACAAGCAGTACAAATGCCACAGAACAGAATTGAAAAGTGCATTTTATTGTTCTTTCTTCTTAGAAATGCTAACTTGATTTATTTTGTGAAGGCTGAAATCTAGTTCTTCAAGGAATTCCCCCCTCCCCCTTCACACCTACCTTCCCTAGCTGTCAAAGAGCTAAGGGTAATTTGACCCATTATCTGCATGTGTTTGACAGCTCACAGCAGGTGACCAGACTAATGTACTGTTTTCTTGTCAGCCTTTCCTTCCTTACAGTGGGATACTTTTATTGTTGCAGTCCTGTCAAATTTAGAACCAAGTTCCATAGCACTGGGGATAATCACTGTTTTGCAAAGCATCAAACTCCCACTTATTTTTCCTTCCTCTTTGGTTAAATAGCTAATAAATGATGCACTATAAACACAAAATATTTCACAGACTTGCATGACAGCACCCACATGCTTTTTTTAAGTGGTAATTTAAGAACATTACTGTATTGCATACTTCTTGTAATCTGATGTAGTGCTGTTGATTAATTGTGACAGACATCTGCTTCTTATGTAAAAACATGGAATTAATGTCTACGCATGGTCATTGCAAATTTACGCTCTTAGTTTTGCAGCTGTTACTGTGCTTCTGCCTGTAATCTGTCACATATCGGTAGGGCTCGCCAGAAAAGTGAAATTATAGTTTGACATTTTTGTTAGGTTAAGAGTGGGCTGGCAAGGCAGCTCTGACATCACAATGTGGAAGGTCCACTGGCTCTTCTATACAGCATGCAACTCAGGCAGGGATTACATCACTTTGGGGGAGGAAACTTCCCAGTAGCTAGAGCAAGAGCACTGGCAGATGTGACATCATCATTTCAGAGCCAGCTAGAAGCTTTTCAACTTGGTTTTCAAAGTGAAAGTAAAACAGTACGGAAAGGTAGGAAGCCTAACAGGGAAAACAGTTGAGTGGATTAGTTTTTAAAGCTGCATTGGTGTTTTTTTGTGGCTATATCAATGAACAGGGACTAAAAGAGACAGCAGGATGAGCCATCTGCTTTAATATCACATTTTTGTCCTTTAAAGCCCACATCTCTGGTTACAGAAAAACTTCTAGCAGAGTATTTTAAAAATTTCACAGAAGTCATATCCTACAATATTTCCCTTCTACCCAACAAGTCAATCCAGTAAAAACTCACCCCAGATGTCAAGAAATGAACCTACATCCTACCACCACATAAAGGGGTAACTCTGAAGAAATATCTAACAACCATTTGCCTTCCACTCCTCTCAAAAATCTATGAGAATGTGTCCATACCCAATTGGTTCAATGGTTCTTAAATAATGCAGTTATGTCCTTTACACAACGTAGCTTGAGATCCAGTCACAGCACTGCAACAGTACTTGTGAACTTCATGAACACCTGCCAACCTCAATAAAATCAATGGTAAAATATTCTCTTCCTTATTCTTAGATCTCTCAAAAGACATCAGATCAGTCTCACACAGCATACTCCTTCAAAATCTAAAAATCGTAGATCTTTTAAACTCAGCCATAATATGATTCAGTAGCTCTATTTCAGATAGACACCAAGCAATCAGGTGAGAGTCCAGACTCTCCTCTTTTCACCCAGCTACTGTAGGGGCATCCTTGGATCATCTTAGGTTTTACTTTTCAACATATTCATAAATAACCTTCAGACAGCATCTAAAAATGCCTTGGTACAATGTGGAGACAATCCAATGCTCATCTGTGCAGGAGAAAATCTGAATTCTTTAGAAACAAAACCTCAGGAATAATTTCTTCCATTGACTCCTGGCTTAATAACGCCAAACTCTTGCTGAATCCCCCCCCCCCCCACCAAAGTTACTCCTCTTCACTCCCAAATAGCGCAATGTTACTAACTTAATCCTAGCTACTACTTCACTGAACAGCACTTAAAATCAATGAGTTACTCACACAAAAATGAAATTATTCAGGATCAGTACTGATGATTACCTAAACTTTGACTTGCACATACAAAAAATAGTAAAAATACACATCAGACACTTGGGACCCCTTACCACAGAAAGCAACGTTTCACTGAGAACAGCAGGAAAGAAAAATACGGCATCACCCTGCCTGCAATATTACTTCATGGGTAACTAAGCTGCACTCCAGTGTAACTACTAAAGTACTACTAAACAATACTACAACAAAATTGCAAAATTTGTATAGAACCTTCCATATCGGCATCTCAGTCAAATAGCTGGAACTAACGGAACAACTTTGCTACACAAAACTATTTATTGCACAAATCTAGTTTATATACTAGACAAATGCCCTTTTTAAGAATGCCCTTATAAGTATGTACCAACAAAATCTCTGAAGTCTACATAAAAATCCTTACTAAGCATACACAAAAGTAACAATTCAGCAGGTGAAGCTTTACATGGCAACCAAGTCTGTAGGATATGGAAACTGACCTTTCGTCATTCAAAACACAATTGAAAAATCTAAATAACAGACTCATGACTATGTTCTTGAAACACATCAGGATATTCCCAACATCCACCTTCCTTGGCTTTCCTTCTCTGACTTCATGACATATCCCGATGATAGGTAAGCCTGTTGAGATAATCAAAAGAATCTCCTGAGTTAATAAATTGTATCTAATAAAAAATATTCTGTACACGATTCTATCTAATAACAGCTGTTGCTATACTAACTCTGCTATTAATGTAAGATTTTAAAATAGGGTGGTATTATAGTACTGAGGAGGTTTGCGAGTATCACTGTGCCTATATTTGCACTAAGTAAATGCAAAAGCATTTAAAAAAATGCTGACTTGTTGAATGCATTGACTTGCTAAAATTAATCCTTAAGAACCTGTGAAGTACTACATGAAAATTTAACTGCTCATATACTTACAGAAGTTTTCAGGTATTATAAATGAAAGTGGCTATGCGCAAGCATGCCTGAAATATTTAAGGCAAGACGCACACAGTACAGCTATGTTTATTAACTTTTTAAAATGATAAAGGAGTTTATGTTTTGCACATAGGGGTATCCTTATGTGGACACTCTGTTGGTCTCTACAAAGAAGTAGAAGATTGAAAGACTAAGAAAGGGGAGACAACAAACAGGTAGACACAGAAGGAAAACATCAACACAGTTGTGCCTGAGGAGGTGGGAGAGGAGGGGTAAAATATTTTTCATGGGGGGAGAGATCACCTTGTTTTTCAAAAAGACTTTTATGTAAGATGGTAGTTTGAATACAAAGTAGGTTAGAGTGTGTAGGAGAGGGATTAGGAAGAGGGAGGTGAAGAGGAGTTGAGCTCAGAAGGACACCCAGTCCACAGGACCTCAAAAGTTTCCACTGTCTTGATGGATTTGCAATGGAGAGCCCTACTTTTGAGGGTCAGTAGGCTTGTGGTGGTATGGTGGTCAATGCCAACCTTGGGCAGCAAGCCTTGATCCTGCTGAAGAGAATGCTGGACTGGCTGAATATTTCTCTGCAATAACTTTTCCTTCACATTGTTAACCAAGTTCTGAAGCCCACATTGTGATGCTTGCCAGGCTGCCATGTGCCTGGGTGCCTGCAAGACTATGCCACTGCCCTGACCTTGTGAGAATGTCCCTCAATGTGCAAAGTTTGATCACTCCCTGACATGAAAGTAACATAGCTGTGCTTCTCCTAGTGACTCTAGATCTCAACAGAAATAAACAGAAATGGGAGAGAAAGAAAATAAAGAAAAACAAAGTAATGCATGATTAAAATAATTGGGTGTTTTGGGTTGGCATAGTTATGGTGGTTACCTCACAGACATAAATTACAGGGTTTGATTCTCACCTTAGAGAAAAATTTGATAGGCTTAAAATAGCACACAAGGGCAGCTAGCCAAATATTTATGAATCTATAAGAAAGGGAGAGAGTAATGGTAGAGAGATAAACAAGAAATGGATTCATGATGTAATGCATCACTGACAATTTTATTATTGGTAATTTCTTATTTTTATTAAAACCTTATTTAGAAACAAATCTGAGAAATGATAATAGAAACATGGGACCAATCGATATATTGCTATGAACTGGTGGTGATTTTTACATTTTCAGTCTACTGATACTAATGATATGCTGGAATAGCGTAATAAATGGAAACACTTTTGAAATTTCTGGTTGATCTAGATTATGTTGCAACTATTTACTGAAATTACTGTATTTCTTTTGTATAAATTAGTTCTTTGTTAAACTTATGAAAATAGTAAAATATGGAAAATATTAATTTAGCAACAGTTTTTTTTTTTGCATACTCACAAGCACCCTCAGTCAACTTCTTCAATCTCCTTTGTTGCTACACTTTATTATACGATATTCTCCTCTTCTACTGCAAGGAGAACATATAGAGAAGTCTTGCTTAACTATGTTAGCTGTGTTTTTAAATCTTTCATATATGATTACATTTACTGATCAGCAAGTCACTAAAGTTACCCTTGCTCTTACTTAATATGTGCCCATATACGTATGCACATTTTTTCTCAGTCTTGCTCACATAATCAGTCTGTGTTAATGAGTATTTCTTTACTGCAAGTTGAAATAGAAGGAAAGCATCACTTCCTTTTAATTCTGACATTTTTATGTCTGTGTACAGCTTGTCTTTTTGGCAGATGGGTATTTTCTGCAACATTTGCATACATTTCCATTGCAATCTGTGTTTTTCAATCTGCCTTGTATACTTTACTTGTAGTTTTAGGTAATAATATGTCAATGTGCTCAAAGCAACACAAGTTTACCTTCTGAAAGGCACAAGCTGTATATACACATACAAATGTAACAAAAGAAAGGAAGTTATGACAACAATCCAATTCTACTTGCATTAACAAAACATGTATATAGTTCTAGATAGATGCAATAGAAATATTTCATGAAAGTATGAGTTTTTATAATTTGTGGTGTAATAAATATAAATAAATAGAAATGCATAATGAAACAATCAAACAGTGCATTTCTCAGCATCCTCTGTGCTGGTCATTCACTTGTTGCTTTAACCCCCACCCCAGCCTCACCTCCACTCTGCCTACACTGTGCTAGCTAATTGAGTTCAACCATCTTTTATGTGTAGTTGTTATTTTGGAAGGAAGGAATGTCTTATAAAATTATCATATTAAAAATATGTTGTGATCTACACAGACCAAATCATTTTATTCTAAAAATTGTCTGACTGTAGTACAACTACTTGCTTAGCTAATACATGCACTATACGAAATTATGTGGCAATGAAAAAATGTTCTTTTTTGTTTGAGTATAAATAATACATACATACATACATACAGACATATATATATATATATATATATATATATATATATATATATATATATATATATGTATATATACAGCGAGAGAGAGAGATAAATAGATCGATATGGGTTGCAGACAACTGAACAAATGATCAAGTACATCAATACCTCTTTGATCAACACCATTTGGTCAACAGAGACAGATGGTCAGCAGGTATGTAAAATTGACAATCCCTGGGTTGGGGAATATTCCTTTGGGGAGTGCTTGGGAGTTTGCTGTCCTGCAAAAACACTTCTATTTGGTTTACTCTGTTGATCAGCTGCCCTACACACACACACACACACACACACACACACATACACACACACACACGCACGCATGCACGCACACACACACACACACACACACACACACACACACACACACACATATCTATCTATATATATATATATATATATATATATATATATATATATATATATATATATATATATATTAGATATAGATATGCATATATATGAGTATGTGTACTTCTGCACATTTTGCACATTCCCACTATTATATATGTATATTTACATATATGCATTTTCACTCACATGTAAACATCTGCAATTATACAGAAAACAATGTCTGCACATCAACATGCCATTTCTGTTAACAGATATTATGCCTACTCATACCTTTTGATCACATACAGGACCCTATTTGCACTTACATATATGTTTATTTTTATATTTATTGCATTGCATTTATGCAATATTTGTATAGCATGTTATTCTCACATATTTTTGATAAGATTTTAAAAGAAAACTCCTCCCTTTCCTGCAGTTTAACTCAATCCTTGAGTTTCTTTTCTTCCTATAATATGGTTCTGGTATTGTGTAGGCATCAGAAACTTGCATGTACTTTCATAGGTTCATAGATTAGTACTAAGCTAACTGCCCTTTTGGGCCATTTGAAGCTTAGCCAGTTACCCCATGTGAGAATCAAACCCTGCACCTTGTGTCTTTAGGTAAACACCTTAACAATTATGTTATCCTTCCACGTTGGAATCCAAGGAAGAGAAAGCCACCTACTCACCTACTTTGTTTTTAAGCTTAACGTCTCACATACTCTGTAGATGAATTTGTCTCCACCTGCATGACATATCATACACACAGTTAAATCTGTAGTTTAAACCAAATAAAAAGGAGCACCGGGAACCACGTAGTTCAAGCACGAATAATTTATTAGCAAATCCACACAACGGCCCTAACATCAAAACACATTAATGCTACACAATTCCTTATACGTTTTCATCACCCATGTTGGGTACTGCTGTCAATCTTAGATGGGTAATTAATCCTGCTGATATCAGGAACACAGCAGCTGATATAAAAAAGAAAGAACACTGTGGAAAATATTACATAAGCAGCAACACAGTATTGAAATGCTAAGCTTTAAATGTTGGTTATTTATAATAGTTTATATGTTACGATAACTTAATTTATATGTTACAATAACTTAAATGTATCAAACATTTATTTGACATTTAGAAAAAAGTCAGAAAATATTTTTACTTGTAAAGTATCAACACAATTGACATTTTTAAGCAACCCCCCCTCACACACACACACACACACACACACACACACACACATGACAGAACTGCAGCAAGGGAGGCAAGTTGCAACCCTATCAACTAGTTGCACTGATAATGCTCATAAAAAGGTCTTTTAAGCTTTTTTTGTGACATCCTTCCAGATGGACATACGTTATCTGATACACACAGATCCAAGGTAAGAGATTCTCAATGACTTTGAGTTAGTCCTTATATTGTTAGAGTGCAGAAGCATTTTTTAGTCTACAGAGGAAATGTAACCATCGATGGCAACCATAATATACAAATGAATTTACTTAAACATGCATTTACTATGTGCTCTTGCATTAAAAACATTCAGAAAAGGAAATCAGAAGTACATAACTGTGTTTAAATGCACACACACACACACACACACACACACACACACACACACACACACACACACACACACACAGTCAGACATGAATTCAAACACAGTACTGCAGCCCACGTATAGTATTCTACATGCTACATACATTTTTATACACTGGCAAACACATACACATACACACACACATATATATATATATATATATATATATATATATACACACACACACACACACACACACACACACACACACACACACACACACACACACACGGTTTCACTTCAGAATCTCGAACTACTGAAATATCGAACTTCAGTAGCTCGAGACTGAAGTGTTGAAACTACACTTGCGCAAAAGTGCAGAATGTCTAAAGCGGAAATGCTGAATGTGGAAATATCAAATTTGAGGTTGTGGAGGTGTGTACGTGACATGGGATTCCCTGTGTTCTTGATGTACAGTGTGGTATGTGGATGTATCTGGAGATTCAGGTAAGTGATGTTTTACTAGGGGTTTTGGGTAGGGATTTTAGTTTGTGTGAGCGTGTTTGGACTTTTGAGGTGTGGGTTAAGGTAGGTAGGTAAGATTGTGAGTGTGTAAGTGTTGAGAGTGCTGGTATGTGTACGTATGTGATGTGTGTTTGTGCAAGGGAAGTGTAGAATGTGTAGTTGTGGTTTTTGTGTATTTGTGTTTTTAGTGCGACCTCAGAGTTAGTATATATAAGTAGTGGGGGTGTAGGGTCTGTGCGTGTGTTTGTTTTGTTGTGTTTGCATGTGTTGTGTTGGTTTGTAGTGTAGGGAGGTAGCTATATGTGTGTTTGTTTGTGTGTGGAGTGTGTATGTGGGCAGTCGCAATTTTGAATTTCGTGCTTTTGGGGTTTTATGTTTTCAAGTTTTTGGCTTTACAGTCTCGGGATACTGAATATCGATATTTCAGTATTTCGGGATTGTAAAGTGAAAGCATATATATGCACACACACACCAAATGTTCTAATTGCACTTGATTGAGACCAAAAACCCTAATGCACTAAATACTGAAACTTCAAACTACCGAATTACAGAAGATTGAAAATGGAAATGCTGACCCACCACACACCCACGGCCCAAAATAATTTTGCTTCTATGTTTTTGCAGGGGGCCTCCTGCACCCCTGCAAATTAAATACAGCAGCTCTGAGATCGCAATACACTGAGGAAATCAACCGGTGGGGTACACATGTACAGTGAAGTATGAAATGTAGATGTGACTCTTGCAAACTCAACAATGCAGTCTTCACATCTGTGGAAGTTACAAACTAATAGTGTAAAATAAATACTTCCTAAACTTGAACAGACTAATTCCACAATTTTACATTTTTAAGACTCTAGCTACTGCTTTCTGTAATGCAACTACAGGACAAGAAAAACGTAATGTACTCCGCCAAACTCCACTAAACAAAGCAAAAAACGAAAGCGAAGACCAATGCAGGCTGAAAATGTTCTCCGATTTTATTACCACACAAATTCACGAAAAATAAATACACAAAATGAACGCCTTCGCACTCACAGCGTTTTCGTCCGGATGGACTTCATCAGATAAAATGCCTTACTACTTTAAAGTATTTTATACAAACTCAGTTTCCACAAGCACCAATCATTTACCTAATACATTATAAACCTACGAATCAACCTACAAGCTGTTAAATAATTTAGTAGTTCATCACTTCCTGTTACAAAAATAATTATTTCTTTATATTAATATATAAATAAATAAATAAACTTTATTAAATAAGTTTAAAACATCCTTCTAGTGTGTTGACTTATTTTAAAATTCTAAAATGTTATTAAAAAGTTGTCGTGTTAAAAGATTTGTTATACAAATCAAATCATAGTGTTAGACAAAAGGTTACCTAAAATAAAGCATGGGTGACACCTACTGACAAAATCTGGTAATTGCTTCCTTAAAATCACACTCTAGCAGATCTAATTTTCAAAAGGGGTAAAATAGAAATATATTCATTTAGCCCAGGCTTTTTGTTTGCTTCCAGGGCCACTTGCCACCATAATTCTTTATAGGCAATATTTTCTTCCCAAGGGCCCCCTCTTACATCCCTTTTTATTTGATCTAGGACAAAAAATTGAAATTTGGCTCCCACACATGTTTTGGTATGTCTGTAAATAGCATTTGTTTCTTTTCCTTTTTTAACATCATACATGTGTTCATAAATGCGTCTCTTTAATGTCCTTTCCGTCTTTCCTATATAAAATGACGGACAATCCACGCAGACAGCCAAATACACAAGCCCTATAGATTCACAATTATAATACCCCTTACTTTTTATGCACCTTCCCCTGCTAGTCAGAAAAATGTTTTCTCTATTAATAATGTGCTCACATTGTTTGCATTTACCACATTTAAAGGTTCCAACTTTAACCCTAGCTCCCATTTGGTTTCTCTTAGTAATATTGTTATTATTTTCCAAAATTCCTTTTATACTTGTTGTATTTTTGAATACCACTCTGGGTGACTTCTGTGGCAAATCTGTGAGGGCCCTAAATCTCTCCCATTCTCTTTGGAATGCAAATTTTATGTTTTTATTCAATAAATTGTATTCCAAAATCAGAGATTGTTGGAAATTTCCTTCTTTAACCTCCTCTTTCCTGTTCTGTTCACCAATCATACCAAAAATTGGTTCAAACCTCCCATTTCTTCCTTCTTCCACTTCAGTTCTAATATTTTTAATAAATTCTAATGGATATTCTCTTTCAAGAAACATTCTTTCCAACAAATCACATTCTGCCTTAAATTTTCTTTCATTATTTGTCATCCTAGACCCCCTTACGAATTGCCCTTTTACTATGTTTTTTTTCTTTTTTTTTTTTTTCAACTAAAGGACAGCTACAAGTATTCTTCAACACTTTTTCAAACCATGAAAGACAAAATACTGCTTAAATAAATAATAACAGTAACTCTTCCTGGCTATGTTCCTGCTCTATAACCTAACCTCTTCACTCTCCTTATATGATTACTGAACTCCTATGTCTTTTGCTACTACTGACTGATGATACTTTCTCCATATTTATTTTTATCTTCACTTGTTGATACTCGTATAATAATACTGATCTATGTTTATACCACTCTGATTTACTTCATTGAATTCTGCTTTAATGTATATTTTCTGTATATATTACTGTAATCAAACAAACTAGATTCCTGCTTTTATGTATATATTCTGTATATGTTACTATATTTACTACCTGTAACACTGTTTCTACTTCTGTACTAATTAATGTTTATATTTTTTCTGTATCTCGTTGGAGCATTTCTCCCCGTGCCTCCAGAGAAAATGGGCTCTTTAAGGCCCAGTGGACTTTCCCGGTAAACAAATGCAATAAAATAAAATAAATAAACTAAATACATATTAGTAGTAATGTAGCCTTCTATAGAAGCACTTCCTTACTTTTTTGTATAACATTTTTGTATTCTAGTTTTAGGTAGTTCCACTACCATTAAACATTACGTCTGCCATTTTCCTTAAATAAAAATACAAATCTATGAAGTGATAGTATACTACAGAAACAGTTAGACATAAACAATTATCAGAGTGTTCAACAATTTGTAATTTGATCATTTAAATGTTCAGTAATTTGTGAATTCAGGTTTTTTGTCTCAATCATTTTGGAATTCAGTAATATGGCAATTTGAAATTAGATACACACATGCGCGCACACACACACACACACACACACACACACACACACGTGCATCCACTTTATTAATAATTCACCATTTAGCTAGGCTGAGAGGATAAACTCCCAATCACTTAGCATCCTTTCCTCCTAGTGGGAGTACCATTCTGAGACAATGATTAACACCATGAGGACTTCTTCCTTGGTTAAATACCAAAGAAACAGAGCTGTCATTAGCATGGCCAGGAACTTAACATCTGCTACCATTCCTTCAGATGCACAAATAATGCTATGTAACAGTTACTTTTCTGTTGTCTTACTGGGACAATACTGGTATAGTCCCACATAAGCAAAACTCATAGCCCATACCATGACAAAGCTGTCTGTTCATTTGTGAAAAAAAAATAGTTTTGTTCAAACTGAGTCTATATTAGAACATCGAAGTTTCAAAATTTCGAATGTTCTAATATCAATCTCTATTCAGAGAAAGCTGAAAACATCGAACATACAGAACAGCAAATTTTTTCCTAGGGAAAACATTTGCTGTTCCAAAACACATACACACAACACAAGCACACCAAACAAACAGCAATCCACACACATAAACTCCTAAAATCTTACACCTAACCCTACACTAAACTATACATACACCACTAACTATCCACTTACCTTAACCCAAACCCTAACCCTAAGGTCCGTCAGTATCTCACACTCACTTCACCTGCTCCCTAACCCTAACTCACCTACCCCGCCCTAACCCTCACGTCCACACAATTGCACACTTACCTGACTCGTGCCCTAACCCTAACTCATCTAACCCACCCTAACCCTCACATCCACACAATCGCACACATACCTAACCCACGCCCTAACCCTAACTCACCTAACCCGCCCTAACTGTCACGTCCACACAATTGCACACATACCTAACCCATACCCTAACCCCAACTAACCTAACCTGTGCTTAATCACACATTTACCTGAGCCTGACCCGTAACTTTCCACCACAGTGCTGAAAATACCGAAGCAACAGAAATGGACAACCAAATTCTTTCCCTAGAAAAATATTTGGTTTTCTGTAGCTTCGATATTTTCAGCTTTTGCTGAATAGGGATTGATATGAGAACATTCAAAGTTTTGAAACTTCAATGTTCTAATATAGATCCATTCAAACTTCTGGCAGCAAAAGGTAAAGTCAGGATTCTTGCTGGCACAAAAAAAAAAAACTTTGTGCCATTTCTGCCCACTGCACACACAATTGTGGTGATATCAAACAAGAGACATAGTAACTTCATACATAAATATATGTTTTTTTAAGAATGGAAAATAGCCATTCAGGGGAGCAAACTCTTCTTCAAGTGAAAATAAATAAAATAACACACAAACTGTGTCTTATCCCATACTAGTTTAGGTTTCATCTCAAAATAAACACAGACAGCTTTAATCTGAATGGATTTTTTAATAGAACATCTCCAGAATGTTTTATTAAACCATAAAGGGTTCATATGCAGTGAGAATACTATTCAGCTATTTGTCCTTTAGTAAATGAGGGTCAGTATTCAACCTTATAACCACAAAATTAACATAGCCACCCTGTCTGTTTTCATCATGTACAAGTCGTATTAAATGTCATAAAATGATTGCAAAAGTTTTATTACCACTGTAAAAAAAAATCTGCTTCAGCAGCTGCTAATTACTGCAGATAGCAAATAGCAACTTTTGCTTTGCAAGATACTATAACAGATTTGCATATTTAATTGCATTATTAAGCTGATTTATGGCTGAGGAAAGGATTATGTTAATTTTTTTCTTTTTATTTTCCAACGTGCTGAATGCTTAATATAATTATTATATAGTTAATTAGCCTAAAACATGTAATGTAATCTCATTTCTCCCTTTATCACACCCAAGGATAAGACATTGCCACTCCAGCATCTTCCAAAATTAGTATTGTCAATAATAGAAGCATCTCCTGCTCCATACGTGTACACACAGAATAAACAAAAAAAAGAATGATCAAGTAAAATAACCATATGAAACTGGAGCTTAGTGGCATCCAGGGAACTGACTCTGACCTGCCAAATGAATGAAAGAAAAAAATTGTTAAGCCCAGTCAGAGCCAACATATCACTTATTGTCATGACTAGAGAAACACTGGATAATTGCCTTAATCAGCTATCATAGCATTGTATGTAAGCTGCATCAGAAAAGAAGAATGCCTTCTAATGGGCAGGACAACAAAATAGCAACTATGATGCAGTTTATTTCTTCTGCATACAAAATGTCAGTTCATGTTTTATTGCATGTTTGCAACAGCCTGCATAGCTTAATTAAAACTCATTTCATTAAGCCAGATGCATCATATCATGTTTCCTTACATCATATAAGCAGAGACAAATCCAGCACTAGGCGACTAAGGGATGGATTGAACAACCAACATGGGTGGACATGGACAGCAAAGGCAGTGGAACACGAAGATAGGGGATAGGATAGGGTGTCCACAGCTGCAGTCTCTGCTAGAAGCGATCCAATGGGAGATTACTTGCCATACTGGGTACCACCCCCACTGGACTCTGTCTCAGATGGAGCCATTGCTGGACAGGTACATGACTCAATGCGTTGTTGGAGGAGGTTTTCCACCTGGCTTCTTGTTGCTAATCTCCCTGAGAATGTTTGCCATCTGCCAATGGGTCATAAAAGTGTATTCTCCACGGGCACAGTTACTGGTTGGTAACACTGCCCCAGCAGCCAGTTCAAGGCTTCCTGAAGGGGAGGTACTGGTAGTGAGTGAGGTGTGGAGGTGACTGCACCAGAATGAGACCCAGATGTGCTGGGGGCTTATGGTGATGGTGGTTTTATTGATGCTGCTGCTGTTGCCAGCTGTGAGGGATCAACAGGCCTTGTTGGAGAGAAGGGTGCATGTTGTGATGCTACTTCTTATAATATTATAATAAATGGAGAGAAACAAAAGAAGACACAAAATAAATGTATGTAACAGAAAGGATAGCAGCAAAGAAGGTGGGAGGAGAGGAAATCAAACACTACATACAGCTGATATGAACTTGTTCTCTAATTTAATTACACATACGTGAATAAATAAAAAAAACACACCTTCCAAGTTAATGGCACTGTTACCATACACAGGAGAGATGGGAAACTGAACCCTCTGCCATCAACACCTGCATTCCAAAAGGAAAATGGTTAATGTGATGAGCTACTTGGGCAAAGTAACTGGGTCTGTAGTCCAAGAAGCAATCATAATGTCTGAGACAAATGTACATATACAAAGGCAAATGCTACTCAGACATAGCTTTCTCTCAAAGGTAATAATCTATTTAATGAAGCATATTGGTAAAGACTGTCCATGGCACAGACATTCACCCACCCAAAATGTTACTCATAGATATGCCCCATATCTAATGTTTTCAGTAGTATAATAGGATGGAAACCTCAACCTAAACATAATGGTAACATAAAAGGGAGGGATGGAAATCAAATACATCCTCACAATATGGGAGCAGTGCCTTAACTCCCTGGGACACCTATCCAGGCATATGGAAGGATGCAGAGACACACAACAATGGCATCTAACAGTCATATTGTTACATTTGCCCTGTGTCCTGTGCCAGTAATCACAGAAGTGGCACAGAAGTGATCTATGAAAGGTACTGCTGTTTGAAAATGAATTTCTACCAGTGCTGACATTAAAAGTTGTACATTCTGAAACAAGTATTGTTAACACAGAGCTCTCTTATGTGCTCCAGTCTCTTTGTATGTAGCTGTCTACTCATCTCGCTGTCTTCAAGGCTGTGGATAGGAAAAAGAAAATGGATTAGTATCTGTAGATGGAATGCATTGAAAGATTATGTGCATAGCTTAGACGAGTCCTACTTACAGTATATAGATGGTGCATGCAGTATTGCTTCATCTTCCCATCAGCCTAGGAAGTCAAGACTGCAGTGCTTCATGTCAGTGTAATTGTGACATCACTGTTCCCCATGTATAGAATACCAATGGCATGGGTGGCAGCCTGGTTAAAATATTCCAGACTTCATTATTATACTGTGGCCCTTGAGCCCCAAGCAATAATACTCATGAAGGAGGTAGAAAAATATATTAACAAATACTCACACCACCTTTGGACTCTAAAAGGAGCACTACCCTCACCTTCTCTTATCATGAAGTCTCACCTTGAAGAATCGCAGTGAAAAATGGCAGTAAACTGTGCCCAGAGCAGGTCTCACATGTCATATCTGTTGCATGCCAGTGACCATCAATGGGATTTTCATTTGCATGAGGGATAGCATGGTAGGATTTAAGTATTTATTTATTCATTCATTCATTCTTTTTGGCTGTGTTAGTCCATAAGGCTGTGTCTTTTTTCAGGGGCAACTCAAGGTGGTATTCATACTGACAAGAGGAAATTTTCCCAGGGCACCAGGGAACTTCTACACTCAAGCGAATTATCTGTTTTCCAGTATGAAGGTTGCTTGGAAAGAAAACAAGATAGTTACACCAGGAGCATCACTGATGGTGAGGGAGCAGGTGACTGTAAATGTTATTGTAAATTTAATTAGAATTGTAAGCTAGATGGGAATATGCTTGAGGAGAATGATATGTCAGTCAGACATAGAGAAATAATTCTTTGGATAGTGTATGAGTCTAAAAGTATGAAAGTGACTAAAATCAAGCCAGGTAGGCTGGCTACAGACTGTTAGTAGAAATTATGCAGAAAGATGACCCAGGAGAGGATTCAGCCCTGTCACGGGGTAAGAAGACAGACAGGTTATTTTCTGTGGTTGATTGGCATTAGAATAATGTTGGTGGAGAGTTGCAAGGGCAGGAGGAATGATTATACTTGAAAAGTAGGGTTACCACTTATGCTAAGACTGATGGGCTTGACATATAAGAATAGAAAGCACATTACCTTGTTGTGAGGATATATAGCAAAAAATTATATTATAATAGGAAATTACCTTATGAGGAATAAAGTTACTATCCTAAAAGGATTTAAAGTGACTGATATTCATTCTTTAAAAGTGAAAAATGTTAAAAACATCAAAGGTTGAGAGAAATTTATGGAATAGGGGGTGAGAATATACAAAGATGGATCATAGTCAAATAAAGTCCTATGCAGGGTAATGGATCGGGACCCACCACACGCATACACAGAATACCCCACCCCTAGCCATTCCGTTGCCCCATTACTTGGCTATTTTTTCCCAGTTACCATAAACACTGTTCAAACCTCTCAGTGTGTATGCTATTTTATTCTTACTTCTAGAATGATTACAAATATTTAGATTTAATTTAAAACTTTTATTTAAAAATTTATAACTCAAACACTAGTAGACATTGCTAAACAAAACAATTCAGTCTCACAGTAAAAACAGACTTAGCATTGACAGCAAACCTCTCTGCATTTCAGTTCACCTTCATTGAAATGGCATTGCAACCCACATTTTCCCATTATTTGGCTATTTCTTCCCAGTTACCATAAACACTGCTCAAGCCTCTCACTGTGCATACTGTTTTCTTTTTACTTCTACAATGATTACAAATATTTGGATTTAATTTAAAACTTTTATTTCAAATGTTATAGTACAAACACTAGCAGACATTGCTAAACAAAACCATACATTCTCACATGCAAACCTCTCTGCATTTGAAGTTTACATTCATTGAAATGGCATTGAAACCCACATTCAAAGAAAATGCATCTGGCCAGTGGTGGATAAATTTTACCTTTGGGATCTTTTTAAACCACAGGCCCCTTGCTCGCATTTTTAGGACCATGCATACATGCATGTGTTCTTTGATTCACCTTCCTGATAGTATTAAAATATATTCCTTGTATAATACAGCACCACTTGTTAAAGTTTTTAGTTTTGAACATTTTTTTTCAGTAAGTAATGAAACAAAACATGACCCAATAATAACAAAAACTGCCCATTTTAGAACATTTGAACATAAAATGCCAGTCAAATTTCTGTCACAACAATCCACTAATATCAGTCAATATGTACAATATCTGGAAAAAGTAAAAGACATTTAAATAATTCCAAATTAATGAGACCTGTAACTAATGAATAGATTGCTACTAGCATACAACTTTGTATTTCAGTGTTTCATCTACAAATTCAGTGCCTGCTGCCCTTGAAGAATAAAGTGCCTATGTTATACTAAAAAAATGATAGGCTGGTAATATTGCAATTGGAAATGGATGGCAAACTGGCAACAGGTTCACAGTTACTAGACATCTCATCCAAATGAGGACACAATCTGGACTGCAGCACCCCCCCCAATAATGTACTACACAGTAGCAATAATCCATCTATATAATGTGGGAGTAGAACCTAGAGAGTTCTGCATCAAAAGCAAGCATGCTACCTGCTGTGCTATGACCATCTGCTAAAAAAGCAGTTGCACACTGAAAACAGACTTAGCATGAGGCACAGTAAACTTCTCTTCCCTCAAAGCTCATAGTTCTTTGAAATTGCACTGAAGCTCATACTTCCTTGAAAATACACTGAAACTCATTTCCTTGAAAATGCACCGAAACTCATTTTTTTTAGTAGTTTGATAGTTGGTGTAGAGGATTCAGACTCTTGTTTCCAGTAACCAATGCATAAGATTTGAGCCTGAGAAAATTAACTATGCCGCCATCCCTAATTAGGGCATTTCTCAGACATACACTCACATGGGTACAAGTGTCTTTCTACATTGTCCAGGCAGCAGCAAGAATGTCTCAAATTTAAATTCCACTCACAGAATGAGGAAAAGAAGAAGTAGGCAACAGATTCATGTGTTGATGCATGCAGGGATGCACAGCCACAGATGGCATTCTTAAAAAAAGAAGAAGAAGAACGCCCTTAAAAGAATTGTGCAATTTGTTTTTTAATTAAAAAAGTAAATGTTGTGGCAGCCCCCTCCGCCAGCCCCTCCCAGCCAGTGGACTCCAGGCAAATGCCTAGGTCATCTAGTTCTGGATCCCTCTCTGAGAATGTGAAGTTATTTTGAAAACTGAAATTACAATGTGTTTTTATTTCCAACTGTCAGTGAGTATTTAGAAAGTGTGAGCAGCTAAACATTTTTTTTTTAATTTTGTAGTGATCCTTCACATTTGATTAATAAATGTGATAAAAATGCTGTCAAAAATTTGGGGAAGGGACATATTATGCAATTTTGTTAGATTGAGTGTAGGAATTGTAAGAAAATGTGGACATTTTGAATTTGTGAAGACGGAGATAGAACTGTAGAGAAAGATAGGGAAGGAGAAGGGAGCTACAGATGCTGGAATAAAATTGTTAGGGGGAATAGACAAAGGGTAGCAACACTGAAGGAGAAGACAAAGTCATGAAGACAGGAGTGGAGGTTATATTGGTGAGATTACAGGTAAAAAGAGATTGCTGTTGAAAACAATTATGACATCTTAGCGGTGGATAATGAACCTGAAGAGGAAATCAACCAGGATGAAAGTAGAGAATTTAGAAAATCTGTTGGAGAGAGAACTGAGGTAAGAAAATAAAAAAATATCTAATCAAAAGTTAAAAAGAAATGAAAGGACAACTATCAAGATCCTATCAGTAAATATTAATAGTATAAAAATCATGTAAGAAGGTTATTTGTACTGGAATGGTGTGAGAAGCAAGACCAGGATATTACTGTTCTGTTAGACACACATTTTATAGGACACAATGTAACCAATCACATGGAGAAGATGTGTGGAGGTTTGGGATAGGCATGTGTTTCAGGGTGGCACTGTTATAAAAATACATGATCTGGGGATATTGGATTTGACTGCTGTGCTAGGAAGGGCAGTTACAACAGATTTTTTTTTTTAATAGGGTGGAGTGGTTTATGGGCTAGTGTGTCTTTATGCATATGCAATGGCAAAAGACAGGGAAAAGTTATTCAAAGAAAGTTATACACATATGGGGTAATTAATGGATTAATGATAATTATGGAAGACTTGAACTGTAATGCTACAGGTTGAAAATAAAAAAGATTCAGGAGATGTTAAAGAATGATTTAATGAAAACGTATAATTATGTGTTGGACAAGGAATGAGATATATGTATTTTAGGGGAATATAAGATCCTAAACAAAATATTGTTTTTTTTTTTTTTTTTCAAAAGAATTAGAATAAGTTAAAGGGGATATTATAGCTACAGGGTTTTTTTTCATACAATTTAAATATCGGGTCTGTTTGGGGAAAATAACAAAGTTATAAGAGGAGGAAAGGAATAAAAAATATGACAGGTGGTCTTCTGGATTATAAGTAATTTAAGATAGAGTTAGGTCAATTTTGGCAGAAGTCATATAACAATGAAACTTTTTTAAGACTTAGATTTGGGGCTGCTATTTAACGAAAAATATTAAAGGTTGTATGTTAGGGTAGAAAGAGAAATGAGAAGAGTTCAGCAAACAGAAAAAGGCAGATTATAACAAGTATGGGTATACTGCTGAAAAAATAAGTTCTAGTAAAAGTGTACAGTCAGCAGTATCCTCCCTCTTAGAAAAAAAAGTAAGCAATATGTAGATCAGAGTGTAAAGTATGTGTACTTGTATCTTTAAGAAGCATATGAGGCTGTATGCGCACATATATAACCCCACACATGCACAACCATAGTGCCATTTTGTAGAAGCAGCTAAGGAGTAAGCATGCATGATTGTAGTCATTAATTGTACATAAGTTACTTAAGTTAGGGTCAATAGTCAACAGTAGTAATGTGTTTGTATGTAATATAGCTGCTTTAAAAGAACCTGAGAAGATTCATTTATTCATCCCCCAAATTTAAAGTGATATGGTGTCAGAATTAGGATGGAAGAGAGAAGAATATTCTGAGCCATGAGATGTAAAGACAACAGTGAAGGTAAAATCGAGAGAAAAGTGCAGAAACATAGCCAGAAAGAAACAAAAGTAATGAGAAATAACACAAACTGTTTACTTGATATGAAACATAATAAAGGGGCATTACAAGGGCACAGACCCCATTATCATGCAAGTGGAAAGCACAGAGTTTAACTAAAGAACATGCTTAAGATAAACGTATTCGATTAATCCATTATCTGTAAAGCAAAGCAAGCACATGTAAAGCAGAAAATGAGTGTGTTTAAAGCAAAAACGAGTGTGTTTGAGGCAAAGTTGGGCATGTTTAGTGTAAAACAAGCACAAGAAAAGTGTATTGGGTGTAAAAAGGGCTTAAATGAGCAAAATGATTGCAATAATGAAATAAAGGGCACATTAAACATGTGTTTTGGCAAAGTGCTATGTTTGGGCATAACTATGACTTTGTATTGTATCAAGGGCATAACTAAAGTTATTCAAGGTATCTCAGAGTGTGTAAAAATGCTTACAATGTGTGCTTACTACTGTGCATGTATTTCAAGGAGTTTGTTGTGTGCAAAGTGCAACTGCTTCATCTAATCCAGTCAAAGTACAGTTATTTCAAAAAAGTTTCTTGTGCTAGCTGTGTCTTCTCGAAAAGTACCATCATTACAGAGTGCTTCTTGTACTGTAAAGAGTTGTTTAGTAAGGTACCTCCATTTTGGGGAAATTTCAGTGGGCTGTATACAGTTATTCACAAAGTGCAAGTACTTTGAAAAGTTATTGAGTCTAAGGCAAAATACTGATTTATTCACATTGTGCAGTTACTTGTCATGTTTCTTACACTGATAGGTGTTTTCTTACAAAAGACAACATTACAAGAGTATTACAGTGTTCATGAATTACTCAGTTGCATCATAAAGTTCTCGAATGTTTCTAAAAGCGACGTCTTTAATAAGTGAAAGTGAATGACTGTAGCAGTTCTGCCTTCATTGATAAAATTCCAAGAAGTACAGAAATGATGATAAATGACATTAGCATTTTTGCCTTTACCAATAAAATTCTGATAAGTATTGAAAAGCCTGAGAAGTTTATTTTGCAAAGTCCAGTTATTCAAAAGTACTACTAGTTTGTTTATTCAATTAATTCTGGAAAAGTACAACCAAAGGTACAAGTTCAGAGTACAAAGGCAATGTATAACTATTGGCATTCATTCTGGTATGTGTGTATATTTATGCTTATTTGCAAACCCCTTCTCTGGCATGTGTTAATATGGCAGACAGATTATGAAAATGCCTACTACTTGTATTTGATCAGAATATTGCAAAGAAGTGGAGAATATTTGAGCAGGAATACAATATTTTTATACAACCAGCTTATGCAGATAGGGATGAATGCATAAGGGCATTCATTTTGTTAAACTTAGCTGGGTCAGAGGCCATAGAAAGAGAGCGTTCATTTATGTATGCACCAACAATATATGAAGGAGAAGATGCAGATCACCATATTGTTGTACAAGCTGAATCAAGAGAAGACCCTAAGTGTTTGAAGCACAAATTCAGAGAAATGTGTAACAAGAGATCAGAAGCCAGGGGAGCCATTTGCAGCTTACATAACTGACTTGAGAAACAGAACTAAAACATGTCGGTTTGGTGATCTAAAAGATGAGCTGATAAAGGACAGGCTTGTATGTGGTATTACCAGTGCTGCTGTGAGAAAGATTTTACTTTATGACAGTGGTTTAACATTGAGCAAGGCCATAGAGATTTGTCAGATCCATGAGGTGACAGAAAAACACACAACTATGCTTGTAAGTGACAAGAGCTTTGTTTCAGTTGGTTCCAGGCTGCATGCAGATAGTATTTCACATGTGGCAAACAAGAACAGGCCTATGCACATGGCAGCTACAGGATTTCCAAAGAAGATGTGCAGCTTTCCAGAAAGTTCCAAGAAAGGTGTAAGCTCCAACACCAGGTCAGTGCAACACAGGCAAGTTTCAGCAAAACTCAAATCTAGCTTTATTGTCAACTGTCACAATTGTGGTGTGAATCATGAGTCTAAAAGAGAGAAGTATTTAGCATATAGTCAACAATGTCACAAGTGTAAAAAAATGGA
Source organism: Protopterus annectens (assembly GCF_019279795.1). Taxonomy (NCBI): domain Eukaryota; kingdom Metazoa; phylum Chordata; order Ceratodontiformes; family Protopteridae; genus Protopterus; species Protopterus annectens. The sequence goes on along the minus strand of NC_056731.1, from coordinate 960,899,305 downwards.
ATCCTTTCCAAATCCAAAAGTTTTGCAGATCAAGTAAGCCTCACACAGTTGTAAAGAAAGGTCGCACAAAAAAGCATGTTGATCAAGTAGAGCCAAAACAGTCAGCTTTCTATGTAGATGGTGTATCAGTGCTTAGTGAAAGAGTTGATGCAGTGAACTTATTAACAAGAAGTGAAGTATTTTGTACTGTCCATATTAATGGAAAATCCATAGATCTCAAAGTAGATACTGGCTCTAAGTGTAATGTTATATAAGCAGACACATTTGTGAGAGTGAGAACTAATGAACAACTAAATGTAACCAGTAGTGCGAGAATTGTTGCTTATGGATGCGAAGAAATTCAAACCAAAGGTTCAGTGACAATTTCATGTTATTTGGCTGAGAGCTGTTACAACTTATTATTCTACATAGTCCGAAGACCAGTGCAATCTTTATTGTGTCTTAAAGATAGCTTAAGAATGATTCTGCTTTCTTTTGCCAATGACGTTCATCATGAAAATGCCATTCCACCTTCTAGTTTTTCAGAAGGCATTTTCTCAGAGTATATTGATGTTTTTGATGACAAGTTAGGCAAACTTCCAGTTGTGTATTCCATAAAGTTAGACCAAGAGATCACTCCAGTAGTGATCCCAGCAAGAAGAGTTCCAATAGTGATGCAAGATAAAGTTAAAGCTCAGTTGGATAAAGTGCTGCAGCAAGGTGTGATTTGTCCCATCACAGAACCAACGGAATGGGTGTCGTCCATGGTAGTCACTCACAAAAAAGACTCAGACTAAATCAAAATATGCATTGACCCAAGAGATCTGAACAAAGCATTAAAGAGACTGATTCATCCTATGTGTACAGTTGAAGAGGCTACAGCTCTAATACCGAATGCCACTGTATTTTCTGTTTTGGAAAGAATTCATTTTGGCAAGTGATGCTAGATCACAAATCCTCTTTTTTAACTACTTTTGGTACTCCATTTGGCAGATACAAATTCCTAAGGATGCCATTTGGAATAAATTCTGCAAGTGAAGTTTTTCAGCGTGCAATGGAGCAAATTTTTTCAGGTTATGTATGTGCCAAAAGCGTAGACAATCTGTTGGTTGGAGGCAATGGTGAAGCAGAGCGTGACAGAAACTTAAAGAAAGTTCTAGAGAGAGCATGTGAAGTGAACATAAAGCTCAGTCCACTGAAGTGCAAATTCAGACTTCCAGAAATTACATATGTAGGTCATTTGTTTACAAGTACAGGCTTAATACCTGACCCAACCAAGAGAGCAGCTATTCTAGAGATGTTACCACCAGATAATGTACAAAGTTTGCAGCGTTTTTTGGGAATGGTCAACTATTTAGGCAAATGTATACCAGACTTCAGTGAGTTGACAGCCTCTTTAAGAGAGCTCACATGCAAACATGTTGCAAGGTCATGGTTAGAACATCGTCAAATGGCATTTGAAGATCTTAATCAGAAAATTGCCACCCCCACCCCATGTTAAGATAATATGATGTAAACAAACCAGTTATTCTTTCTTGTGATGTTTCAAAATTTGGTTTAGGTGCAGTTATATTTCAAGATGGCAGATCAGTAGCCTATTCATCTAGAACACTATTGCAGACAGAGATGCAATATGCTCAAATTGAGAAATAACTGTTGGCAAAAGTATCTGCATGCCCCAAGTTTCATAATTATATTTATGGTCAAGCTATTCTGATTGAAACTGACCATCAACCTTTAGTTACTATTCTAAAGAAGCCAATGCATTCCGCTCCAGTAAGATTACAAAAAAAATTATGCTCAAATTGCAAAAGTACAATTTCAAATTTTTGTACACTAAAGGCAAATTGCTTTATCTAGCTGATACCTTATCCAGATCTCCTAAACTTACAACAGAACAATAGATGCAGAGACTTTTGATTTTGATGTGATGTCAGTGCATAATTTTTCTACCACTAGACTTGATGAGGTAAGAGTTCACATTCAGATTAATCCAATTTCACAGAAGCTCAATCATTATATTAATGTTGGATGGCCATCAAAGCAATTTAGTGTATCACCTGAAGTGCAAGTTTATTTTCCATACAGAGACTTATTGTTGATGGAAGATGGTATAATTTTCAAAGGTCCTAAAATTGTGTTCCTGTTTTCTTACAACAATTATTTACTTATTTTATTTATTTATTTATTAGCATTTGTTGACCAGGAAAGTCCACTGGATCAGAAACCCATTTTCAGTGGAGGCCCAGAGAGAAAATCTCCACAGGTAATCAAATATTGTACAAAACAAATACAAAGTGAAAGCGATATACATACTTTAGCAAACGGTGTAGAGTAATAGTATATAGTTAATACATAATTATCAGACTGTATGGATACATAATAACATACTTTCAATCACAAGAAAGCAATTATAAGCATTAGAAAATTGCACATATTGTAGGTAGGAGAAACAGTCATATAGAGAGGAAGAAAATAATATAACGGTTAAAGAGGAGGATCTGAGTAGTTAAGTGTGTAACGTTAAGCGGGCTTACACTGTATTTCACAGGTACAGCTGGGATTATTTAAATAGTGGGTTTTTAGTACAACTTTAAAGGCTATTAGGGAGTCAAGTTGAGTAATGTATGATTGGAGGCTATTCCATTGTTTGGTAATGTTGTAGGAACATAGGCATTGTCCTGCTCTTTTGTTGGGTTTAGCTACATTTAAAAGTGTCCTTTCTGAAGACTTTAGGGTTCTAGTTGGGGTGTATGTGTGTAAGATAGACTGGAGTGCAGGACAGCTATCAGGTTTGAAAATTAGCTTATGAGCAAGTGTTAATGGAGTATAATAGAGATAGTGGTGAAATTCCAGCCAGGACAGGTTTGAGATAGCTTTGCAGTGGCGTGAGCGTTTGGGCATGTTAGAGGCAGATTTTACTCTCTCTTAGTAGCAAGATTGTAGCTTATTACTGAGGAATGTATGGAGGTTGGTGAAAATTGGGCTTCCATACAAGAGGGATGGGATAAGTAAAGTGTTTGCTAGTTTTATCTTAGTTTGTTTATCTAGGTAGAGTTTATGTTGGCATAGTTTGCCAAGTCTGAAATGTGCTATCTTTACTGTATTGAGAATGTGGTGTTCAAAAGAGAGTTTGTTATTAATAGTGATTCCTAAAAGTTTTGCAGATAGCAACTGTACTATTTCTGTATTGTTATGTGAAAAATTCTTGTATTCTGCAGTTGGAGGTTTTGATGAAAATAGTAACAATTTAGTTTTTTGGAGGTTCAGCATTAATTGAGCATCATTTAGCCAGGTTTCTATGGATGTGAATGTATCTTGGGTGATCTTCTGGAGGTTAGCAAAATTGTTGGAGGATGAGATAATAGCAGAATCATCTGCATATTTAATTAATATGCTTTGTTGGGAGGCTTTATTAAGATCATTAATAAATATATTAAAGAGTAATATATTAAAGAGATCTCTGCTTAACGTACAAGGCCATGTCAAACCCAGAGTTGTTGGACATGATACACTAAAATAAATCCCAGGCCCTCAGAGCCACATGCTCCAGGGATCTAAACCTTGTCATCACAATGAACAAAACATTATGGAGGGATAGGTTCCTGACCCAGAGACTCCCCAGACTCTGGAATAGACTGCCCATACATGTCAATCAGAGTGCCTCGTTGGCCCTCTTCAAAAGGAACCTTGGAATGGATGGGCGATAGGAAATTCACTCTGGGGATCACATCAGTCACCTTGCTAGACAGGGGCCCAGGGAAGTAAGTATTGTGAGACGAAATAGCCAGGGAATTGTTATGGCTAGGCTTGCATAGGCCCTAGGGCCAATAGCCTAATACCTACCTATGAACCTAGTGGTCCTAGATTGGACCCTTGTGAGACATATGTGTTATTTGCCAGATACTCTAATTGTTGGTTTTGCCATCTAACCAATTGTTGTCTAACATATAAAGTAGGATGAAAACCAGGTTAATATGCTTAGAGAGCATCTAATTTTTTCTAAATATTGTAATAACTTAGAGTGCGATACTGTGTTGAAAACCTTTGATAGGTCTAACAGGAGTACTGAAGTTGATAGGCCAGCATCAAGAGATTTATTCACAGTATCAGTGAAGGAGAGTAAAGCTGTGGTTGTGCTATGTCCAGGGCAGCAGGAGCAGCCTTAGGTCAACTGGTGCCCTAGGCAAACGGGATACATGGTGCCCCTCAACACACCACCCGGTGCCCCCCATCCTGGTCTACCTACACCAAATAAATACTGGAAAAGCACCCCTGTTAGAGTGGCACCCTAGGCGACCACCTAGTTGGCCTATGCCTAAGGCTGGCTATACAGGGTGGAATCCATGTTGAGTGGGAACTAGGAGGTTGTTGTTAATGAGGTGATTTAGTATTTATAATTGTATGCATTTTTCTAGGATTTTTGATAGCGAAGAGAGAATGGAGATTGGCCAGTAATTTGAGAGATCATGTGCATTACCACCTTTGTGTAGTGGAGTTATAATAGACTGTTTCCAAAGTTGGGGGACATAATATTCAGAGAATGAATGATTAATAAGAATACTTACAGGGTAAGCTATAGCTTTGGCTGCTTTTTGTAGATGAATCCTAGACTAGTTTTTGAATGGTGTCAGTGAAATCGGTGTTAAATATTTGCGCTATCTAGTGAGAGTCTTTGTCAGGAGGGAGTGATGGATTTTGGATGTTACCAGGATTAAGTAGGGAGGATACAGATTTCCAGAATGTTTTTTGGATTATTAATTTGGGAGGATAGTTGTGAGGAGAAATAGGTTTTCTTATCAGTTATGATAAGTTTTTTGCAGTATCTTGAAGTTGTTTATAATTTTGTTCATTTGTTTGAGTTCTACGTTTTTCCATATTTTCCAGGCTTTGTCTCTAGACAGGAGGGTTTGTTTAGTTTGTTTTGTTAGCCAGGGGGCAATGTTAGGTTTTGTTTATTTTGTATGAAGAGGTGATAAGCTATGAAATAATCTACAGCATCATCCAGAGGCAGCATTTTTATTGTGGTCCAGTTTTGAGCTTGTAGGACATTGATACATATGTTTTGATCAAAGTGGGCAAGGTCCATGGTAGATTTGTATGTGTGAGGTTTGGGGATTTGTATTTGGGTTCTATGGGTGTAAGCAGGTAGGTGGTCACTTAAAGTGTTTGGGAGAGTGCTGGTATTGGAGTATTACTGGGGGTGGGATACTAGAATGCAATACAATGTAGATTCTGCTCGTGTATTTAAAGCACATGTAGGCTCTGTGATAAGTTGTGTGAAACTATGAAGGCTAATGCTGGTAGCAGGAGCTTTGTAGGTTAGGTTTTGCCAAGAAATTTTAGTGGTTCCTAGAATAATAGTTTCTCGGGAGATATTTTGGTTAATCCAACATAGGAAGTCTTCCAAATGGGGGATGTTTTGCCCTGTGGGGAATGTAGATAGCAGCAATACAGATTTTTTTTTTAAGGTTTATATGAAGGGATGTTATTAGGATTTCCATACTATTGAAAGTGGGGACAGTTTTCAGTTGAATATTTATTGTTAATGCACGCACTCAGGTCACTCCACAACAAGTACAAATATGACTCTGTCATTGTCCATGTTGGTGTGAATGACCTGAGACGTACCTCCCTGGACTACATGAAAAGAGACATGGAGGACCTCTCTGATCTTATAGCCCAGTCAGGTATGACCCCAGCCCTGAGTAGCATCCTGCCATCACCCAGAATGATACCACAGTACAAGGACAAAATGACTGACTTCAACAATCGGCTAAACTTCTGGTGTCATTCTAAGGGGATCCAGTATCTCTCTGCCTGGGATGACATGATTGACAGACCACGATGCTTTGCCAGAGATGGCCTACACCTGTTGCCCTTGGGATTCCAGATAGTGGCTAAGGCTCTTGTCACTCCATATAGTGCCTTTTTTTAGGTAAGGTTCAAATGAAAAATTCACCACCATAACAGGTACAAGCAAGCAAAATCTGAGGGTAATGCTACTCAGTGCTAAAAGTCTAAACCTCAAGTTGCATTCACTCAAGGGACTCCTTAAAATGGAGAACATCGACATCTGTGCAATGACAGAGGCCTGGTTCAAGGCTCCAGAGAGCACCCCTGCATTACCTTGCTACAGATCCCCCACCATGCCCCAGGATTCTCACTCCTCATTTCTTGATACACTGGAAAATATTAGGGTACAACCCAACACCCTAATAATGGGCAATTTCAACTACCCCGCCATTAACTGGGAAAACTACTCATGTACCAACTCTTGTGCTCAATGTTTTCTAGAATTCAAAAATTCCAATGCTTTGATCAACTTATCCACATCCCCCACCAGGGACAGCAATAGCATAGACCTGTTCATTACCAACATGGGTGACCGATGTTCCACACCAGAGGTCAGTTCCTCATTGGTCAGATCCGACCACAAGCTAATCAGCCTAGACATCCACATCTCACCCCCACCCCCTATTACGGAAACCACTGTAAAAAATTTCTCCAAAGACAACTTCACACTCCTTAAGACAGAAGTGGCAAACTTCCCAACACCCATGCAGACGGACAATAGAGGTACGACTGCTGAATCCTACACAAATGCACTTTATAAGCACTTACACAAGTGCATGGATCATGCCATCCCTAACAGAACCAAGATGCTATCCTCCAAAAAAAGGAAGCCAATCTGGTAGTCCCCTGCCATAAACAAACTCTACAACAGAAGAAAGAAACTGTTGCAAAAAAAGTAAAATCCCATGACTGGAAGAACTCCCTGGACAGCCTTAGTAAAAAGCTGAGATCCCTCATAAAATCCTCCAAAGATAGTTATGAAAACAAAATCGCCACTGATTCTAAAGACAACCAAACAGCATTCTATAGCCATGTCAAGAATCTCAATGGCAACACTCATATCTGTTCTGAGTTACAGCACAATGACACTAAATATACAGAACCAACTGACATTGCCAACATCCTGGCAGACAGGTTCATTGCTAACTTTACCACCCTCACCCCCTAAAGGGCCCATCTCTATAATGGAAGAATGCAAAGTTCCTGTAATCACGGCTGCACAGGTAAAAAAACACACTCTCCAAAGCCAAGAACACATCACCCATGGGACCTGGCAACATCCCAGGCTGCGTTTTACATGAACTACCGAATGAACTGGTACCCCACCTAAGCACCATGTTCAATCATAGCCTCACCTCAGGTTTTCTGCCCACTGAATGGTGCACAGCAACAGTTATCCCACTCCACAGAGGGAGAGCCACCATGGACCCCGGGAACTACCAACCCATTAGCCTAACGAACCTGGTCTGCAAGGTCATGGAACGTATCATCATGGAACTTATAAACAAAGACATTGGTAATCTCCAAACTCTGGACCCCACCCAGTTCGGCTTTGTAAAAGGCAGATCATGCCTCCTAAACCTGATTGACTTCTTTGAAGCAGTCACCAAAGCCGTAGATGAGGGTAAGGTAGTTCACACACCCTATCTAGATCTCACCAAGGCTTTTGACACCACCCCCCACTTTGGAATTATAGATAAACTCACTGAATTAGGTATAAATCCCTATGTCACAAGATGGGTTGCCAACTGGCTCACTGAAAGAACCCACACTGTGAAAGTAGCAGACTCCAAATCTGACTTCAGACCAGTGACAAGTGGAGTACCACAGGGTTCAGTCCTGGGCCCTGTCCTGTTTGGTATCTACTGTTCTGAAGGCAGGCTAACACAGAAGGTATTTGGCTAATGAAGTTCGTAGATGACTGCAAACTAGGAGCCATAATTGAAACTCCTAACAATGTACAATGTGGACATCCTACAAAAGGGCCTCACTGAGACAGATGCCTGGTATCAAAACCATGGCCTCAAGCTCAGTGTCAAAATGTGCATTGTCATCCCCTTTGGTAAAATCTCTGTACCCATGAGCTACCACATAGGTGGTAGTCTACTTAACACCAAAAGTGTGATAGGAGACCTTGGGACACAGGTGGACAGTAGTCTCTCCTTTGATAATCACATCACCACAGTAGTCACAAAATCCTTCTATGTTGCATACCTCATCACAAAAGGTTTCTAATCCAGGAAAAAAGAGGTCATTGTTCCACTCTACTCGTCACTCATTAGACCCATTATAGAGTACAATGCCCCTTTTGATATGTACTTCAAAAGACATCTGCAACAACTGGAAAGGCCGCAGAAATACCTCACAAAGAGGATTACTGGTCTCAAACAGATGCCCTATGCAGACTGTCTCAAAAAACTCCAGCTTTACTCCGTCGCATATCGCCTACTCAGAGGCCTAACATACAAAGCTATGTCAAACCCAGAGCTGTTGGACATGCTCCAGTTAAAGAAATCCTAATCCCTCCAAGCTACATGCTCTAGGGACCTAAACCTTGTCACCACAATAAACAGAACATGCTGGAGGGATAGATTCCTGTCCGAGAGTCTTCCCATACTCTGGATCAAACTACCTATCTATATCAAACAACACTCCTCTTTAGCACTCTTCAAGAAAAATCTTGATGATTGGATGGGAAATAGGAAATTCACCCCAGGGATCACCTCTGTGGCTCTGCTCAACAGGGTCACAGGAAAATAATTTTCTTGGGTGGCGAAAGCCAGGGTACCTTTTTGGCTAGGCTTGTATAGGCCCTAAGGCTGATAGCCTAGTACCTACCTATGAACTTATGAGTCTCAATAAATTAAGGCTACACCTCCCCTTTTTATGGGGTCTGTCATTACAAAGAATGTTGTAACCTGGTGGAAGGATTGTAGTATCAGATATATGTGTTTTAAGCCAGGTTTCAGTTAGGGCTACTATGTCTGGTGAATGGTAACAAAGCCAGGACTGGAATTCAGCAATTTTGTTGCGAAGGCTTTGTACATTAATTGTTACAAAGCATAAATTATGAGTTTTAGAGGAATAAGTGTTTTTTGGCAAGTAATTTGGACCAGGATTGGGGTGGACATCTCCACACTTAGTTAATGCTAGGAGAAGATGTAGGAGTGTCTGTGGTTGGACTGATTTTAGCAAAAGTATATGTGAATAATGTTGTGTTAATTTCAGTTTAGTATTTGTGGGAAAGTTCCAGTTTTGCTAGATATAAGGTATTGCTTACTAATAGGCATGGTGAGATGCTAGAGTAACTATTTGAATTATGTTGTAAATGTGTAGCTAGTGTTGTGGATGTTGGAGGGGATGTATTTAATCTGGAGTGTATGGTGATGGAGAGGGATAATAAGAGTAGTAAAGTAGTAACAACAAGTGAGATAAATAAATGTCTTAGTAAGTGACTCATATTGGATTTTAGGGACTGGAGTTGGTTGTATATGCTAAAAAAGGTGGTGGAAAGTGTTGCGTTACAGGAGGGGATGTGGCAGGAGAGAGGAAGAAGTTGTTAATGATATTAAGGCACTGGTCAAGGTGGAGAGAGGATGGAGTTACTGGAAGTATAAAAGTAATGAAGAAGAGGGTGGGTGGGAATGGGAGTAGGGAAGGTGAGCAGAATGAACCCGTAGCAAAACAGAGGGTGAATGGAGCGGGTGGTACCCACCTTCACTTGACTAGCACTTTCTCTAATACCTGCTGGAAAGCACTAGGAAGCCTTAAACTCATACAAACACTGAACTCTCCTTGTTAACAAGGGGAAATTAATAGTAGGCACTAAACAGCCTATAATTGCAAAGTACCTTGCTAAGGAAACAGCTCATATACTTTACAAAGAAAAAAAAAAAAGCCCCAAACCAGGCATGTCCAAGGGTCAGCTTCCGGGGATTTCTCCTGTCCACCTGGTGAATCTGGGCATACTGGGGCAATGCAGCAATTGCCTCATGTACACAGACAACCCTCTCCTCCTACCAGCCAACACTACAACCTGTGAGAGATGCACTTACATAGCCAAAATGGAAGCAAAGCTCTCTCCACCCAAGATTGTGCTAAACAGTCAAGAGGAGAAGGTTAACACCCACACTACACCTCAAGCAACACATAGCCCTTCTAAACCCGCACCACCAACACCCACATATAGCAACACTAAATCCACATATGCAGAGGCCTTTAACTGTAACCTGCCCAAGCAGCAAAGACTTCTGAAGCTGAAACGCAAACAAACACCAATCACAACCAATGTGTTACATAGTTCACAACACCAGTGTGCCACCCAGCAACAGCCCCTAAGGCAAGACAATGTACCTAACACTTTAGTCATAGGTGACTCTATAGTCTGGCACACTGATGTCCCTCTCACCAGGTTGAATAAGGAGAAAATGACAGTCAGCTGCCTGTCAGGTGCCAGGATCTGCCACATAACGCATGCACTCAAGTCACTCCACAACAAGTACAAATATGACTCTGTCATTGTCCATGTTGGAGTGAATGACTTGAGATGTACCTCCCTGGACTACATGAAAAGAGACATGGAAGAGCTCTCGGATCATGTGGCCCAGGCAGGTATGACCCTAGCCCTGAGTAGCATCCTACCTTCGCCCAGAATGATACCACAATATAAGGATAAAATGATTGACTTCAACAATTGGCTAAGCTTATGGTGTCATTCAAAGGGGATCCAGTATCTGTCTGCCTGGGATGACATGACTGACAGACCACGATGCTTTGCCAGAGATGGTCTGCACCTGTCGCCCCTGGGATTCAGGTTACTGGCTAAGGCTCTTGCCACCCCTATAGTGCCTTTTTTAGGCAAACTTCAAAGGACATAACCACCACCGTAACAGGTACAAGCATGCAAAATCTGAAGGTAATGCTACTCAATGCTAGAAGTCTAAACCTCAAAATGCACTCTCTCGAGGCACTCCTGAAAATGGAGAACGTCAATATCTGTGCAGTTACTGAGACCTGGTTCAAGGCTCCAGAGAGCACCCCTGCAATACCAGGCTACAACTCTTACCACACTTTTCAGCCACCAAACCAGGACCGAAACACTAAAGGTGGAGGAGTGTCAATATTCACCAAGGATATTCACACCACCAGGCTAGTTGCCCAACACAATGTGTCTGAAATTCTCCAAGTGCAACTAACACTAGGTAAGACTGCAATCCAAATTGTAGCTTGCTACAGATCCCCCTCCATACCCCAAGATTCTCACTACACCTTTCTAAACATACTGCAAAATATTAAGAGAGAACCAAACACCCTAATACTGGGTGATTTTAACTACCCTGCCATTAACTTGGGAAAACTACTACTCATGTCCCAATACCTTTGTGCAACGGTTCTTGGAATTCAAAAATTCCAACGCCCTGGATCAACTAATCCATAGTCCCACCAGGGGCTCCAATATCCTAGACCTGGTCATTACCAACATGGGAAATCAATGCTCCATACCTATGGTCACCCCCTCGTTAGTCAGGTCTGACCATAAGCTAATCACCCTTAACATCCACATCCCACCCCCACCCCCCAGTAAAGAAACCACCATAAAACACTTCTCCAAAGCCAACTTCATGCTACTCAAGTCAGAAGTGACAAACTTCATGACACCCATGCAGACGGGAACTGAAAGTTCAATTGCTGAATCCTACACTAAGGCACTGTATGAGCACATCCACTCATGCATGAATCGTGCCATCCCAAATAGAACCAAAATGCTCTCATCCAAAAAGGAAGCCAATCTGGTGGTCCCCTGCCATAAACAAACTTTACAACAAAAGGAAGAAACTTTTGCAGAAAAGAGGAAAATCCCAGGATGCAAAAAACTCCCTTACTAGCCTCAGTAAGAAACTGAGATGCCTCATAAAATCCTCCAAAGCTAGTTACAAAATAAAATTGCCAAAGATTCCAAAGACAACCACAAAGCATTCTATAACTATGTCAAGAATCTAAATGGCAATGCTCAGATCTGCTCTGAGCTAAAACAGAATGGCATTAAATATACTGATCCGAAGGATATTGCCAATATCCTGGCAGATCGATTCAGTGCCAACTTCACCCCCTCTCACCCCCTAAATGGCTCATCTCAATACTGGAAGATTGCCAAATTCCAGTAATAACGGCCACACAGGTACAAAATGCACTCTCTAAAGCCAAGAATACAGCATCCATGGGACCAGATGACATCCCGGGCTGTGTACTACATGAACTACAATATGAACTGGCATCTCACCTAAGTGTCATGTTTAATCATAGCCTCGCCTCAGGTTTCATGCCCTAAGTGTGGCGCAGAGCTACAGTTATCCCAATCCACAAGGGGGGGATCCACCTTGGATCCCGGCAACTACCGTCTCATCAGTCTGACAAGTCTTATCTGCAAGGCCATGGAGCGTATTATCATAGAACTTAGAAACAAAGACATTGGCAACCTTCAAACACTTGACCCCACCCAGTTTGGGTTTGTGAAGGGCCGATCTTGCCTCCTGAACCTGACTGACTTCTTTGAATCAGTCTCCAGAGCCGTGGACAAGAGTAAGGTGGTCCACACAGCCTATCTAGACCTTGCCAAGGCCTTTGACACCATCCCCCACTCTGGAATCATAGATAAACTTACTAAGTTGGGCATTAATCCCTATGTCACCCAATGGGTTGCTAAATGGCTTACTGATAGAACCCACACTGTAAAAGTAGCCGACTCCAAATCCAGCTCCAGACAAGTGACAAGTGGAGTACTTCAGGGTTCAGTCCTGACGCTGCTCTTGTTTGGCATCTACTTCTCTGAAGTGCAGGTCAACACTAAGGGACTCTGGCTAACAAAGTTTGCAGATGACTGCAAACTGGGAGCCATTATTGAATCCCAAATGATGTGGATACTCTACAAAAGGGTCTTAGAGAAACAGATGCTTGGTACCAGAGCCATGGGCTCAAGCTCAATGCCAAGAAATGTATTGTTATCCCCTTTGGGAAAAAACATGTATCCATGAATTACCATATAGGTGGCAGTGCACTAAACACAGAAAGTGTGATAAGAGACTTAGGGACACAGGTGGACAGTGGTCTCACCTTCGATAACCACATCACCACAACAGTCAGGAAATCCTTCTATGTGGCACACCTCATCACGAAGGGCTTTTCATCCAGAAAAAAGGAGGTCATTGTCCCACTGTACTCATCCCTCATTAGACCCATTATAGAATACAACGCCCCATTTGGTATGTACCTCTCAAGACATCTGCAACAACTGGAAAGCTCTCAGAAATACCTCACTAAAAGAATCACAGGCCTAAAGCAGATGCCCTATGCTGACCGCCTTAAAAAACTCCAGCTATACTCTGTTGCATATCGTCTACTCAGAGGCGATCTCTGCTTAACATACAAGGCCATGTCAAACCTAGAGCTGTTGGACATGCTACACTTAAAGAAATCCCAATCCCTCAGAGCTACACGCTCCAGGGATCTAAACCTTGTCATCACAATAAACAAAACATGCTGGTGGGAGAGGTTCCTGACCCAGAGAATCCCCAGACTCTGGAATAGTTTGCCCATACATGTCAAGCAGAGTGCCTCTTTGGACCTCTTCAAGAGGAACCTTGACGATTGGATGGGAGAAAGGAAATTCACCCCAGGGATCACGTCAGTCGCCCTGCTAGACAGGGGTCCAGGAAAGTAAATAATGTGGGAGGAAATAGCCAGGGAATTGTTATGGCTAGGCTTGTATAGGCCCTAGGGCTGATAGCCTAGTACCAACCTATGAACCTATGAACCTATGAAAAAAATACAAGGACATATACGGATTTTACATCATGGTCACACAGGAACTACATCTTCTAAGAGAAGAGCATGAGAATTAGTATTTTGGCCTTCATTATCGAAAAACAATGATAGAGTTCTTTCTACCTATTCAGTACGCAATAGTACCAGATCACATTTGCAAAGAGAGCCACTTCAGCTAAGTCCAGTTCCTGACCTGCTTTGGTCTACTGAATATGCAAAAGTACCAGATCACATTTGCAAAGAGAACCACTTCAGCTAAGTCCAATTCCTGAACTACCTTTATCTACTGTAGCAACTGATATCTTTGAATGGAAAACTCAATACTACTTAGTTTTGTTAGACTCTTATTCAAATTTTTGATAATATCGGGGGTGGACGTAATATCACCGAGCAGTTAGAGGCCAGATGGATTATTAGACTTGGGGGAACTCAGGACATGGTTGAAATGAATATGTGCCACTTAAACCTAAGCTAAAATCCAGACCCTTGTTTAGATAGTATTTTTCTTTCTCAGCTGTCTCACCAATGAAGTGTGTTTACTTATATTCTTTACATATTTTATATATACACTTTATAGATGTATAAGTGTTTTATTTCAAAGTTGCATTTAAAAGATTGTGTTCATATATCTATATATATATATATATATATATATATATATATATATATATATATATATATATATATTTACATATATATGTGTATTTTATAAATTTTTCATAAGTGCATTTTACAAACAGCAGTGTATGTTTGAGTGCATTTACTTCACTTAGTAAGTTAGTGAGTTCAAGTTACACCCTATGATGTTAATTGTCATCACTTAATTTGTATCATGCGACTACTTGTATTTGTTAGAGGGTGTATAAATAGAAGCACATTTTACTTGTATTTATTAGCATGTGATGAAGCAGGTCTTCCTGCGAAAGTGCTTATGTTTTAACATTAAAACTTCAACTGAAACTGGAAACCTTGGTCGTACCCGTGTTCTTTTGTGTTTTTGTCATTGTTTGCTTTTGGATTTATTTAGGACTCAGGAACCTGTGTGGGCTGGTGACTGTATTTGTGGCTTTATTATTTCATTTACCACCATACCTTCCAGGAGTATGGCTGAGGGCCTTGATATCATCAAGCTGGACTACACCCCTGTGGGTTCCTTACAAGGTAAACTTAAGAACTTTAACAACTTACTCAAGGTTATTGAGAATAATTCAAACCCACTTATTGACTGTATACCTGATACTGCTAACAATGACATTTTAGCAGTGGATATTATAGCTTTGAAGAACAAGATGCAAGCTATTGATAAAGAATGTTTTAAATTAAAATGGCAGCAATATCAGAGATATCATTTGGAGGTTTGCATAAGGGAAGGCTTGGTCCCAAAGGAGCTACGTATTCTTAAAATGCCCTCATATGTAGAGTGTGACCATGAGTTACTTACTGAATGGCAGAAATGGCAGGGCGAGCCACCACTGATCCTGGGAACTATCGACCTATTAGCCTGACAAGCCTGGTTTGCAAGGCCATGGAAAGTATCATCATGGAACTCATAAACAAAGACATTGATAACCTCCAAACTCTGTATCCCACCCAGTTCGGGTTTGTGAAAGGCAGATCATACCTCCTGAACCTGATCAACTTCTTTGAGGCAGTCACCATAGTCGTAGATGAGTGTAAGGTGGTTCACACAGCTTATCTTGACCTCGCCAAGGCTTTCAACACCATCCCCCATTCTGGAATTATAGCTAAACTCACTAAACTAGGTATAAATCCCTACGTCACAAGATGGGTTGCCCACTGGCTCACTGACAGAACCCACACTGTAAAAGTTGCAGACTCCAAATCTGACCTCAAACCAGTAACAAGTGGAGTACCACAGGGTTCAGTCCTGGGACCTCTCCTGTTTGGTTTCTACTTCTCTGAAGTACATGCTAACACTGAAGGCCTCTGGCTAACAAAGTTCGCAAATGACTGCAAACTAGGAGCCATAGTCATGTCCCCAATTGATGTGGACATCCTACAGAAAGGCCTCACTGAGACAGATGCCTTGTATCAGAGCCATGGCCTCAAGCTCAATGCCAAAAAGTGCAGTGTCATCCCCTTTGGTAAAAACTCTGTACCCATGAACTACCACATAGGCAACAATCTACTTAACAGTGAATGTGTGATAAGAGACCTTGGGACCCAGGTGGACAGTAGTCTCTCCTTTGATAGTCACATCACCACAGTAGTCAGGAAGTCCTTCTACATGGCACAACTCATCATAAAAGGGTTCTCATCCAGGAAAAAAGAGGTCATTGTTCCCCTCTACTCGATACTCATTAGACCAATTATAGAGTAAAACACCCCTTTTGGAATGTACCTCACAAGGCATCTGCAGCAGCTGGAAAGGCCACAGAAGTACCTCACAAAGAGGATTACTGGCCTCAAACAAATGCCCTACACTGACCATCTCAAAAAACTCCAGCTTTACTCCATAGCATATCGCCTACTTCAAGGTGATCTCTGCATAACATATAATGCTATGTCAAACCCAGAGCTGTTAGACATGCTACAGCTAAAGAAATCCTAATCCCCCTGAGCTACACACTCTAGGGACCTAAACCTTGTCACCACAATAAACAGGAAATGCTGGAGGGATAGATTCCTATCCCAGAGACTTCCCATACTCTGGAACAGGCTGCCCATCTATGTCAAACAAAGTTCTTCATTAGCACTCTTCAAGAAAAATCTTGATGAGTGGATGGGAAATAGAAAATACACCTCGGGGATCACTTCTGTGTTTCTGGTCAACAGTGGCACAGGAAAATAACTTTCTTGGGTGGTGTAAGCCAGGGAACCTTGTTGGCTAGGCTTACGTAGGCCCTTGGGCTGATAGCCTTGTACCTATCTATGAACCTATGAAAATTAATCTTAATGCAAGTATGGGCTATTAAAAACTTTTAATAGCCTCAGCAGAGAAAGAAATTAAAGTGCTGTTAGTGTTTATCACATGACAGCATGATGAACTTATGAACCAGTTTGGTTAACAGCTATTAGACAAGTATATAATTGATGTTCTGGACTCTTTGTCTGTTTATGAAAAGAAACTTATTAAGCAGAAAATAAAGAAAATATCTAGGGATCACCAGGACTTTCAATCTGGCAATGTGTTTACCTGGCCAAGAAATAAAGAAAGCAAGAGGGCGGTTTCCAATTTGAATGCAACAGCAGCTCCTATTATTCCTGCCCCAATTTCTGCCTCCACAAATGAATTGATGGCTCCTCCAATGATCAACATGATGACATCAGCTACTGAAGCCAGTGTAGAGGAATCTACCAGAGATCTTGAAACCAGAAGGAAAACTATTCAAGTGACAGTCTAGGTGCACAATTCCTCTGCCACTGACAGTGTTTCAAACACTGCTTCAATTCATGGAGCGGGTTCTTTTTTTCCTTTAGTTCAGCAGGGACTGTTATTTCCTTTACCTGTGAGGAAATTGAAAACATCTCAGCAACACGAATGCCCATGAGGTCGCAGCCACAGCAGGCAGAAGAGGAAGTTAGAGGAAAGTGTAACCAGCCCCAAGAAAGCATTCACAACTGTAAAAAAAGCTTAGTTTGGAACCATTATATGCATACCCTTACAGAAAATAAGTTGGGACTTCTTCATAAAGGCTTATTGTTTATTCCTACCAGGTAATTTGACTTTACTGATGTCACTTTTGACGTCAAGCACTTACCAGAAATTTAATGCTCAAACTTGTGTATAAAAATACTGACAGTAGTACTACTGATAAACATGATATCTTTAGGAAACCTAGTACTTTCATATCAAATTAATAATTCTTTAATTAATGCCTTTGAAAAATTATGCTTGGATGATATTTATAAATTAAATTTATCTGAAGTTTCTAATGCCATATCTAATAGAAAGAAAAAAATGTTTTAACTTAACTAAAGGTGAACATCTAGCACTGAAAAATGTGCCTAGCAATTCTGAAATAGTGGTGAGACCAGCAGACAAGGGGAGGCCCTATAGCGGAGCTTGACAGTGAGTCGTATAAACAGGCAATGCTAACTATGCTGGCATATGATGCATTTTACACAAAGATTCATTATGGTCATGTTAAATTTATGATAAAGAATGTTAGTGATACTCTGAATGCATTGTTGACTAGAAATTTAATAGATAAGAATCTTTTTGATTATTTTTTAATAATTCATCCTACCATACCTGTTATACAGGGACTCCCTAAATTACATAAAGATAGTGTAAATCCACCCCTGCATCCCATTGTCTCTGGCCAAAATTGGTGTACTGAATCTATCTCAATTTATCTGGAAAGGTAATTTAGACCCATGCTCGATAAGATTAACCATGAAGAACACTGAACATTTTAAGCGATCTGCGTGCTTTTTTAGAAAATTATAGTAATAATGAAAAGCATTTGATATTGGCAACACTGGATGTTACATCACTTTTTACAGTGATACACAACAATTGGGGTGTAGAGAGCATTGAATGCTTTTTAAGAAGGTTCAGTAATACTAGTGAAGATGAGCTGGCCAAGTTAGGTGCTCTTTTAAGGTGTGTGTTGGAGAATAATGTATTCCTATTTGATGGTAAAATTTATTGGCAGTGTAATGGCGTAGCCATGGGCACATCATGTGCCAACAGCTACGCCTGTGCTGTCTTGGTTGTATGGGAATTGGAACATGTTTTATAAGGACCTTTTTGTAAACATGTACTTCTTTACAGGAAATTCATGGATGACTTGTTTGTCCTGTGGGGAAGCACTGAAGAACAGTTTAAAGATTTTGAAAGTTACATCAATACAAGTACTGCTTTTTTGAGATTCATCTCCAATCCACAGTCCAAGCCTGTAATTTAGGTCATCTTAGAGGAGGATGATAGCACATCCTTGGAGGTAATGCAGGCATCCAGTTCACAAGTCTAGGCTCCGCCTGGACATCCAATCACCAAGGGCGCTAGGGGAATCTTTTAAATTTTAGTTAGGGAGGATGTGGATTCTGACATCATAGAAACCAGGCTTATGTCCAGTCCACCGACCCTATAAAGAGTGGAACTACATGCTAAAAAGAAACAAAAAGCAAAGCATTCATCACCACCACCCTCTGATCCACTTCTAGACTGGAAAAATGTTACACTAGGTTTTTTTAATCCTCTCATGTTTTTTAGGCCTCCTCCTGGGTTACCTCACCACAGAAATGTGTCAGGGAAGAGGTTTCTTCCAAGGAGGAAGAGTCTTCAGAGGATGAGACTTTAACATATTCATCTCAGATCCCCTCCCCACTGTACTATGCTTCCCCAGAGGAGGACTCCAACAGCACTTACTCTCAAGTTGATGGCACTGGCAGTTTATATACTAAGCTCTACAGGAAACCCTGCCATATCAACCACCTGCTTTCTTACGATAGTATGCACCCTTCATACATTTTTAAGAATGTGATGTGTAATAAGGTGTTCAGAGCCTCAAGACTTAATGTACGTCAAGAAGATTTTAAGCAGCAGGTCAAGGTATTGAGCCAAGAACAGACAGACAGAGGATATAATGAGGCAGATGTCCGAAGTAATGTTAATGAGGTGACAGGATTGAAGGGAATGGTAGCCAAGCCTTATTTTTCTAAACGCAACTACAGGGGTGAACAGGCCTCCAGAAAGCCATCTACCATGAAACTTAAGGTTCCTTTATGCTATTCAGACAATGTTTCTTACTATATGGATATAGTGATGAGGCATTGCAGTGTCCTTACCACAGATAAGGATATTTGTGAACTGAGCCTTAGCTTTTATTTAGGAATATGATGTCCCTCAAAAGGCAGCTATGCTATCCTAGGAGTACTTTTCATTCAAATAGAGCAGTTGGAACATACCCATATGGTAAACATATTGATAACACAGCAAGCTTTGAACATCCAGATTGAAATGGAGTGTTTCCTTTTTCAGGTGCAAGTCACATGTGCTAGCCAACATATTGTTTATTTAGCCTATTGCCTTAAATGTAAAAAATTCTATATAGGCTAAACAGACAGACCTTTCAAAGAAAGGATTCAAGAACACATTTACTATATCAGTAGAAGAAATAAAACCAGTGCTTTGGCCAAGCATGTTATCAGTACTAACTCTGAACACACCTTTAAGCTTATGGTCATAGGTAGAATTTTTGATAATATCAGAGGGGAGATGTATGTAATATGACCAAGCAGTTAGAGGCCAGATGGATTATTAGACTTAGGGGAGACTCAGTGTATGGTTTAAATTAACATGTGCTACTTAAACCTAAGCTAAAATCCAGAGCCTTGTTTATATAGAATTTTTCTTCCTCAGCTGTCTCACCAATGAAGTGTGTTTACTTATATAAATTCTTTACATATTTTTATATATACACTTTTATAGATGTATAAGTGTTATATTTAAAAGTTGAATTAATAGATTGTGTTTTATATATCGTCTTCTTCTTTCGGCATTTCCTGGTTAGGGGTCGCCACAGCGGATCACATGTCCGCTCATGACTGGCAGTGGAATTTACGGTGTTGAGCTGCCAGCCCGGCGCCCAACCTTCCACAGAAGGCACACACATGCACGCACACACACCTAGGGCCAATTTAGAGTGTCCAATCCACATAAAGCATGTCTTTGGGATGTGGGAGAAAACCCACGCGACCACAAGGAGGACATGCAGACTCTGCACAGAAGGCACCCCAGCCAAGAATCGAACCAGGGAACCTCTTGCGGTGAGGCGACAATGCTAACCGCTGCACCACCGTGGCTGCCCTATTGTGTTTTATATATATATATATATATATATATATGTTTTTACATATATATGTGTTTTATACATTTTTCATAAGTGTTTTTTACAAACAGCAGTGTATGTTTGAGTGCATTTACTTCACTTAGTAAGTTGGTGCATTCAAGTTACACCCTGTGATGTTAATTGTTATCACTTAGTTTGTATCATGTGACTACTTGTATTTGTTACAGGTTTTATAAATAGAAGCACATTTTAGTTGTACTTAGCATCTAATGAAGCAGGTCTTTCTGCAAAAGTGCTTATGTTTTAACATTAAAACTTCAACTGAAACTGGAAACCTCGGTCATACCTGAGTCCTTGTGTGTTTTTATCATTGTTTGCTTTTGTATTTATTTAGAACTCAGGAACCTGTGTGGGCTGGTCACTGTTTTTGTGTTTTTTATTCAAAATGGTTTGAAACTGATCTACCAAACTTGACCTCATTACTAAGTTGAAACATTATTTCTCAGTTCATGGTAGTCCACACAAACTTTTTTCTGACAATGATACTCAATTTACTAGCCATTTGTTTCAGAAATTTGCAAAAGAATGGGAATTTGTACATGTCATTAGTAATCTTCAATATCCTCTATCCAATGGTCTAGCTGAAAGAGCAGTACAGAGTGCAAAGCAAATACTTGAAAGGTCAAAGCGTCACAATAAAGATATATTCATGAGTTTGCTTAATCTCAGAAACATACCTCGTGATAATATGCTTGGATCACCTGCTCAAAGTTTACTTTCCAGGCAAACTAGAACTACGCTACCAATTTTTTCAAGTTTGTTGCAGCCTAAGTCGAAGAACACTAAAACCATCAAGCTCAATTCAGAAGCGTAGTATCTAGAAACCTAGTTACAACCAATCGAGCAAACTACTTCATCCATTGAGGGAAGGAGAGATGGTACAAATTCAGACAGCAAAAGGATTTGATCGAATAGGACAGATTGCAGGCATTTGTGCTTAGCCAAGTTCTTACTTGGTAAATTCTGAAGGAATGGAGTATAGGAGGAATCACAAACATCTTCTTCCTGTACAAGAACCATCATCATTGGAATCACAACATTGTATCTGTGAAGCAAACTATCAATCAAAGAACGAGTCAGGCACTGTTTCCAGACCAGAATGTGTTCCAAAGTGTGATTCTGTACCAGAAAGTGATTTGAACATTCCACAGGTCAACCATTTTGCAGAAACAGTTGCTAAATCAAATTCCCAATTTTATGTCACATGATATGGGCAAATATCTAAACAAAGTGTGAAATATGCAGCAACGTGGACTTGATTGTACATACATATCAATTTAGTATTGTATAATGCATGCCTATGGATTACTTGTGATTTCTGCATGCTAAACAGTCTCATAACAATTGTATGGTCTATTTCTCAAAGAGGGAGAATGCAGATCAGAGTGTAAAGTATGTGTGCTTGTTTCTTTAAGAAGCATATGAGACTGCACTTGCATAATTATAACCCACACTCATGCACAACCTTAGTGCTATTTTGTAGAAGCAGCTAAGGAGTAAGCATGCTTGATCATAGTCATTAATTGTACATAAATTACTTAAGTTAGGGTCAATAGTCAACAGTAGTAATGTGTTTGTATGTAATAAAGCTGATTAAACAGAACCCACAAAGATTTGTTTTTTCATGTTCCAACAGGAAAGTGACACAATACAAAAGACTTACTTAGAGTACTGATAGATAATAAAGGGAGTAATCAGAAAGCACAGAGAGAAATTAAAGTGAAAAGACATGTTGTATCTATGTTTCATTGCAAAGATAGGGAAGATGGAAGTAAGTGGAAAGTAAAACAAATGACAGGATTCACGATGGCTTGCATGGAGTCTAAGAGTAGTGTAAGACTCCATGCAGCCATCGCGATCCAGGAACAGCCTGAATGTGCGTGTAAGAGAGCACCTAAAACGGCTCCTACACGGGCAGGGCGTGGATATGCTAATTACCTCACTTGCAGCTCAAAAGCATGCAAATGAGGTAATTTCGCGATCCAGGAAGCAGAAACCTGCCCGTGTAAGAGCCGTGTTATCTGCAGAAATGTACTCAGTTGATAACTGAGTACCATTCTGCAAATAACACAATGGAGCCTTGTCAGCTCCAAATAAAGGTTACAAATGTCCCAGGCAGCATGTCAATGGCCAAATATGTGGCCACTGGCAACGTACCCTGATGCAAACATAAAATATATATGTTTAAACGTAGCGCAGCGCCACGCAAACGGGCTGCGCTATAAAAAAACAGAAAAATAAAAAAATGAAACCCACAAATGTGGGTTTATGCAAAGCATGAGTTTACAATGGAAGGGAATAGCAGGCTAAAACAACATGGCCACCGAGTAGGGGTTGCTAAGGGGGGAAGCAGATTGTAAGACATGTAACTAAGCATTAGTAGGCAATCCTATGTAGATGAGTGGTAGGATAGTGAATCGCACTGCTACATAGGAAATGAGCACATTCCTTGCAGTGTAGGAGTAGGATAAGGGGAGTAACAGAGTCGAAGATAGGTGACATCACAGGGGGGAATGTATGAAAGGAATGCAGCTCATTGGAGCACAGTGGCATGTGAAAGCTGTCAGTCACACATCATGGAAAGAGGAGTGTCAACAAGAAGGCATGGAAAAGCCAAGAAATGGAAGGTGTACACTATGGATAACACCAAAGTTTCTTGCTGGGCGTGCATGCCTGCGTGTGCATGCTGGTAGGCACGAGTAAGATAGAGTGCATGTGTGTAAGCGTGAGTGCACATGTTTAAGGCAGAATACGCATGTAGGGGCCTGTTGAAACACCTGTAAGCTTGTTTGCACTGGTGTGCACGCGTTTTAACCCGAATAAGCAAATTCTAGTCAGTCTAAGCATGTGTGCGCACGTGTTAGCCACTGTGAGCATGTTTTTGCTGGTATGCGCATCACTTCCCCCTGAGGAAACAGAAGGGAAAAGGGAAGCATGGGAAATAGTAGGAAGCTAGCAGGGATTACTGGCAGAGCTAGCAGGTGAAAATAATCAGAGGAAGGCAATTACACAGGCAGAACAGTAGCCCAGCCCAGCACTTAAAACTCTGCAAAAAACAGTGCAGAATGTTTCTCTCAAGAGACACTGCAACAGAGGAGTAAGCTATTAGAAATGAAAACTGAAAAAGCTTCACTCAGACCAAAAATGCTAGGGGCTGTCATAGCTGTTATAAGGAGACATATGCAACTTGCTGAGGGTGGTGACTATGCAAATGCTGCCAGACAACCCACAGTGAGGAGATGGAGAAGAGTGTACAGGCCCAGGGTCACCTACCAGGGGTTACATGAGCTGGAGATAGTGGAGCGCTATAGAGTGGACAGGGACCTCCTGCAGCAAACTGTTGAGCTGTGCAGGCCACGCCTCACACACAGAACCAACAGAGGGGAACCCATCCCAGTGGAAACCAAGGTATGTGTTGGCCTAAGAATACTAGCAACAGGTACCTTCCAGAGACCAACTGGTGATATGATGGGGATATCACAGGCATCAGCATCCAGGGTACTGCACTAGTTCCTGGATGCCATGTCAGCACATGTCGGTGATCATGTATATTTCCCCAATTCGTGTGAGGTATTGGCCAGCAATATGCTTCTCTTCCAGCAAATAGCGGAATACCCTGAGGTAGTGAGTGCAATAGACTGCACACATATATGCATCAAAGCACCAGCCGGTGAGCGGGGTAGGGCCTACATTAACAGCAAGGGCTTCCCCTCCATCAACTGCCAGGTCGTGTGTGATGCCCAGGTTATAATAATGAATGTGTGTGCTGGCTGCCCTGGAAGCTACCATGATTCCCATATCTGGCATTTGACGCAGCTGTACCAGACATTTGCCATTGGGGACATCCCACATGGTCACTTAGTGGTGGATGCTGGCTATGCACTGGAGCCGTAGCTGATGACACCCATCAGAAATGCACACACACCTGAACAAGAACGCCATAAAGAGGCACACGCACAAACACGAAATGTAATCAAGCATGTGTTTAGGCTGCTCAAGTCATGGTTCCGGTGCCTGGACACATCTGGTGGAGCCTTGCAGTACTCACCAACTACATGTACCCAAATTGTCATGGTATGTGCTATGCTACGTAATATGATTCTGCGAAAACAGCTGCAGCAGGACCAGCATAGGGCCGGGCCAAACAGCCCCCCACCATTGCCAAGCCAATCACAGGCAGAGCGTGACTCGGAGGAGGAACAACCTGAGCCTGCCCCAGTAGTCAGAAGGAGGCTTGCCCAGTATGACCTGGCAAAGCGGCAACGCATAGCACATACACTGGCTCAGTAAGAACCCAGGAAATGATACCTCTCTCTGACTCACACATATAGTAAAAGGGATGCCTAAGTTGACAAAACCTGCTATCAAACATGTACAGGGAGTGTAGTATGTGCATCCAACATAGACAGCCCTGCAGCACCACCTGAGGCATGATTGCCATGTGTTAAGCAATGTAACACCATGTAGTATATGCAAACTTGATGACCCTGACTAACATCCTACCCTCACCAAGCATGATGCCACAATATGAAGACAAGATGATCAATTACAATAATTGGCTTAAGTATTGCTGTTAGTCAAAGGGGATCCAATGCGTGCCAGCCTGGGATGACATGCTGAGCAAGACACAATGCTCCACCTGCTAGGGATGGTGTGCACCTATCAGTCCTGGCTTTTAGGATACTGGCAAAGGCTGTTGTCACCCCCACTGTGCCTTGAATAGGTAAGGCTCAAAACACAAACCCACCTCCATAGGTATCACAAGGGATAAGAACCTAGATGTAATGCTACCCAATGCCAGATGTCTAAACTGCAAGATGCATGCAATCTAAACTCCCCTCAGCATGGAGAATGTTGATATCTGTCCTGTAACAGAAAACTGTGTTAAGGTTCACAAGAGCACCCTAACACTACCAGGTTACACCTCATACCGTGCTTTACAGCCCCAAAACATGGAACAAACTATAAAAGGAGGGTGACTAGCAATAATTGTCAAGGATAACCACACCCCCATGTTGGTACCACAACAAGAAGCAGCATAGACTATCCATGGTCAAGTAACAGTGGCTAAGACTGCCTGCCAGTTTGTAGCCTGCTACAGACTACCCTCCTAATGCCAGGAACTGCACTTGGCCTACATTGGAACACATGGAAATATCAAGCTTTCCAAACAACATTATATTGGGTGACTGAAAATACTCAAACATAGACTGAGAGCATTATTCCAGCTCCAACACCCTAGGCCAAAGGTTCCTAGAATCCATAAACCAAAATGTTCAGGAACAACGTACCACTCCCACAAGAGGGGTAAGCATACTGGATGTGATAATCAGCAACATGGGACTCTATGGCCAGATGAGAAGTGTATCCCTCACTGGTAAGATCAGACCATAGAGTAATCACACTGGATATTCACATCCTGACCACAGTCCCTGGCCAGAAAACCACAGTGAAAAGCATGTGTAAAGGAAATGTTACACTCCTCCAAACTGATATGGAATCCATTAAAGGCCCTGTGCCTGTGGAAAATATTGGGCCACACCTCAGAACCCTTTATAAATGCAGTCTATGAACACTGTCAGGAATGCATGGATTATGCAATCCCAAATAAAATCAAGGCCCAATACCATACATGCAGGCATCTGACATGGTGGACCCCAGCCATTACCAAACCATGCAAGAGAATGAGGAAGCTACTACATGATAGAGCAAACCCAAAAAGGGAAGTAATCTCTGATCAGTATTATGGCAATAAAATATGGCCACTCATAAAATCCACTAAGGCCAGCTACAACAAGTTGAATCTGTGAATCTTGGGCAATGTTACACCTGCCCCATGTACGCAGACAACCCCCTCCTCCCCCAAAAAAATACAAATATATATGAGAGATGCAACCATTTCTCCAAACTGGAGGCTGAGCTCTCTCAACTCAGTACTGTCTAAACTAGTCAGGAGGAGAAGGTAACCACACACACCACAAACCCAGTCTCACATAGACCTATCACAACTGCAAACCAAAGACATAAACACACAAAAACATTCCTGGAGGCTCTAATTAAAAACCACCAAATCAACAGAGGCCTCCAAAGCAGACACCCAAGCAACCACTACCCCCAAACATAGCACATGCAACACATAGCACACAAAGTCGGTGTGCCAAACAGTCACAGCCCGTAAGGACAAACGACATGCCTGTTACACTTGTAATAGGTGACTCCATAGTCAGACACACTGATGTCCCGCTCACCAGACTGAACAAGGAAAAGGGTACAGTAATCTGCCTGTAGGCTGCTACAATCTGCCACATAAGACAAGCACGGAGGTCACTCCAAATCAAGTACAAATATGACTCAGTCATTGTCCATGCTGGTGTGAATGACCTGAGACGTACCTCCCTGGACTACATGAAAAGAGACATAGAGGAACTCTCCGATTATGTAGGCCAGGCTGGTATGACTCTGACCCTGAGCAGCATCCTACCCCCACCAAGAATGATGCCACAGTACAAACACAGAATGATCAGCTTTAACAATTGGCTCAATTACTGGTGTCATTCCAAGGGGATCCAATGTGTGTTTGCTTGGGAAGTCATGCTTGACAAGCCACACTGCTTTGCCAGGGATAGCTTGCACCTGTCACCCCTGGGCATCTGGATATTGGCTAAGGCTCTTGCCACCTCCATAGTGCCTTTTGTAGGCAAGGCTGAAAAGACAAACCCACCTCCCTAGAAAACATAAGTGGAAAAAACATAAGGGTAATGCTGCTCAATGCCAGAAGTCTAAACCTCAAGATGCACGCTCTCAAGGCTCTCCCCAGTATGGAGAACACTGATGTCTGTGCAGTGATGTAAACCTGAATCAAGGCTCCAGAGAGCACCCCAGCACTACCAGGTTATACCTCATATCATGCTTTTTGGCCCCAAAACCTGGAACAAACCACAAAAGGAGGGGGAGTATCCATATTGAGCAAAGATACCCACACGTCCAGGTTACTGACAATGCACGAAGCATCAGAGACCATCCATGTGCAACTAACCATAGGCAAAACTGCTGTACAGTTTGTAGCATGCTACAGACCACCCTCTCAAACCCAGGAACACCACTCAGCCTTCCTGAAGACACTGGAGAGTATGAATGTCTCTCCAATTACCAAACAAGGTACTCACAAATCACCACATAGGTGGTAATACATTACGTATGGAAGTAGTAATCAGGGACCTAGGGACACAAGTGGACAGTAACCCCACATGTGACACTCACATTGCTAACGTGGCTAGGAAGACCACCTATATTGGCAACCTTATCATGAAAGGATTCACATCTACATCAAGAGAGGTTATTGTGCCCCTATACTCTTCTCTTATCAGACCCATAATTGAGTACAATGCCCCATTTGGGATGTACCTTACCCGACACCTGCAGCAGTTAGAAAGACCTCAAAAGTACCTCACCAAGAGGATAAAGGGTCTCAAACATTTGTCATATGCTGCCTGGCTGACAACACCCCAGCTGTATGCAGTCACATACTGCATATTCAGAGGTGATGTATGCCTGATGTACAAGACCATGTCCAATACAGAATTGATGGACATGCTCCACCTCAGAAAATCCAAATCCATCATAGCCGCGAGAGCGAGAGATGTCAACCTCAACACATAAATAAATAGGATGTGCTGGAGGGACAGATTCATAACCCAGAGGCTCCCTACACTCTGGAACAGAATCCCACTCCATGTTAGGCAGAGCCCCTCACTGACTCTCTTCAACAGGAATCTTGCCAAGTGGATGGGAGATCTGAGATTTACACTGGGGGTCTTCACTGTGTCACATCTAGACAGAGGCACAGTAAAGTAAACCCTAAATGGGCATAATATTCACATAGCAAGGGGTGGCAAAAGCCACACACACTCTGGCTAGGCTTATAAATGCCCTAGGGCAGATAGCCTAGCATGAACCTATGAACCTATGAAGATACAAATTGTACAGGACATTAAGGATAAACACAAGGCTTTCTTAAGTGATGGTAGGAACCTTGTTGGGAATTCACATATATGCTCTGAATTACCAAATATTACCCCCCCCCCCAAATGCCAAATATCTATCCCAGCAGAATGCTGGCCCCCTGACATTGCAGATGCTGAGGTAACAGCCAGCATCTTCAAAGCAAAACACACAGCATCAATGGTACGAGATGGTGTCCTGGGCTGTGTCCAACATGAACTCCAAGAAGAATGGAATGCCAAATAACACTACTGCTCAATTTCAGCCTTACCACAGGATATGTACCCAAAGAGCAGTGTACAGCAACAGTGGTCCCTCTCCACAAAGGTGGTGCCTGAATGGATACTGCAAACTATCACCCCAGAATCCTGACAAGCTTGGTCTGCAATGCCATGGAAGGGATCATCATGGACCTCAGAAATAAAGATATTGGGGACCTACAGACACTGGACCCTACCCAGCGTGGCTTTCTTAAGGGCAGATCCTGCCCTTAAACATGTTTGACTCATTTGAAACAGTCATCAAGGCCATTGATGAGGGGAATGTGGTCCACACAGCCTATCTGGACCTTGCAAAAGCCTTCCATACAATACCCTACATGTTCATTATAGATAAGCTCACCAGCTTAAATATAAACCCCTATGTCAGTAGATGGATTGCAAACCAGCCCAAGGACAGAACTGACATGGTCAGAAATGCTGCAGCCATGTCAGACTACAAACCAGCTACAACTGGCATCCCACAAGGCTCGGTCCTGGGACCTCCCTTGTTTGGTATATATTTCCCATAGGTACAGGCCAACATGGAAGGACTGCGTCTGAACAAGTTTGCAGAGGACTACAAACTGGGCACCGTATCTGACCCTCCAGCTGACACAAGCATCCTACAAAAGGGCCACATAGAAACATACAACTGGTGCCAGAGCCATATCATCAAGCTAATTGCAGAAAAGTGTATAGTCATCCCCTGTGGATAAACAGTAAGTGCCCACCGATTACCACATAGGTGTTAACCCATTAAGTACTTTAGAAGTAATAAGAGACCTGGGGACACAATTTGATAGATATCTTGCATTTGACAACCATGTGGCTGTAGTGGTTACAGAAACATACCATATACCCACCTAATCAGGAAGGTAGTCAGATCTAGATCAGGGGAGGTCATAGTGCCTCTGCAGTCATCCTTCATCAGCCTCACAATTGAGTACAATGGCCCCTGGGATGTACCTCAGCAGACACCACCAGCAACTGGAAAGACCCCAAAAGTACCTCACCAGGAGGATCAAAGAGCTCGAACAGATGCCATGTGTTACCTGATTAAACAAACTGCAGCTCCACACAGTGCCATACTGCCTGCCCAGAGGCAATCTGTGCCTGATGTATAAAGTCATGTCCAAGCTGGAATCAATGAACATGCTGCACCTTGTACAATCTGAATGCCAGTGAGCTATGCACATGAGAGACCTGAACCCCAGCACTGACATCCATAGGACATGCTGTAGTGATTGATCCATAACCCAGAAGCTTCCTCCACTCTTGAGTAAACTCCCAGTACAGGTTAGCCAGAGAGTCCCTCATTGACTCTCCTCAACAGGAATCTTGATGAGTGGATGGGAGATGGTAGGTTTACCCTGGGTATCACTGTTATGTCATGGGTAGACAGAGGCACAGTATACTAACCTTGAAATATGTCATGTCAAAATCCAGTTACAATGTGTGTTGAAGGACAAACACACTCTCTGACTAGCAGTAGAAATGGCCTAGGGCACATCGCTAGTGTTTGTCAATGTCCACCCAAGTTGTGGAATACACTACCAATGCTGGACAAGCCTTGTTTAAGTAGTCCATATCCGAACAAAATGCAACATGGTCATATGTGCACAACTGGCCCTTAACCAGTCTGGTGTGCTCACTATGAATATTTAAAGCAGTGATAGGACTGAAACCCAGGATACTGTCCACCACAGTGAAAGTACTGAACCAGTACACTATACGATATTACAGTGTTTGGTCAGTATGAAAGGATGTTGACAACTCTATGCAAACTATCTCATGGAAACCCTGCAGGCACAGTATAATCCCTGTTGGGTTCAGACACAAAGCAGTTGGGCAGTAAGTACACAACATGACTCCCAACACACAACTTTAAATGTGAAATATTTTTGAAGTTCACACACAACCACAAATGTGGTGGACTGCAGATTTCAACATATGGAAAGCTCACACTGGGCATGCTCGCACACTTTGATAAATGAGACATATGTCAGGCAACAAGCCATGGAAAGCCTGAACTGGGCATGCTCACACACTTAGGCGATGTCTCAGTTTAGCAGTTGGCCACACATATCTGGTATTTGTATGTGTTAAGGTGATGTCTCAGTTTAGCAGTTGGCCACACATATCTGGTATTTGTATGTGTTAATCCAGGAACCAACCAAAATACAGCAATTTGCCCAGTGCACACAGTTAAATGACTACCGACATAAGTTAAATAGTGGATCCCTCTCATATTCAAACATCTTCCACAGATACACAAGTTGTTCATAGAAACAGGGAACGCTATGGCAATAAAGACCTGCAAACAGTTTATCAGCAACAGATATTGTGCATCTGAAAATTAAACATATGGGTGTAGAGGTCAATACTAGGCTGTTTGCCCTAGGGAATACAAGCTTAGCCAGAGTGTGCTTGTCATCTGCCTCTCCAGTACAGTAGGCTACTGTGCCTCTGTAAAGTAGGTCACAGAAGGCACCGTTTAAGGCTAGTCTGCTGTGCCTCCGTCAAGCAGGGACACAGTGGAGATCACAGGGGTTGAATTTGCAATGCCACATCCATGTGGCAGGTGTTTGCTGGAAGATGGTTGGCAAGGACTTATAACAGTAATTGGGTGTCAATTACAGACTGAGGGGAGCCTTATCTGCAGTGTCTGGACAATTTCACTGTCAGCACTTTGACGTGATGAGTTTGAGGGATTGAAGTGTCGTGCCAATACTGTTCAGAGGCATCCTCCCTCTGTGGGATATTGCTCTGTAATGTATTAGCTCCCTCCTTCTGTTGTACAGCTTATATATGTCTGGTGTACACCACACAGGTCTCCTGTTGTGGAGGAGTCATGGGTTTATTTGGGATAGCATGATCAATGCAAACCTTCCAGATGCTCATAGAATGCTGTTGTCAAGGATTATGCAGAGTGGCCTGTATAATCCCCCAGCATGGGTTCTTTGAAGTCTTCCACCCCAGTCTTCACAAGTGCAAAGTCTGCTTTTGATAAATACTTTGTTTGCAGTGACTTCCTTGCCTGGGGGTGGGGATGGGATATGGATGTCCAGAGAAAGTTGGGTATGGTCAGATATTAACAATGGTGGTCTACCTCTGGTGTGGAACATGCAGTCCCCATGTTGCAGATGGTCAGGTCCAATATGTATTCCCCCTTGTGGCTGTGGTGAGTGGTCCTGCCATAGCACATGGATTCACAAATTGTAGTGGCTGTAGGGTGATGTTGTTGAGGCCTGAGTAGTTCACCCACACAATATACCTGTACCTGACGTTAACCACTGTAATGGTGTATGTGAACACCTCCATATCCTACACTGTTCCCAGGGAAGCAAAGTGTGTGTTCTGGATATGGGAGGGGTGGTCTGAACTGGTTGTGTTGTGTGTTACAGGTCCTGTGGTCAGGAAGCATGGTATAAAACATAACCTGGCAGTGCTGATGTGCATATCTGACCCTGAAGTAGGCGGCTGTTAATGCATATATATGCTATCCCCTTAACTGACAGATAGTAATAGATGTACATGCTTCTGTATAAATAATGATGTCAGCACCCTATAAATACTGCAGGAGAAATACAGATACCCAGTAATTCGAATAGCGCGCTTCGCTAATGCGTCTCTCTCAAATGTCATAATATAGTTAGGTAGGGGTTTGAATCCTGCAAATTCTGAGTGTGTGTGTTTGGGTGAGGGGGGTTAGTGTGTGTGCAATTCTGTGTGAAAGAAATGTCCCTTTTGGCAACTAGAAGAACACACTACATGATGCACATTCCTCTTTCTAAACACTGATGATGTCAGCACCCTATAAGTATAGCAGGAGAAGGAAAACCTCCCAGTAATGCGAATAGCATGCTCTGCTAATGCGTCTCTCTCAAGTGTCATAACATAGTTAGATAGGGGTTTGAATCCTGCAAATGCCATGTGTGTGGGGTGTTGCTCTTAATATTGTATGACATAGATCATATCAGT
Organism: Protopterus annectens; assembly: GCF_019279795.1. Taxonomy (NCBI): domain Eukaryota; kingdom Metazoa; phylum Chordata; order Ceratodontiformes; family Protopteridae; genus Protopterus; species Protopterus annectens. Next base: position 960,866,586 of record NC_056731.1, on the reverse strand, counting down.
AATGTCAATGCACACATGAAGTATGTGTGTGCCACATAGACATATGTACCTGTGACCTTAAATAGTTCCCATGTGTGAAGCCTGCCTCATGTGAATACATGTAATTTGCATTACACAACTTTATGACTGTGGTTTTCTGTGCAGGTGCTGCATTTGGTATGTGAATATACAGTGAGAGTAGCCTATGGTGTCATCTTACCAGCGAGGGATACACTTTTGGTCTGAAGCATATAGTCCACATGCTGGTGATGAACAGGTGCAGCATGTTTTCCCCTCTTGTGGGAGTGGTAACAAATTTTTCCATAGCAATTGAGTGTATGGATTCTAGGAACCTTACATCTAGGGTGTTGGAGCTACAGTAATGCTCCCAGTCTATGTGTGGGTAAATGAAGCAGCCCAATATATTGTTGTTTGGAGACACCTGCAGATATTCATGTATTCTTAAGTAGGCCAAGTGGGTTACCTGGGTTTGGGAGGGTGGTGTGTGCCAGGCTATGAACTGGAAGGCTGTCTTACCCACTGTTAGTTGCACATGGATAGTCTCTGATGCTTCGTGCTGTGCCACCAACCTGGAGGTGTGTGTATCTTTGATGAATATTGATACTCCCCCTCCTGTTCTGTTTCGGTGCAAGTTTTGAGGCTGACAAGCATGGTATGAGGTATAACCTGCCAGTGCTGGGGTGCTTTTGGGAGCCTTGAACCAGGATTCTGTTACTGCACAGATATTGAAGTTCTCCATGCTAAGGACAGTTTCCAGTGCATGCATCTTGAGGTTTATACTGCTGGCGTTGAGTAGCATTACTATTAGCTTCCTATCCCTTGTGATACCTATGCAGGTGGTCTTGTCTTTTGAGCCTTGCCTAAAAAGGCACTATGGGGGTAGCAAGAGCCTTTGCCAATATCCGAAAGCCCATGGGTGACAGGTGCAAGCCATCCCTAGCAAAGCATCGTGGCTTGTCGAGCATGTCATCCCAGGCTGACAGGCATTGGATCCCCTTTGAATGACACCGAAACATAAGCCAATTGTTGAAATTGATCATCTTGTCTACATATTGTGGCATCATTCTTGGTGAGGGTAAGATGCTACTCAAGGTCAGGGTCATACCAGTCTGGGCCACGTGCTCAGAGACTCCTCTATGTCTCTTATCATGTAGTCCAGGAAGGTACATCTCAGGTCATTCACACTGGCATGGACACTGACTGAGTCATATTTGTACATGCCTTGGAGTGACCTGTGTGCTTGTGTTATGTGGCAGATCATAGCGCCCAACAGGAATCTCACCATGACCTTCTCCTTGTTCAGCCTTGTGAGCAGGACATCAGTGTACCTGATGATAGAGGCACTTATTACAAGTGTAGCAGGTGTGTTGTTTAGCCTTACGTGCTGTGACTGTTCGGCACACTGGCTTTGTGAGCTATGTGTTGCACGTGTTCTGTTCTGGGGTAGCGGTTGCTTGTTTGTCTGCTTTGGAGGTATCTGCTGCTTAGGCAGAATTTTATTTAGAGACTCCGAGTATATTTTCGTGTGTTTATTTGTTTGGATTGCTGTCGTGGTAGGTCTATGTGAGACTGGAATTGTAGTGACTGTGGTTGCCTTCTCCTCCTGACAGTTTTTGCCAGTACTGAGTTGAGAGAGCTTAGCCTGCAGTTTGGCTATATGGTTGCATCTCTCACATGTGTTGGAATTTGTTGGGAGTTGGAGAGGGTTGTCTTTGTACATGAGGCAGTTGTAACATTGCCTCTAGATTCCCAGATTCACCAGCTGGACCGGAGAAGAGATTGACAACTGACCTTTGGACATGCTAGTATAGTATTGGGAATTCCTTTATAATTAACAATAAAAGGGCCAATGGGGAACAAGGTACTCAAGGTGAGTTTGTGAGGATGTAGTGCTTTTAATTTGTTAGTGCTGGCATATATAAATGCTTTAGTGAGCAAGTGCCAGGTAACTCAAACGCAATGTGTTACAGGTAACTTAAATGCATACATGACAAACAGTAACTTTCTGTCAAGTGAAACAAGGAAATACGTGCAGTAAGCAATGCAGATGTCACTAGGGATCAACAGAGGCGCTGTAAAGCTGTGTTCCAGGTGGAATTACTGTTTCAGGGAAATAACAAGCAAACAAGCATACAAACAAAGCTACATTCAGCAGGTATGGATCTAGTCTATGCTACAGCAAACAAGGTGTACCAATTTCAGTAAGAAACAGTTAAAATATGCAGGCACTATAAGCCTTTAGCCAGAAATTCCCAGCTCAGATGGGCAGAGTCCAGCCTATCCTCCCACAAGAGTGCAGACCACAAACCTTTGTAATGTAAAATAACTGGCCTGAAGCCCAAGTGCTTAAACCAGAACTAATACACATTTAGAATAACAGACACTGAGCCCTCAATCAGCAGTTCCCAACTTAGTAGGATGTATGCTACCTGTCCTGCCACCACAGTATCCCTGACATTTAATGAGACTCACCTCCTGTCATAGTTAGTTGTGTGTTTTGGGGCTGTCAAGCATGGTATGAGGTGTAACCCTGGTAGTGCTAGGGTGCTCTTGGGAGTCTTGAACCTGTTGTCTATTACTGCACAGATATAAACATTCTCCATGCAGAGTAGAGGTTGTACTGCATGCATCTTGTGGTTTACATGTCCATCATTGAGTATCATTACTTCCATTTTCTTATCCCCTGTGCTACCTATGTAGGTGGCCTTCTGTTTACAGCCTTACCACCAGAATGCAAAGATGTGTAGACATTACACTATGGTAATTAATAGGGGTGTACCAAACAATACAATGACAATCATACTGTTAATGCATCAGGTATGCTGGGATATACCCACAATGATATCATTACACTGTACAGTTGACAACATGATAATATTACTACACTTCTATGTAGTCACCCTGTGCATCAGCACCATGTTAACTGGTCCTGCATTGATGTTACAGATTGCAGGAGGTGGCACAGTTTCATCATATGCACAGGGTGTGTACTTGGTATGCCTGAGTCTGCCACTGATACAACCAATCGACATGTATGTGTGTGTGTGTTAGTGAGGGACAACCGTACAGGATGGGGCAATGTTGATGCAGTGTGTTCGTGTATGTGCTAGCCCTAGGTGTTAGCATTATGCATGTGTGTATGCATGCACACAGTTCCACCTCGTGGCTGCCATATACGGGTGTTTGTGGACAGCCACAGACTGTATCTGCCAGGTCATACAGATCACTGTCTCTGGCCACGGACACGGTACCTGTGCCTGGCAGGGATGCTACGGACAGTATCAGGTACTAAGCCAGAATGGGTACTGTCATCAGAAGCAGTTGGTTGATGACTGGAGACATGTCCCTGCTGGGACTGTCCAGAGCCACGTGCACGTGGTCTCCTAGGGTGGTCTGATGACAGCACAGACCCAGCATTGCTGGGGCTGGTACTGGCACTATGGGAGCGGCTGCGGGTTTGTCGACTGCCAGCTGCTGCTGTTGCTGGCATACGTCTACATCGATGCCTCAACCGTCCTGCGTTGCCCTGGCTCATGGACATGTAGTTGTGGAACAGATCTAATGTGTCCCCACAACATCTGTCAATGACCTCGGTGAAATTACGGATGGCAGACGCAACGTCACGCATAGTGTCATTCATAGCAGTGCGATGTGCTCTCAGCTCCCTCAGACCCTGTCTGGTGTACCGTTCCTTGCGTGACTGTGCCTGCATTACAGCCCAGAACATAGCTGAGGTTGAAAGACCTCTGTGGGCATGTCTGACAGGGGCAGTACGACCATGGATGCTCCCATGAGAACCCCTGGACATCCGCCTGTGTGGTACCATGTCAGGACTCTGGCCATGGCTGCTGTGAGGGAATGCATGTGCCACTGATACCACATTACCCTGGTCAATGCCCACTGTATGCTGTCTATCACCTAGGGATATTGGTGACAATGGATGTATTGGCAGGATGACTGTGCACATTGATGGGGTTGACAGCTGTGTACTGTCGATTGGCTGACCAACAATGGACCCTGGCACACCTCCCTATGCCATTACACAGGTATCATCATTATCACTATCCCCAGCAGCAGATTCAGGTTCTCTGCTGCACACCACCAGAGCAGCACCAGAACCTGTGAGAGGAAGACAGGAAACACAGTTTACAATGTGTGCACAATGTTACCACAGATGCACATGGGCACATGCACACATGCATACATGCACACATGCACACATGCACACATGCACACATTCACACTCCTCAGTACATGAGACACAAACACACAGACACAAACACACCTGCAATCAAACACATAGCAATACCATTTGAGGGTATTATTACTATTATTATCATTAGTATTAAAGGGTTGTTATTACACACTCACCAGCATGGATTGGCTGCCTTGCTGTTACACCAGAGGGACCTGCACAAATAAGATATTTATTGTCAGTGGGCACAACTGTGCCATTGATACTGTGAGTATGATACAGTTCAATAGTACAACAGTTGGCTTTCTCAGGTCTACTGCTGATATTGAGAATATCACTCTTGCACAATAATTACCAGGATAACAGCTACAAACACAGTACACACCTCACACATGCATATACTACCAGTGTAGAGAACAGTCAACTATAGATATGGCATGTTACCTGCACGCTCCAAGTCCTCATGCTGGGTGGCTCCAGCCTCCATCATTACACATGTGTGTGGATGTTGTTGTTGTTGGGCTGGAGCCACAACACTTAGGAGAAGCCCCTCCAGTCTGGTGAAGGGGGGTGTATAGCCACCCCACCACCTGTGGCAAGCTGTTGGCTGTGGATATCAGACGCACGCTGACGGACATTTCTAATTAAATCACTGCAGTGATGGCGTACCTGCTCATATGTCCGGTTATGCATGCCTATGTCATTTACCCGATGGACAAGGTCTTGCCACAGTGCAGCCCTCTCCTGCTGGTTCTGGCTGATGTGGGAAAAGAGTGTGGCAAAATCCTGCACCGGGCTCTGGTGTATCTCCTCTTCCTCTGCAGCAGAGTACATGGGGTTGCGCTGGTGCACCATTGCCGTGGAAGGAAAAGAAAAATATGTGAGCAAGTGATATGGCACACATAATACTCTACTGTAGTGATATCATTGAACTGCCATATATAGCATCTGTCTGTCTATTGGGGGATACACATGCAAATGACCACATATCAGTACTCAGCCGACAACTGTGTGACAGTGCCTGGCACACTCCATACAACAAACAAGTATACTCTAGCAGTCGGCACACTGTTTGAAGTCCAATGCACAGCCTCACACTGGGGGGTTGTATCAAGGTAATGTATGGGGAAAATTGTCAACCCATGCAATGCATGCAATGCACAGTACAAATTTCACTGGTAATGCACCATAGTCTTTGTTGCCATAACCATACCTACACCACAGTCACATACAGGGAACCACAGCACAACATATGGCAATGTAGTATGTTTGCATTCCAATACCTGACACATCTTTCTCTGGTCTCACACCAAGGACACACACTACCATGACAGACACAAAGTCATGCTGAGCAATCACACCATTACAGACCTTGCACACAGTCAGTGGCACACTCATTCCACCTCACATAGTTGGTATTGCAATGAGTACATGTGTGTGTGCATTGTGTCATAGGCAGGTAGTATGATATTGGGCCTGGGCCTACAGCAGCATACTGTTATGCTACCCTGCCCCTTGGGGCACATGTAATGTGATTGTACTTGCTCCTGTCAGACAGTTACACAGGGTGACTCATATGACATACTACCTATCTGCATAACATTCAACAGGGGTATGTCTGACATCTACTAATGGGGAGCCTTGCTTCTTAATGCTGGGTGGTTTACTCCAGGGTATGGCTTATTTGTGGGTAGGAACCTGTACCTCCACCATGTGCTCTTTACTGCGGTGCCAAGGATGACAGACATAGGTCATTTAGGCTGGGGATATTGTGAGGTGTTACCATGGTTGTTGGACAACAGTTATGGGTGTGACTTAACTATGTATATCCAGCAGTGGTAACCTCTGTGTAGGTAGTTTTAGCGGCACTCTATCTGTGGTTTTGCCAGTCACTCTGCATAGGTAATGTGTTTGAGGGCATTATCACTGTTTGTTAGGTATGACTGTGTCCTTCTCCCTTTCTGTAGTTGTCATGGGAGGTACATACCGTGTAGTACATTGTGAGGTGTAGAGGGGTACAGTGACCTTCTTTCACTAGCTGACACACCATTTCTGCTGACACGTACCATGTACAGGTATTACAAGACTGGTGTGCCACTGTGAATATCAAAGGGGAGGCTATTGTACACTTGTTTCCCATGTTCCCTCCTGACTCATCCAGTAGTAGGCAGGCAACCACATATGTGGTGGTTAGTGGTATAAGTGTTTTGGAATGGGGTATGGTACTCCTGTATCCACAATGGTGTTCAGTCCATGCCTTTGTCACCAGGCACCTGTTGCAATACATCTGCACACATGTGCCTCTCTCAGTATATATATGTATATATATATATATATATATAGAGAGAGAGAGAGAGAGAGAGAGAGAGAGGGGGAGAGAGAGAGAGAGAGATATTCATATACATACATATCTGTAGACATTCATACCTGTCTGTATATGTGTATGTATCTATATATATCTATATATGTATGTGTCTATTACATAATATATGTATATACATATTCTATCTATCTATCTATATATGTTCATAGGTTCATAGGGTCATAGGTATGTGCTAGGCTATCGGCCCTAGGGCCCATACAAGCCTAGCCAATAAATGTACCCTGGCTTTCGCCACCCAAGAAAAGTATTTTCCTATGCCCCTGTTGAGCAGAGCCACAGAAGTTATCCCCAGGGTGAATTTCCCATTTCCCATCCAATCATCAAGATTTTTCTTGAAGAGTGCTAATGAGGAGCTCTGTTTGACATAGATAGGTAGTCTGTTCCAGAGTATGGGAAGTCTCTGGGATAGGAATCTATCCCTCCAGCATGTTCTGTTTATTGTGGTGACAAGGTTAAGGTCCCTAGAGCGTGTAGCTCAGAGGGATTGGGATTTCTTTGAGTGGAGCATGTCCAACAGCTCTGGGTTTGACATAGCTTTGTATGCTAGGCAGAGATCTCCCCTGAGTAGGCGATATGCGATGGAGTAAAGCTGTAGTTTTTTGAGACGGTCTGCATAGGGCATCTGTTTGAGGCCAGTAATCCTGTTTGTGAGGTATTTCTGTGGTCTTTCCAATTGTTGTAGATGTCTTGTGAGGTACATACCAGAAGGGGCATTGTACTCTATAATAGGTCTAATGAGTGATGAGTAGAGGGGAACAATGACCTCTTTTTTCTGGATGAGAATCCTTTTGTGATGAGATGAGCCACGTAGAAGGATTTCCTGACCACTGTGGCGATGCAATTATCAAAGGAGGGACTATTGTCAACCTGTGTCCCAAGGTCTCTTATCACATTTTCGGCATTAAGTAAACTACCAGCTATGTGGTAGTTCATGGGTACTGAGTTTTTACCAAAGGGGATGACAATACACTTTTTGGCATTGAGCTTCAGGCCATGGCTTTGACACCAGGTATCTGTCTCAGTGAGGCCCTTTTGTTGTTTGTCCACATCGTTAGGAGTTGCGATTATGGCTCCTAGTTTGCAGTCATCTGCAAACTTTGTTAGCCAAAGACCTTCTGTGTTGGCCTGCACTTCAGAGAAGTAGATACCAAACAGGAGAGGACCCAGGACTGAACCCTGTGGTACTCCACTTGTCACTGGTCTGATGTTGGATTTGGAATACGCTACTTTCACAGTGTGGGTTCTGTCCATGAGCCAGTTGACAACCCATCTTATGACATAGGGATTTATACCTAGTTTAGTGAGCTTATCTATAATTCCAGAGTGAGGAGTGGTGTTGAAAGACTTGACGAGATCTAGATAAGCTGTGTGAACCATTTTACCATCATCTATGGCTTTGGTGACTGCTTCAAAGAAGTCAATCAAGTTTAGGAGACATGATCTACCTTTTACAAATCCAAACTGTGTAGGGTCCAGAGTTTGGAGATTACCAATGTCTTTGTTTATGAGTTCCATGATGATACGTTCCATGGCCTTGCAGAACAGGCTCGTCAGGCTAATGGGGCGGTAGTTACTGGGGTCCGTCATGGCTCCCCCTTTGTGGAGTGGGATAACTTTCACGGTGCGCCATTCAGTGAGTACAAAGCCTGAGGTGAGGCTATGATTGAACATCGTACTTAGGTAGGGTGCCAGTTCATTCTGTAGTTCATGTAGAACGCAGCCTGGGATATTGTCAGGTCCCATGGATGCTGTGTTCTTGGCTTTGGGGAGTGTGTTTTTTACCTGTGCAGCCATGATTATAGGGACTTTGCATTCTTCCTGTATAGAGATGGGCCCTCTAGGGGGTGAGAGGGGGGTAAAGTTAGCACTGAACCTATCTGCTAGGATGTTGGCAATATCAGTTGGTTCTGTATATTTAGTGCAATTATGCTGTAACTCAGAGCAGATCTGAGTGTTCCCATTTAGATTCTTGACATAGCTATAGAATGCTTTGTGGTTGTCTTTAGAGTCAGTGGCAATTTTGTTTTCGTAACTAGCTTTGGAGGATTTTATGAGGGATCTCAGTTTCTTACCGAGGTTGACCAGGGAGTTCCTCCAGTCATGGGATTTTACTTTTTTTTGCAACAGTTTCTTTCTTCTGTTGTAGAGTTTGTTTATGGCAGAGTACCACCAGACTGGCTTCCTTTGTCTGGAGGATGACATCTTGGTTCTATTAGGGATAGCATGATCCATGCACTCGTGTAAGTGCTTATAAAGTGTATTTGTGTAGGATTTGGCAGTCATACCTCTATTGTCCGTCTGCATGGGTGTCATGAAGTTTGCCACTTCTGTCTTAAGAAGTGTGAAGTTGGATTTTGAGAAGTTTGTTACGATGGTTTCCCTAATTGGGGCTAGGGGTAGGATGTGGATGTCTAGGCTGATTAGCTTGTGGTCGGATATGACCAATGAGGAATTGACCTCTGGTGTGGAACACCGGTTTCCCATGTTGGTGATGACCAGGTCTAGGATATTGCTGCCCCTGGTGGGGGTGTGAATAAGTTGATCCAAGGCGTTGGTATTTATGAATTCTAGAAAACGTTGAGCAAAAGAGTTGGTACATGAGTAGTTTTCCCAGTTAATGGTGGGGTAGTTGAAATCACCCATTATTAGAGTGTTGGGTTGTACCCTAATACTTTCTAGTGTATCAAGAAATGAGGAGTGTGAATCCTGGGGCATGGTGGGGGGTCTGTAGCAAGCTACAATTTGGATTGCGGTCTTGCCCAGAGTTAGTTGCACTTGGATAATCTCGGATGCATTATGCTGTGCAACTAGCCTGGAGATGTGGATATCCTTAATGAATATGGACACGCCTCCACCTTTAGTGCTTCTTTCTGGGTTAGGTGGCCAAAAGATGTGGTATGAATTGAAGCCTGGTAATGCAGGGGTGCTCTCTGGAGCTTTGAACCAGGTCTCTGTCACTGCACAGATGTCACAGATGTCACTGGTTACGGTGGTGAATTTGTCATTTGAACCTTGCCTAAAAAAGGCACTATAGGGGTGGCAAGAGTCTTAGCCAGTATCCGGAATCCTAAGGGCGACAGGTGCAGGCCATCTCTGGCAAAGCATCGTGGACTGTCGATCATGTCATCCCAGGCAGACAAATACTGGATCCCCTTAGAATGACACCAAAAACTTAGCCAATTGTTGAAGTCAATCATTTTGTCCTTTGACTGTGGCATCATTCTGGGTCTATCTATTTCTACATCCCTCTCTATCTATGTATACATATATGCATATTATATATATATATACATATATAAATATACATATATATATATATATATATATATATATATATATATATATATATATACCTTTTTATTTACACATACGAATACACACACTAACATACTGCTAAACATCCATTACTGTACAACCTACATTGTACGTTGCACTACAACCTACATTGATATGTGCACATAGCATCCTTCACATACATATGTATGTCCAGCCTTCACTAACAGTTGCAGTATGTCCCCTGCCCTATGCACATCTTCATATATATAGATACAGACTGCTAACACATATGGAGGGTTCACAGTATGTAGACTATTACATTATTAGTTTACATTACCTTTGTTTGTCACTGCTGTTTGTGATGGCTTGCTGCTGGTTAGCTTGCTGTTTTGTATTGTTTTATTTTCAGTGGCTGTCTCTGTGTCTCTTGTTCGGTTTTTCTGTTCTCTCTCTCTCTCTCTCTCTCTCTCTCTGTCTCTCCCTCCGGATGTTGCAATGAAAGTATTGCATGTGTGGACTGGGAGTACAGGCTGCTTTTGTAGGTATATGCACATATGCATGTGATGGCCTCTGCACCAATTGTTAGCCAGCATTTACTAATTGCATGCAGCCTGCTGTGTGGTAATTGCAGTTCTCACTGTGATTTCAGGACTGTGCTATAAAATGTTAGATTAGGTAGGCATAGCCCTTTCAGATTTACAAGGTGGGGACCATGCTGGCATGATGTGGACACTGTTGTGTGAGTGTAAAGGTTGGTATGTCTCTCATATTTCAGGCTGTGTTGTAGGCACTGACATGCATGTTGTACTGACACCTGACTATTGTTTCCTCCAGTTTATTCTTCTCAGTGTGTATGTTAACTGACACCTAATAATACTAATACTGTTTAAATGGGAGTATGTGCTTTCCTGTGGGACTTGTGGAGTAACTGGTATACAGCAGTGGCTCTTGCTATGGCTTCACTATTTGGCCTTTACATTCACTCCTTGAATGCCTGCTAGGTGTCTTTACTGGAATGTGTTGCTATGGCTTTCCTATTTTCCATTTACATTCACTCCTTGTAATGCTTGCTATATTTCTTTCAGCAGCAATTCCTTATATGTTTGTTGTGGTTTGGTGGTACTGCATGCAGTCTGGTCTGGCCAAGGTGTGGGGCTTGACACCTACAAGGGTATTTTATTTTGCTGCTGAGCAGTAGTGGCGCCTTGTGCTTTATACTAACAGTTATGGATAGCAGGCACATGCACTGCTTGTAAACTGCTATACTGTCCTTATTTTATTAGTTGGATACCTCCTTTGATATTTGTGGGTTGTACACCTACATGTGGGTGCGCTTGTGGAAGCTATTCTACAGCAATTCACAGAGTGTGTGACAGCAGACAGAATGATATGACTGTGAGTTTGTGACACTTGCAGGCCTCAGATACTCTCAGGTGTATCTTTTATCAGCCTCAGAGAATGGTTCATATCAGTGGGATACACCCGTGATATATTTCAGATATTCTGCAGTTGTGACTGTGGGGTATTTTGAGCATATGTATTACTACACCATTTCTGACATGCAAGTAGTGCATACTTTCAGTAGTTGACAGTTACCATTACGAGGGATAAAACACCTTTCTGCCTAATGTTAGTACATTTCACAGGGAGTCAGTGGGGCACAGTTAACATTTGTTTTCAAATCAGGGACATCACTGTAAATCAGTCACAGTTGCGAGGTCTGGCCTCTTACCTGTTCAAATATGGCAGTGTTTATCCTGCTCTGATAGTGTGTGTGGTTTGCAAGATGCTACTTTCACATTATTACCTACTAGCTACCGACTAGCATGGCTGTTTCTCTTCTCACACTAATGTTATACAAATCCACAATAATTGCCAGTAAAGATACAAGAAAAGCTTTGTGTACTAGCCTTCCTATATTCCCTTTACATTCAGTCCTACTATTTCATGATATATTGCTTTCAGCACAAAGTTCTTGTATATTAGTCATGGCTTAGTGGTAAGTCATGCAGACTAGTGTTTCCAAGGTCCTTGGTTCGAGACTGACAGAGGAATTTTATTTTGCTGCTGAGCAGACTACAGGCCTTGTCATTCAGAGTGACTAAGGCACTGTTAAGCAGTTGTAAGCGGGTTAGTGCTTTTTTATGCAGAGCTCACGCATGCGCAGTGCTGCTTAGCTTTGCGCACACATGCTTAGCTAAGCGCCCTCAAGCGCACACCCGCTTACAACTGCTTAAAAGTGCTTACTGTCGCGCACACCCGCGCTAATTTCTTTGAAAGAAAAGAAAATGGGGAGATAGGAAAGTGGTGAAAAAGGGGGCACAAAGAGGGTAGGACAGTAGGAAAACAAGCTCGGGATTTGCAGGAAGGATGTAGGAAAGGCCCATAGCTGCCCATTTCTTTATCAGCAACAGCTGTGCATATGTCTGTAATTTGGTGTGAAATTTGAAACATTCCACCCCTGAGAGACGGGTGAGGACAACAAAATATGTTGTACAGCCAATTGTAATTACCAGTTCACATGTCCAGCAGACATGTCTGCAAAATGGGCAACTATGTATGGGGCGTAATTTTTTTGAGGGAACAGAGTGCCCTTTTTTTATTTTTTTTCAGGTGAGAGTGGAATGTGAGGTACAGGAAGTAGGTATATTTGGGGAGGCAGGTAGGGGAAGTTAACAGACAAGACAAACAAGATGCATACAGGGGCAGAGTATGACACGTGGGGGGGGAACACAATTGATGGGGACGGATGTTTGGATATCACGAGCCCATGAACCCACAGATGGCAACAGTAGAACTGAGATCCCCACCCGTGGGCAGTTGCCACTGTGCCTTCACAGCCCAGGACGGGGCTGTGCTGGGGGCTGTGTAGGACGGGCAGCAGGGACACCCGTGAGTTGCACCACCCAAGCCTCAAGCTGGCGTAGGGGTTCAAGCACAGAATGCCTGATCTCGCTACGCACCACAGACCGGACACTTTGGAGGGTGAGTGGACGGTCTCCTCCGGCCATGCTTGCAGAGGGGGGACGAGCCCAATCCCTTGCAGTGCTTCCACCTGAAGGTGGCACAGGGCCACCGGAGGAGGTTCCGGCCTGGGTACTATTGCCAGGTGCACTCGCCAGCTGAGGTGGGAGAGGTGCATCCGCTGGAACCCGCCTTCCCTGTTGTCCTATGTTTAGAAATATTTTATGACATTTTGGGTTAGTAACAAACAATACCATTCAAAATTAGTTGTAACAGCATGCATCAGTATTCCCATTAACCAAACACCCATGAATTCCAAACATTGAACAGCAAGCATAACACATGCGTATTTTGAACAACAGTACACAATCCAACAGCATGCAGGGTTGATTGATGGCAACAGGCCATCAGGTTTGGATATGTGAACAGGGCACATGCAGCAACGTACGTGCAAATATGTTTGAACCAACAGGACAAATGCCCATAGGAATTAATTGTGAATACACATACCCAGTTTGTTGTGGAATGGCATTATTTGTGAATATAGGGTAGGGTGAAGAAATATTTCGTTAACAACTTCAACTACCTATACATATGCTGTACATCTCTAGTAGCTGCAGATATATATACCCTACAGGTCTTAGTACAGTTTCCTATATGTAACCTTAGGAATGTTGGTGATGGGACTGTTACTGCTACATTAATATACATTGCATTTTTATTCATACACGTTCATATCTGGCTATGTTCAGGTACAGCATCCTGCTACATTTCATTTATACGGCTCTAGACAACTGTGGATGTTCATTATTTCATACAACCATACTATCTCCATATTGCAAGGGTACAGCAACATATCCAAATTGTGGGACAGACACATTCCAGCTTCAGTACTTTATTTCAAACATTTTACTGTTTGGTTGTGGCTGTCTCATTCATTTCATTATGTACTGACTGCAGTATACTTTATTCAGAAGTTATAACAGCTTTCTTGGTCGATTCATACCTCTTTCTCACACGCTCACTTGTTTTATTTTTACAATTCAAGATGGTACTTTATTCTAGGCATTATTAACATGTCATACTTGATTACAACAATCCTTTCCAACAGACTCACTTGTTTCATATGGCAGATTTTCAAAGGGGATTATTTGACACATGTCTATTGTCTTTAGCTTGTTTACCACTAATTTTCAGGCTGCAGCAGGTTATCTGATATTACAATACAGGTGGAAAATCTCTATTTCAGACTTGTTTAATTTTTATTTCTGGATTACAGGCTGCATCACTTATCTAATCATACAGTACTAGCAGAATCTTTCTTCTAGTGTTATTTGAACTTTATTAATATGTAACTACACTGAACTCTTTTACAAGCTGTCTCACTTATATTGTATAACAATTACAGAAATATAATTACTAACCTGCCTGGTGGCGCAACCGCTCCAGCCTATCACCATAGGCTCACCGATTCGCAGAACGCACACCTGCAGCTGCAATATGAATGAAGTAATATTGGAACATACATCTCCATAATATCAACTAGGATAATTCCTTACATACATAATTACATGGATGCTTACTCAGTAGTGGGGCATTGGGCATTTGCCGGGCCTCCTGGATCCAATGGTTCAGTTGGTCCTGCTTTCGTCTCTTCAGGTCCGCATGGTGGTGACGGACCTGTTCACCAGTCCTTGGTATGCCTGTGGCACTGGTGAGATCATGTGCCAACTGGTTCCACGCCTCTGCCTTATATACACCCCACAGAACCTGGCCCTGCATGAGTTGAGCCTCCTGATCGTGGACTAGGAGCCAAACCATGTATTTGGACACCTCAACACCCCACCTCTGTGCTCGGAAGTGACTACCCTCTCCTACACCTGCCATCCTGACTGCAAATAGGTTCCACAATCAGTTATGCTGTGTATTCCTGCCTATGGGGCTTATATATGCCGTTTTTCCCGCACTTATCTGTGATTGGCCATTTTGGAATTGTATCAGCTTCACAAAACCTGCTTTGTCATGCTTCTATTTCCATTCATTCCTATATATATGCTAATACTGCATTTTTCAGTACAGCTGTCATGGCTTAGTGGTTCACTACTTTGACTATGATGCACAGTATCCTGGGTTCGAGCCTGGGCATTGCTTTTTTTTTTATTTTACTACTGTCTAGATAGGCTAGGAGGTGTGTCTGTTTAAAGGCGGCTTTGATACAGGTTGCTCAACGCTGCCCGCCGGTAAGCTGGTTGGTGCGCTGCGCAGCTCTGTGCAAATGGGTTACGCTGGTTAACGCGTGATTTGGCTATGAGCACGCATATTACACTGTGAGAAATGTTGTGCAACTACGGGCACACAGTTTCAGCGTGTTAAAATGCTGCTCAACTCCGGGCACTCATATTACACCAGTTAAACCACTGGTCACCTACGGACAAACATACTCAGCTTGCTAGAGCGCTGCTCAGCTATGGGCACTTATAAAATATTTTATTTTTTTATTGTGTCAGATTTCTTCATAAAAACATGGCCCATTTCATTGCATTTTACTTAAATTATATATATATATATATATATATATATATATATATATATATATATATATATATATATATATATATATGTGTATGTATATATATATATATATATATATATATTATATATATATGTATGTATGTATGTATATATATATATATATATATATATATATATATATATATATATATATTTAGATACACATATATGTCAGGGGATTGTTTCGTGCTTATTTCACTAAAAATATAAAATGATGTTGTTGGGGCTCGAACCGTCACTACCTCCTCTTTGGCCAATGTCTCTACCGCTACGCTATTGCTACTTGGCTTATTTTGCATATTTAGATCTTATATGCTTTTTCAATGACTGCTAACTGTGGCTGAGAGAAGGGCACACCCGCGCAAATGAGCGCAATTACGGGCAAACATTTTTGAAATTAAAAAAATAAATTAAACTGTTCATTTTTACGTTTTACATTTCAGTTGGGTTAATAGTCTGTGGGGGCATGTGTGCTGTTGTGTTTCTTGACATTTCCGCGGACTTGCTCGTGGGAGTTTCCTTTTGGGACTGTGATTCTTCTGGGGGCGTGTCCCTTTGCAGGACTCGCCATGCGGACACGCCCCCTACATGGATCGTGTTAGCCTAGGGTGTGATTCAGCATGCCCTCATGAATATGCATGGCATGCTGACATCACCCCGTTTAACTGCAGCCTCCGTGTAAGACTTGCTAACTCTTACACGGAGGCTTCGTGAATCCTGCCCTCAGTGAAGGAGAATTGTTAAAACTAGAAAAAGGAATTGATATGCAGGCATTAAATAATATGCTGAAACTGATGAAAGTTGATTCTGTCTCAATGGCATTGGATATAAATTGCATAACAATATGAAGGAAGAATGGAAAAATATGTTTCTGCATATATATGGGCGGCACAGTGGTGCAGCGGTTAACGTTGTCGCCTCACAGCAAGAGGTTCTCCGGTTCGATTCTCAGCTGGGGTGCCTTCTGTGTGGAGTTTGCATGTTCTCCCTGTGTTCGCGTGGGTTTCCTCCGGGTACTCCGGTTTCCTCCCACATTCCAAAGACATGCATCTGGAGCATTTCTCCCCAGGCCTCCACTGAAAACAGGCTCTGTGGAATCTAGTCGGACATTCCCGGTCAACAAATGTTAAATAAATAAATATAGTAAATGACTGGACTAAAGAGTATACAAAAAGATGAGATATGGGATGGAATAATATATTTGTTTGGAGATGAAAATATTATGAAATGGTGGCTGATAATGAATAGCATAGATTATAAAACAGAAATGTAAAGAATGCAAAAAAAGATTTGAGAAAATTATGCATACTGGAGAAAGCATGTATGGGATTATAGGAAGGGAGAGTCAGGAAATGTTATGGCTGGTAAGAGAGGTTGTTTATTTATTTATTTATTGACATTTGATTACTGGGAAAGTATGACTGGGTAGGAGGCTATTTTCAGTGGAGGCCCAGGGAGAAAAGCTTCAAAGAATTACAAAATATTTTAGAACGATACTTTTACAGTGTGTAAAAATAATATAAAAAATAATTATAGTTTAAAGAATTACACCAAATTAGACATAAAGTTTTAACCAGTTTATAGAGAAATTAAAGGTAAATTAAGATAATGGAAAAAGGAATTCAAATATGAAGTAAGACAAAAGCAGGCTTATGGTATAAGAAAGCCAGGGGGGTGAAATTGATAGAAGTCAGGAAGTGAGTGAAGAAGGGAGAATAAAGAGATATATGGTATGAACAGGTATTTGTTCATATTTAAATATATTGTTAATCCTGGTGTTGAGTAGGAACAGTACCAGCTTTTGGCCAAGAAGTCTACCAGAATGGTTTTGAAGGATGAGAGGGGTATCGACCTGATGGATATAGATAAGGATTTCCAGGCCTTAGCAATAAGGTACTAGTACAGACAATGCCTAGCAGATTTAATAGGTGTGTGGACAGACAGGATTTTTTGTTCATTGGATCATAATTACTGACTAGGAACATAGTTGTGTAAAATGTCATTTAGAGCTGGATAAGCAGATGGTTTCTGGATAGTGTTATGGTGGTAAGAAGCTGTGTATATGTTAGTTGATGGGGTAGTTTTAACCAATTTAGGCTTTTTAGTGCTATCCTGTGATGAGATCTGAAAGGTGTATTTGGTGCAAATATAGCAACCATGTAATAGCATTGTTCAAGCTTTGATTTTTGTGATGCTTGAAAATTTAGTAAGGATGAGAGTGGCTTACAAAGGTGTGAAGAGAGAAAAGTAGTGACAAGTGGAGCTTTAGTTGAGTCATTGAGAAAGCTTTTGGTTCTGTAAAGCATCCCTAGTTTTTCATGAGTTTTCCTCATGCAATTCTGTATATGCAGGATGAATTTAAGATTATCATCCACTATTATCTCTAATAATTTGCTATGAGAAGTGACTTCAGTGTTGTATTATCAAGAGGGAGGACTTTAAATTTTACTTTTTTTTATGGGGGATAGATTTGGGGAAAAAGTAGTAGTTTTTTTTCTTTAGGATTGAGCATGAGTTGTGAGCTGTTAAAGTTCCCTGAGTAATTCTGTGGAGGTGTGCCATGCATACCTCTCAACTGTACAGATTTTTGCAGAATGTCCAGATTTCTGCCTCGTATTTTTGGTCTATTTTTCACAAAATTGTGGTTTTGTGGCAAATTAGTGCAAAATATTAAAGATTGAAGTTATCCAGGAGAAGAGCAGTGGCATATCCTTTTATTAACTAGGTAAGATTTTAGCTTTGTGTTGAAGGTGAGTCTGGAGTGTTTTGCTTAAGGGAGAATGGAATCTCATTCCAGATTTTGGAGTTGTAGAATGAGAAGAGAGAAAGTGACCTGCTGAATAGTTAGATTTGGTGACTTGGAGAACTTACAGACAGAATTTATCAGTAGATTGCAGGAGCTTGTTGGGGTATATTATTGATTGAGACTGATGAGGTTTGGACATTTTTCTGGTTTATTGTTGAAGTAGTGAATTATCAGGAGTTGATAGTATTTAAGAAGAAAGGGGAGATCAAGCCAGTCTAATTCTCTTGAGTAATGTGCAATGATATGTTCTACAGGGGTCGTTTTTAGCAAATTTAGCTATCTTGTAAAATTAGTCTTATTTGTTTATCAGGGTGGATTGTATGTTGATAAATATTTGTTCTGAATAGATTAGCATAGGCAGGTGATGGGAACTGGCAATATGTTTCCTTGCAGAATTTGTCAGGAAAGGTTTAACTCTATAGATGGATCCTAACTTTTGGTAACTTTATTTTTTTTTATTCAGCGCTGTATATGGTAATCAAATTTCCAGTTTTCATCAATGTATACATATAGCAATTTAGAGTATGGTACAAGTTGGATTTTTGTATTGCTTGTTGACGTAGGGGGGAAATTACTTGTCCATGTGTTTAACTGTAAAGGAATAAATAACCTATGATTTTTTGGGGTGGAGAAATAAGTTATCTAGGCAGATGGTAGTAGAGTCATCTACATATTGTATTAATGAGCCATTCTTGTTTGTTTCAGAGAGGTCATTGATGAAGATGTTAAAGAGTAAAGGGACTACAATAGAACCTTGGGGAATCCCACTGTTATGGGAAGTAATGTTGAAAAATCATTTTGCCATGTACCTTCTTCAGATCTGTAAGAGAGATAACTATGGAAGTAGGTCAGTGTATGTTATTGAGTCCTAGATAGGCATTTTTGTAGCAGAATGAGATGGGAGATGAGAGATGGTGAAGAATGCCTTTGACAGGTCAATGAAAAGGGTAAATACAAGGTTGCCTTCATTTCTACTTAAATTGTTAGTTTTATTGAATTTGAATTGTACAGGGGTGGTGCTATGATAAGGCCAGAAACCATGTTAAGAATAGGATAGTAGGTAAAATTGTGTGATGCAACTGAGAAGCTGAGTTTGCTTGCATTTTTTTTAAGGATTTTGGATACTGGAGACAGTACAGCAATAGGTCTACAGATGGTGATGTCTACAGAGTTACCACCTTTTGTTGAATGTAGTATGTAACATTTTATTCCCAAAGTAAGGAGATCTAGACTTTTATGAAAGAGCAGTTTATTAGGATGGATAATAGGGGGACAATTCTCTGGAAGTTTTTTTAATATGTTTGGCTGATATAGTGTCTTCTGCTGGAGAGGTGGATTTTTATTTTAATATAATCCTTTTAATGGTTAAAAGGAGAAGGAGTGAGGGAGGTTAATAGGTTGACTTGGCTTGTATGGAGTAGGAGAACTTGAGTTGCTAAGTGAGATGGATACCAATTTTATGAAATAAGTCTTAAATAGGCTAGGGATGTTTTTGGGGGTGGTCATTAGCATTGCTCGCAGTGATGATATGTTGTACAGAGTACCCAGGATTTTGTATAAAATTTACATAGGGCCAGAATGTTTTTGGGTTGGTGTGAGCTGCTGTTTTAAAATTTCAGTAGTAGTTTTTTGTCAACTCTTATGCAATATTTGACAAGGTTTCTAAGCTGTCTATATGCCTGATATTTCTTCTTGGTTCTGTTTATGGACTAAGCTTTCCAGGCTCTGTGTCTCTGCTTCAGTTTTTGTTCAGTATTTTTGGATAACCATTGGGTAGGCTGAGCTGTATCAAATTTACTTTTTAGAAGGGCATACTCATTTAAAATATATAGGGAGTTGTTACTGAACTCGTCTATGGCATCATCATAGGAAAGATAACAGGTTATTCCAATTTACTTGCCTTAGTTTAGAGACTAGGTTGCCAGTGTTTTTGTGGAAATGATTTCAGACTTGTTTTTTATATTGTCTGTTGACAGTAACTTGGTATTGGTCAGTGATAATAATGAGGTGGTTACTAAGAGAGTCTGCCAGGATTCAGGGAACATGAAATTATTTGGTACTAAGACTAAGATCCAGCAGAGTGCCATTACTTCTTGTACTTTTACTTCAAGTTTTGTCTCATAAAAGTTCTTAAACATTAGTCTAATCTTATGAAGTAATAATCTATGAACAGCAGTAGGTGTCACAGGATTCACCCACAGTTGGTGTGGTTTGATCATGAGGGTGAAGCTACGTGACCAACCAAAGCCAGTCATGGGTAAATCCTGCATTACCCAAACCCAGGAGTGGATTATTACTATTATACAATGACATTATTTAAGAAAGAAGCTGCACCCCTTTCTTAAGCAATGTGATTGTATAACTGGCCTCTAATGTTCTTTCATCTTCAGTGGTCAAAGCATGAGTATGGCAGCCATGTTCAAACACTTGCACCATACATCACTCTCGTGCTGTAAATGAAATGGAGGAAAAGCTTTTCTTTGCACTTTGCCCTTGTAACCCTCTAACTCTATTTTTTTGTTAGTCTGAAAAATTTAATTATATTGCCTGGCATTATTGACTCTGTTAATTCACTTCTGCTGTGCACAGAAATGTTTTTCAAGTGTTTCAACTGCATCCAGAGCCATCTAGGCTGTGATAAGAATATTTTATTGATTTACTGTGCGTGTAGTTGCTTTATACAGTGATGTTTACTGTTTTTGAGGACAACATAGGTGGACAATTTCATAATGTCTGTGGGCCCAGTTTGGTAGATTTGGACATCCTATGGCAATGTAGCAATTGTCTCACGTTCTCAGACAACAAGTTAGTCATACAAGAAAATAACTCAGTTTGCGAGAGATGTAAATGCACAACTTCCTTGCAGGCAAAAATCTTGCATTCAAATGAGGCAGACAAGCATACCCATGCTACCTCCCTCACACATACTGCTCTCCACCACAAAGAGATTGCCTTATGCTGAGGCACTTAAAAGAAACTTTCACAAATAGGTTCATAGGTTCATAGGTTCATACTAGGCTATCTGCCCAAGGGCATTTACAAGCCTAGCCCATAGTTATGTGGCTTTCGCCACCCCTTTAGTTTGAATAAAAACTATGTCTATCATTTTGCTGTGCCTCTGTCAAGCAGTGACACTGAAGTAATCCCTGGGGTATATCTGTGATCTCCCATCCATTGGTCAAGATTCCTCTTGAACAAGGCCAGCGAGGTGCTCTGCCTCACATGTACCGGGATTTTGTTCCACAGCATAGGGAGTCTCTGGGTGATGAATCTGTCCCTCCAGCACGTTCTATTTATAACCGTGTCAAGGTTTAAGTCTCCGCCCTTGTGGTTCTGAGGGATCTAGATTTTTGAGGTGAAGCATATTCATCAAATCTGGGTCTGACATGGCCTTATATGTCAGGCACAGGTCACCTCTGAGCAAGCGGTATGAGACTGAATAGAGCTGGAGTTCTTTCAGTCGGGCAGCATAAGACATATTTTTGAGACCCTTTATCCTTTTGGTGAGGAACTTTGGGGCCTTTCAAGCTGCAGCAGGTGTCTGGTCAGATACATTCCGAACGGGCATTGTACTCAATCATAGGTCTAATGAGTGATGAGTACAGGGGACGATGACCTCCCTTGATCTAGATGTGAATCCCTTCATGATCAGGTGGGTGATATAGAAGGTTTTCCTAACTACTTTAGCAACATGAGTGTCAAACGAAAGGCTACTGTCAACCTGGGTCCCCAGATCCCTGATGACTTTTTCTGTGCTCAGTGGATTGCCACCTATATGGTAGCTAGGGGTAACCTTGTTTTTCCCGAAGGGTATGACTATGCATTTTTGGCGTTTAACTTCAGGCCATGGCTCTGGCACCAGTTATCCATTTCTGTGAGGCCCTTCTGGAGGATATCTGTGTCAGATGTGTTTTCGACTATGGCCCGCAGTTTGCAGTCATCTGCAAACTTTGTCAGCCATAACCCTCCTGTGTTTGCTTGTACTTCAGAAAAGTAGATGCCGAACAAGAGTGGACCCAGGACTGAGCCCTGTGGGACACCACTTGTGACAGGCTTTGAGTCTGACATGACTCCAGCAACTCTGACCCTGTGGGTTCTGTCACTTAGCCAGTTTGCAACCCATCTTGTGATGTATGGGTTTACATTCAAGCTGATGAGTTTTTCGATGATACCTGAGTGGGGTATTGTGTCGAAGGCCTTTGCCAGGTCGAGGTAGGCTGTATGGACTGCCTTTACCTCATCAATGGCCTTGGTGACTGTCTCGAAAAAGTCAACCAAGTTTAAGAGGCAGGATCTGCCTTTGACAAAGCCAAACTGGGTTGGATCCAAAGTCTGCAAGTTCCCTATGTCTTCATTTATGAGTTCCATTATGATCCTCTCCATGGTTTTGCAGATAAGGCTTGTCAAGCTAATGGGGCGGTAATTTCCAGGGTCTGTGGAGGCACCGCCCTTATGAAGTGGGGCCACAGTCGCCGTGCGCCACTCCTTGGGTACGTATCCTGAGGTGAGGCTAAGATTAAACAGCTGTCCTAACTGTGGGTTTAATTCCTCATTGAGTTTGTGAAGCACACAGCCGGGGACACCATCCGGTCCCATGGATGCTGTGTTTTTGCCTTAGTGAGGCAGTTCTCACCTGGGCATTGGAGATGTTTGGGGCTACAATCCTCTGGAATAGATATCTCTCCTTTTGGGGAGGGGAGAAGTTTGCACTGAACCTGTCAGCCAGTATGTTGGCAATGTGTGTAGGTTCAGTAATTTTCACATCATTTTGAACTAATTCTGAGCATATTTGGGAGTTTCCTCCTAGGTTTCTAACATAGCTAAAGAAGGCCTTATGATTGTCTTTAGAGTCCTTGGAGATTTTTCTCTCAAAATTTGCCTTGGATGATTTTATGAGAGCTCTTAGTTTTTTACTTGTAATGATCAAAGGTGTCTTACCTTTCAAGGATTTTGCTCTATCTTGTAGTAGCTTCCTCCTTTTGTTGTAGAGCTTGTTTATGGCTGGGGTCCACCAGACTGGATGCTTGCCTTTGGTACAGAGAGTCTTAGTTTTGTTTGGGATTGCCTGATCCATGCAGTCCTGTAGGTGGTGGTAGAAGGCATTTGTAAGTGATTCAGCGGTTTGAGTAATGTTTACCACTGGCTCAGGGGCCTTAAAGGAGACCACACTAGTTTTTAGAAGTGTGAAATCGGCTTTTGAGAAGTTTTTCACTGTGGTCTTTTTTGTTTCAGGTGGGGCGGGATGAGGACCTCCAGCGAGATTAGTTTATGATCTGATCTCACCAGTGAGGGGTATACTTCCGGTGTTGAACATTTTGATCCCATGTTCGTGATGATGAGATCAAGTATGTTTTCTCCTCTTGTGGGGATGGTGACTAGTTGTTCCATGGCATTTGAGTTTATGAACTCCAGGAATCTTTGGGTTAGAGTGTTCGGGCTTGAGTAGTGTTCCCAGTCTATATTAGGGTAGTTGAAGTCACCTAGTATGATGGTGTTGGAGATACATTTATCCCCTCCAATGTTTTCAGGAAGGCCATGTGAGGTTCCTGAGATTGAGAGGGTGGCCTGTAACATGCTACAAATTGCAGAGCAGTCTTGCCTATGGTTAATTGCACCTGGATGGTCTCCGATGCATCGTGCGTTGCCACCAACCTTGAGGTGTGGGTGTCCTTTATGAATATGGACACCCCCCCTCCTTTCTTGGTGTTGTCCGGATTTTGGGGCTGGAACGCATGATATAAGGTGAAATCTGTTAGTGCTGGGGTGCTCTCAGAAGCCTTGAACCAGGTTTCTGTCACAGCACAGACATCGATGTTCTCCATATTGAGAAGATCCTCGAGTGCGTGCATCTTGAGATTGAGACTTCTGGCATTGAGCAGCATTACCCTTAGTTTTTTTTCCTTTTTGGTGTTCTAGGGTGGTAGGTTTAGAATTTGAGCCTTGCCTAAAAAAGGCACTATGGGGGTGGCAAGAGCCTTTGCCAATATCCGGAAGCCCAGGGGTGACAGGTGCAAGCCGTCCCTTGTGAAGCAGCATGGCTTGTCCAGCATGTCATCCCAGGCAGACAGACATTGGATCCCCTTTGAATGACACCAGAATTTAAGCCAATTATTAAAGCTGATCATCTTATCACTGTATTGTGGCATCATTCTAGGTGAAGGTAGGATACTGCTCAAGGTCAGGGTCATACCTGCCTGGGCTACATAATCAGAGAGCTCCTCGATGTCCCTTTTCATGTAGTCCAAGGAGTGCGTCTCAGGTCGTTGACACCAGCGTGGACAATGACTGAGTTGTACTTGTACCTGCTGTTGAGAGACCTGAGTGCTTGCGTTATGTGGCGGATTCTAGCGCCTGACAGGCAGCTTACTGTGACCTTCTCCTTACTCAGTCTGGTGAGAGGGACGTCAGTGTGTCTGACTATGGAATCACCAATGACAAGTGTGTCTGGCATTTTGTTTGGCCTTAAGGGCTGTGACTGTTTGGCACTCTGACTGTGTGGTCTATGTGTTGCATGTGTTGGGTCGTGAGGTGGTAGTTGTTTGGGTGTCTGCTTTGGTGGCC
This sequence comes from Protopterus annectens, assembly GCF_019279795.1. Taxonomy (NCBI): domain Eukaryota; kingdom Metazoa; phylum Chordata; order Ceratodontiformes; family Protopteridae; genus Protopterus; species Protopterus annectens. The sequence continues at coordinate 960,841,830 of NC_056731.1, read as the reverse complement.
TCTGCTGTTTTGGTAAATTTTTGATCAGAGCCTCCGAGTATGTCTTTGTGTGAGTATGTGTATGATTTGAAGTTGTGATGGTACCATGTGTGACTGGGTATGTATTGTGTGTGGTTACCTTCTCCTCCTGTCTGGTCTTGCCAGTCCTATGTTGAGAGAGCTCAGCCTCCAGTTTAGCCGTATAGTTGCATCTCTTGCATGTATTTGTGTTTTGTGGGAGAAGGAGAGAATTGTCTGTGTACATGAGGCAATTGTAACATTGCTTCAATATTCCCAGGTTCACCAGTTGAGTTGGAGAGGACACTAGCAACTGATCCCTCGACATACTAGAAGTAGTAGATAAAGAGACTTTCAAAGGACTCCGGGGGAAGTGGGTTTTAGGCTGGTGGGGTACTATCTATAATAAGAGTGCTTTATCAAGGTGCAAGTACTGTAGGAGTAAGTGCTAGGCTTTACAGATAGAGAATAGTCTACTTGAGAATCAAGTAGAGATGAACTTTTCAGTTATAGGATATGCTGGTTAGATCAGCAGTACAGCTCGAGGAAGGTAGTTCTAAGGGAAAATTTGAAGAGTGGAATTTAGATGGCCGAATAGTTTAACCTTGTTTAACCGCCGCTGCTCTTGTGTGCAACAGTGGTAACTCAACTAAATCGCGCTAACGCGTTTAGCGTGTTTTATAGCAGGGGGCTGAAGGGAGCTAGGAATTGGCCCAAAACGACCAATGGACTACTAGTTTCTGGCTGAAACTTCACCAAATCGGACAAAAGGCGCTCAGTGCTTCCCACTCCCACTGGTAAGCAAAGAAACTTCCCTCCTTCCTAATAAGGCAATGGATCAGTAACAGGAACTAAAAACAAAGCCCAGGGATCAGCAACTCTGAAACTGGACTACTCTAGTTCAGTAAGGCGGGAAAACAAGAGATTTTTTTTTTTTACAGAGACAAGGAAAAAAACAGACAGTAAATGCTATAAATGCTGTAAATCGGCTAGCGCACTTTAGTGTGTAGCCTACAGAAACAATTTGCAACAATTAGTAACTTAAAGTGCAATAAACGTTGTAAAATGCAGAAATCACTTAAAGTAGCAGTAAAACAGGCAAAATGCAGTCACTAGCTTAATAACAGTGGGAAAGCCACAAAATCTCAAAGATTTTCAAAGCTGCCTAAAGACAATGTTCTTTAGCAATCACTAAAACACACAGCAAATACAACACCAAGCATCTGACATAAGCCTGCACCAAATGGTCTCCCAAGACCAAAGCCCATAAGGCAAGCATATAATTTACCTAATACTCTTATCATTGGAGGCTCCATTGTGGTGCACACAAATGCCCCACTCACCAGGTTAGACAAGAAGAAGATAAAGATTAGTCACTCATTTGGAGCAAAGATCCACAATGTCACATACACGCAAGTCACTGCACCCTAGATACCGATATGATTCTATCACAGCCCATGTGGGGGTAAGTGACCTGAAGTATACCTCAGTGGACTATATGAAAAGGGACATTATGGATATCTCTTTATATATGTCACAGATAGGTATGAGCCATTCTACTTGCATCAAGGTTGGTGCCAGACTATAATTCTAAAATTATTAGCTTAATAAATAGCGTAGTTTCTGGTGTCACTCCAAGGGGATCTAATATCTGTCAGCCTGGGAGGACTTGGTTAAAAGACCACATTGGTTTGCCAAAGATGGGCTGCATCTGTCCTCCCCTAGTTTTTCGGATCTTGCCAAAAACTTTATCCACCCCCTTAGAGCCTTTCATAGACAATGGCAAAAACATAAAACTACCAGCATAGTGAAGCAGTCTCCAAGCAACCTTAAGGTGTTAATTTTCAACTGTTCAGTGCTAGGATGCTAATCAAAAAACTCCACACCCTCTAAGCCCTAACTCTAGAGAATGTAGATACATGTGCTTTGACTGTGACTTGGTTTAAAGCTATATAAAATACTCCAGCAATGAAAGGCTGCAGTGCTTTCCAAACATTTAGGCCAACAACAGCACAGACTAGGGCCAAAGATGGAGGTATCTCAATCTACCTTTGCAACAAGTAAACCTCCAGGTTGGCTAGACAAGATAATACCATGGAACTCATCCACATGTGTGTTCCATAGATAAGGTCCCTCATCATATCATGGCTAGCTTCTTCTTCTTCTTCTGACTTTTCCTGGTTAAGGGTCACCACAGCGGAACTCCGGCCCACTAATGATTGGCAGTAGATTTTTATGGTGGCGAGGTGCCAGCCTGATGCCCAACCTTCAATGAAGGCATGCCCATTCACGCATGTCTTTCGAATGCCACTTGACCATGGGGAGGACATGCAGACTCCACACAGAAGGTGCTCCAGCCGAGAATTGAACAGGGGAACCTCTTGCTGTGAGGTGACAATGCTACAGCTGGACCACCACTCATGGCTAGCTACAGGTCACAATCTATGCCCCTAGAGTCTGTTAACACATATCCAAACCTGATAGGGGTGCTTACCATTCAACCAATCACCTGACTCATGGGTGACTTTGACAACCCCTCTATAGTCTTTGAAAGTTACACTGACTCAAACTTGCACTGTGAATTTTGAGCTGTCACTAAATAGGATGTAGTGTACCTTAGAATTCTTCCTAACTGTAACCAATTTAGCAAGATTACTCTAAAAAGACAACTTTGTGATCTAACCTCACTGGTGAGGATGTGACAAAGGGTGGGGTGGGGTGGGCGCAATGCTCTCTCATGTTGGTAAGTACCAGATCCAGTATGTTTGATCCCCTGGTTGGAGCATGTTCTATTTGTTCCAGAGCATTTGTGTTAATAAAACACAGACCACAAAAATGAAGTCCAAGTAATTAAATAATGTCAATCTTGGTGATATACTGCATTACCCACACACAGGAGTGGATTATTGTAATTACACAAAGATATTATTTAAGGAAAAAAATCTTACCTTTAATAAATAATGTCATGACATATAAGCACTGTATTATTTATTTACTTATTTATTCAGTCATTTATTCATTCATTCATTCACTTTTGTTTACCAGGAAAGTCCAATTGTGTAGAATAATCCCTTTTCAGGGAGGAAAGCTCAACAAAGACTAAAAATATAACATGAATTCAAAATGAATGACATTACTTGCACAGTTACAATGGTTTTACATGTCCAGAAATTAAATAGAATCAAGACATTCAGTGGCATTCAATAAACTCTGCATAGGCTTTGCATGAAGCTTACACAGAGTTTATATGTGAGAGCGGTGATGTGATCATTGCGTATTCATGCCACGCACCACATTTTAACTTAAATAAGTGAGGTCTCATGGCTGGCAACAGTGCTGTTGGCCAGTAAACCATGTAAGCAAATATGGATAGCACTCCCATTTGAATCAGAGCACTGAATATCCTCTGTTTTGAGCAGAATGCCACAATGATCACCATGGTCTCACAGATAGCTCTAGATCTTGTAGTACAAGACATCTGGACAAAGGCAAATATAATGGGGGGGGGGTGACCCAGAAATAGGGACATATTTGACATATTTGCCCTATAGAAATGTGCTAGAATACCCAGGAGTTGGTGCTAAAATGTATGTTCTGAAGGATATAAAGTCTGAAACTCAAATGTATGTAATTATTGAGTCACATCAGCCTTGAGATCATCCCAGTGATATGGCAGAAAGCCACAAATTTGATAAGGAATACATCTGGACATTCTTGAAAAGTCTGGACTTTGTCTGGTATGATTAAGTATATGGTCCAAACACAGTACAGGACAGTGTATCTGCAGTGCAGAGTATTGTCAAATCCCATTCCTGGCATTCTGTACTGAAGTTGTGTAAATGATCAGTAAGGGTACATGGACTGCCATGTAAAATAAACATTCGGGGGAAGTGTGCTGTTAAATAGGGACACACAGATGAATTGTAGGAATGAACACAGGGAAATAGGACAGGTGAAATAACCTAATACATTCATAGGTGTGTACTAGGCTAATGGCCCTGGAGCCTTTACAAGCCTATCCCATTGAAGTGCCCTGGCATTGTGCCGCCTGACGTTAGTTCCCAGTGCCTCTATCAAGTAGAGCCACTGGAGTGATCCCCAGGGTGAACTTTTTATTACCCATCCACTCATCAAGATTTCACTTGAAGTGGAACAGCGAGGTACTCTGCTTGACATGTATGGGAAGTCTATTCCAGAGCATGGGCAGTCTCTGGTTGAGGAACCTGTCCCTCCAGCATGTTCTGTTGATAGTGGTAATGATGTTGAGGTCTCTGGGGCATGTGGTGCAGAGAGATTGGGATTTCTTTAGATGTAGCATTTCTAACAGAGCTGGGTCAGACATGGCTTTGTAAGTCAAGCAGAGATTGTCTCTAAGTAGGTGATATGAGACAGAGAATAGCTGGAGTCTTTTGAGTCTGTCCATGTAGGACATGTGTTTAATGCCTAGGATCCTCTTTGTGAGGTACTTCTGTGGCCTCTCCAGCTGTTGCAGGTGACTAGTGAGGTACATGCCAAATGGGGCATTATACTCAGTAACTGGTCTAATGAGGGAAGAGTAGAGAGAGATGATGAACTCTTTCTTCCTGGATGCAAAATGAACAGCAGATGAGGGATATATATATATATATATATATATATATATATATATATATATATATATATATATATATATATATATATATATATATATATATATATATATATATATATATATGGAGATATACTCATAGATCACATCATATTATATGATACTCATTATATATATATATATATATATATATATATATATATATATATATATATATATATATATATATATATATATATATATATAAGCCTGAATACCATTGCTGGATCACAAGCCTGAACATGTAAAGACCAGGCTGAAAAAAAAAAAGCCACAAGCCTGAAAACTCAGACTGAAAATATACAGAGAGAAAAATGACACACAAAAAAAACATAAAAACAAAAACATAAAAAGACACCAAGTATGGGTTTTCACTCAAGCCCCTGGGGCATGTGGGGGGCACACCCCCCTACACCCCTGTAACCAAAATAATCATCAAATCACATACTCATAACGAACTCTGGTGTAGTGAGTACAATGCTTGAGTTGACATATAGGTGGGGGTATGTCCCACATGGGGGGAGTGGCAAAAGGGCTCTGCCCTTGCTTATATTTGTGGGAATGTAATCTGATTTGTGTTGTATTCAGTCATAATATATGTATATCTTTTCAGTCTCAGTCTTCACTATGGGCTTGTGATCATTCAGGCTTCTGATGACTATATATATATATATGTATATATATATATATATATATATATATATATATATATATATATATATATATATATAAAACACAATCCACGTTGTCATGAATGTTATTCATACCATTAATTTTGTCAAACATCTGTGTATGTACTGTGTGCATCATTCAGAGCATGTAGCACACATGTAACTGGTGTAACAACTTGGTAGGGGTTCCGCTCCATCAGACAGTAATGTTTATGCCACAAAAAGAATACCTAGATATGGCCAATAAACTGTGTGACAGCTCACTGTGATAAAGGTGGTACACTTCACTTGCACATCAGTGTAAAATGTGTTGGGAGGTACATGAAGAAGGGTGCATTGTACTCAATTATTGGTGTGATGAAGGCTGGGGACTAAAGAGGTATTATGGCCTCTGATGTGGATATCCTTCCCATTCTCAGTACTTGTGTTACATACAAGGCAGTAGTCAGCCCTGTTTCGACATGCTGATGGATATTCCACTTACCATCTACCTCAGGACACAGGTAACATAGCTATTGGTCTGATTATAGAGTGTGATGTCCACATTATATTTGGGCTGTGTGTTTGTTTTCCTGACGTAATAAATAGCCCATGTTTTCTTGTCATTGCAGTTGTTGTCATGGCTGTGGCAGTAATCTCTGGTGTGTGTTAAAACTGTCTGTATTATACTAATGTCACAGATGGAGCAATGATTACCCACTATCTGTAGTCCTTCAGGCAGCTATTTGGACAAAGGATATGTATGTCATCTGTGATATCCATTACTTAAATAATGGACAGTAATGGGCCTAGCAGATGGCCTTGATGTATGGAACTGATCACTGGACCTGAGATATAGATCACTTCACACATGTCAACATATTTAGTTGCCATGTATGTGATAAACTGGTCTACCCACTTGGTGACAGAGGTCTTTATGGTCACATCTGGCAGTGTTGAGTAAATACCTCAGTGTGGATTTGTGTCAAATGTATTGGGCTTGTCAAGGTAAAAAAAAAATTATAGTGTTGTTATCATGCATACCCTCAATGATCTCTTTGACAACATCATTGATTGGAAGGGGCCCTTTTACACCCTTGTGAGAGAAGTGTGCTGATGGAACCTGTCTGGTGAAGGGTGACTGGTCTAGGGATTGGAGTCATACCAATCAGGAAAAGAAAAGAAAGAAAATAAGCAAAAGACCTTGCAAAACTGACAAAGAAAGAGACGATAGCTATGTAGGACCCGAAGACCCTAACAAAAGTATTATCTTAGACCAAAAACAAGGACTAAGGAAAACCCCTTAACAGAAAGCATAACAAGTACTGCAAGGCTGAGAACAAAAAAGAAAACAGTAAAGAAGGCCTGGCAAAGTCTGACAAAAGGAAGAAAAAAATAAAAAAAAGAAACAAAACATCAAACACTACTACAGGACATAAAAACCTAACAAAGAGCAAAATCTTAATAATATCCAAACAAAGACTCCAAAGAAACCAAATGAGCAAAAGTAAGAAATTAACACTAAGTCAAATGCAATTAATCCTGTAATGCTGTGAAAGGAGTAAAAAAAAGAAAAGGGTGCAAGAAGGATAAAACAATGAGGAAGCCCACAACAAAAAGGAGTGCAGCAGCTGGTGGTATATACTTCATAAAGCAAAACTGGAGAGATATACACCTAAAACACAAAAAGCACTGATAAAAACACCAGTGCAACACACTCATCAGAAAAGATAAATCTTCTGTTGAGCGAAAAACAAGAAACAAGCATGGGTAGGCTAATTACTCAGCTCCCCCACCCTTTATGCCATAACCACATTCACAACTGCTTTAACAATTCATGGTCTGAAACAATCTTCCCATCCAGTGCCTCACTACAATGGTCAGCCCAAAGAAGAGGTACAGATAACACCAAAAGGAAATCTGCCCTAGCAACAGCTGGTGTCCAGGCACAACCACAGTCCACATATAAACATTTCTTAATAGTGAGAGGAAACACGTGGCACTGAATAATGATGCTGCACAGCCTCCTAAAAGCTAGACACCTTGGGACACTGAAGAAAGCATGATCTGCAGTCTCTAAACCCTGACACCCATTATGTGGACACAATTACAAGCCCATAAGGTGAAAAAAACATAAGAAAATCTAACAGGCAGCTTATCAAGACAGCAACACCACAAAAAAAAACATGCAGATGGGAAAACAAAGCATAACGCTGCCTACACTGACTCAAACCTAATAATGTCACAAGGGAATAATGTCGATACCCATGATGGCATAGAAATGGACCAAAAGAGAAGAATACCATTCTTTCCTAGAGGAAGGGAGAGAGTCTAAAGACACATGCCAAGCAAGCAGCAAAGACTGCACTTCCCACAGCTCCAATGAAGAGACCCTCCATGCACGCTTCCCAATGAAACAAGTCTGCCAAAACTGATCAGACAACTATGGGAGCAAGCGACCAAGCAAAAAAAAGATCTGTAGCCTGTAAATGCTGCAGTACTGGAAAAAGAAACAAAGTATACAAAGAAAAGGACAGAATGCAGTAAACTAAAGCCATCGTAAGCAGGAGTGGAATACAAAATACCCCTCTTAACTCGTGTACAGGATGTGCCCCCCAAAAAAACGAAAGACCTCAGACAAAAGGCAGGTGGACCAGGAACATGGAAATAAATAGTCAGAAAAAAAACATACCGTAAAGTGCCCAAAAAGGCAACATTTAACAAATTGACCTTTTTTTGGAAAGAAAAGGAAAAGAAATCCTGAAAGCCAAGTGCTGAACAGCTTTACCAAGAGGGCTTTACAAGACTCACAGATATTAGGAGTACCAAAAGGCACACCCAAGACAGGGATACCATTGCTAGCAAAAGAAAAATCCCCAATATGGGGAATTGCACCAAAACTACCAGATTTGGCAAAATTAAGAGAAAGGCCGACTAATGAAAAACCAAAAGAAAAATGCTGAAAATAAAGCAAAACGAAAATGAGAAGACTCTGCTACAACGGTAACATTAAGACAGAAAACAAGGCACTAAACTCCTGAACATAAAAAAGAAAAAGGAGGCAGGGAAACGTGCACCCTTGCCTTAAAAAAAACAGCACCCACCACCAAAGTAAAAAGATAACTCCTCAAGGGACAACCTTGACACACAACATTCCTCATGGCAACTTCAGATCTCATCCATCCATTCGCCATATGAACAATAACAGAAGCTAAATAAATGGAAGCAATACATTGAAGAAAAAGAGGGCCAAATCCATAAGTTTTTAAGATGGCCAACAAGGCTGAATGACCAACACTGTCAAACACTTTGGTCAGATCACAAGACAGTAGCAGAACAGAATCAGAAGCATGAACAAACTAGGCAAGAGATTTCAACAAAAGCAATACATCTTGCATAGGATTACCAGAAATAAATATATTGCATCTTTGACCGCATGCCTAATTGCAATATCTTACAAAACAACTTATAATCGGTATTGCAAACAGAAATTGGACACCAGTTGGACAAGACCCTGCAGTCACCCTTTTTCCAAAGGAACTTAAGGGCTATCCATAACAAACCAGGATGGGAAAAACCATGAGAAAACCACTCATTAAACAATTGCACCAGTACATGCAACTGAGCATCAGAGAGAGAGAGAGAGAGAGAGAGAGAGAGAGAGAGAGAGAGAGATGCAGTGGTAAAAATGGTAAGAAAGACCATCCAACCCTGGGGCAATATCAGTCTTGAAGGAAGCAATAGCGCTTTGAACTTCAAAGTAATAGGGGCATCAAGAGCCACCCTAAAAACAGCAGGCATCACAGGTACAGGCCAAGACTCCACAGAAAGAGCTTTACCACTGTACAAAGTGGACAAATAAGAATTAACCTTGCAAAATACCCTCCTTAGTGGTAACAACATCAGCTGAAGAGGACAACAAACTGTCAATAAATGTCTGTTTAGTAAGACTACACTTACCAACATAATGGAGAAACTCCTCACCCTTCCCTTTCAAAGAAATGGCTAGGTTCCAAAGAACCACTCTCACCCTAGCAAGGTTATGCAAATGCAACTCACAGAGGTGTCAAAGGGCACTGGCAGATGCATGATGCACAGCAGACTGGAAAGCAGAATAAAGGGAGTTGGAAGAACCCTTTAAAAGGGAATAATAAGAGTGGGCAAACCAAGAATAATGGGAAACAAGCTTTTCTTTAAAGGCCAACCACCAAGAAGAAAGAGAAGAATAAAAAGGCAACAGAATAAAATGATCATGCCATAACACAATAATGACCTTTTGCCAGGCAGAAGTAAAAGTTTAAGGAGCAGTAGAATGAGAAAGACTCCCACCCTTACACAGTGCAGAAGAAACTCCAAAGGAAGAGGACAAAGTGCAATGATGAATAATAGACACAAAAGACAGGGAAGAAGAAACCACTTCAAAGGCAGGAGAACAAAACCAGTAATCAATTCGGCTGCAAGCAGCCCCATGAAAGTAAATAAAGGCAGGAGGACTGCATACAGTAAGACAGGCCAAACTTAAAATGTCCTTACAATAACAGATGCTAGAGTCCTGTCTGACCCTAGAATACACAGATAATACACCACAGTTAAAGTCACCAAAAAAAGAATAGGACAGTCATTTAAAAAATAAGGTTGCAAAAGTTGAAATTATAAGCGACGCTCAGATACTGGAATAAAAACATAAACAATCACTTAACATACAAAAGAATGTCTACACAAGTCCACCACCAAACCCCTACCAGGCAAAACATGAATAACATCCCTAACAACCACAACAGATTTATGATATAGCAACCCACTACCAGACCTACAATCTGTCCCAAAAGACCAAACAATTCCATCCCTCCACAAAGTTTCCCATTGGGAACAATGAACAGAGGAAAGCCATCCCACATCAAACAAAAAATCAATGTCAAAAGTGTAAGGCAGAAACCCAGGAAAAAACAGTCAAATGCTGTGACAATGACATGATACCATTAATATTACAAAAAGTCAAAGACAAGTTAGCCATCAGTACCAGGACAAGAAACCCCTTCAGAACCTTTCCTATGCTGCTTGTTTCTAAGATGTCTGTGCTTAGAAGCTGAGGTCCACCGCTGAGAATCATCCATATCAGTACACAGATCAAATTCACAACTAACAGTATCTTTAGAAGCACTATCATCACCAGACAGAAGAGGTAACAGACATACCAAGCAATTTCCTATTAGACTGCAACATATCAATACCAGTAGAAAGAACAAAAACAACAGGAGAAAGAGGCACAGTAGAGAGAGAACCAGACGTAACAGAAACAGGACAATGAGGACTAGAAGGTAAAGAAGACAGAACAGACCCCTCCAGAGAGGAAACAGAAGTAGGAATAGAGACAGAAGACGGGAGGGTAACAAGGGACAAAAGACAACGACCTGACTGGGGAAGACTCCACAGGAGCAGCAGCTGAAACAGAATGTCAGAAAGTAAAGTCTGAGAAGGCTCAGCAGGAACAGGTAACACAGAAGGTGCAGCAGGACAAACAGAATCAACATGAGAACAAGAATGTAAATGGTACCACTGTGGACAATGTCTAACAAAATGAGCTGTGGACCTTACAATGAGTTCATTTCCTAGGAGGACAATCAGACAACAAATGAGAAAAATAACCACAAAAAAAGCAGAACTTAGGCTGACCTGCATACGTCAAAATGCCTCTCTGACCAGGCAACAAACACACACCAGGCAAATGGGTAACACCAGAAACAAGGACATACAAAGCCAGCCAGGCCTCTAACACCCATCCCAAACTCCACCAACATCTGAAAAGATTTCTTAATAGAAAAAAACATTGGGCTTCAGGCCAGTCATTTTACATTAAGAAGGTTTGTGGTCTGCACTCTTGTGAGAGGAAAGGCTGGACTCTACCCTTTTGAGCTGGGAATTTCTGGTTAGAGGCTTATAGTGCCTGCATATTTGAACTGTTTCTTACTGAAATTGGTGTGCCTTGTTTGCTGTCACATAAACTAGATTCAAGCCTGCTGAATCTAGCTTTGTTTGTATAACTTGAGCACTAATCCAGGCCTTCTTTTTTGGAGAAGGTTCCCCTGCATCCCAGTGGCAGGAGTGTGCAGTTAGAACTTGCCTGATTGAAGACTACAGGAACAGGGCTCAGTTTTGAGATTTTTTTTACTGGTTAATTGGGCAATTTGTTTAAAAGCCTTTTCTGATTGCTTGTAGTCATCTAAAGCTGTTTTAAGTGTATTTTTTATGGTTTGTAGTTGTTTAAAGCTGTTTTAAGTGTATTTTTTTACTGTTTTTGCCTTATCCTTTCAAAAAAATTTCCTTGTTTCCCACGTTTCTAAGTTAGTATAGTCCAGTGCTCAGGCTAATGCTGAATTCAAGGCTGTGTTACAAGTTTCTGAGTTGCCCATACCTTAATTGAATAGAAGGAGGTTTCTCTGGTCACCTGTGAAAGAGGGAGTTTGAGCAGCCATCTGTCCCTGGAGGAGTGATTCCAGCCCAGAATTTAATAGTTTATAGGCCACTTTGGGCTAATTTCTATCTCTTTAATTTCCCTGCTGTAAAAACCATGTTCAAACAGTTTTGCACATCTGGGCAGTGCCGATTAGCTAGGGCTAAATTATTCCCGGCTCCACCAAGTCTCCTCTTCAGTTTTTCCCTTGAAAGTAGTCGAACTCTCAACCTAAGCACTTAAAAAGCATCCTAAAGTCCAGTATTTGCTCAGACCTAATAGCAAGCACTAATATACCCTGACACTTGATTGCCCAGCAGGCTCATTATTCACCCCTCACCAACCAAGCAACTAAGTAGCTCACCCTACTATTCAGACATGACCAAAGGGCAATTTCAGGTATGCTCTCCAGTCCAGCTGGTGAACCTAGGTATCCTGAGGCAATGTTACAACTGCCTCATGTACAAAGACAACCCTCTCCTCCTACCACAAAACATTAACATATTCGAGATATGCAATTATATAGCTAAATTGGTGGCTAAGCTCTCTCCACCCAAGACTGGAACAGGTAGTCATGAAGAGAAGGTTACCACTTGCACCACATCTCCAGCATCACATAGACATACTAAACCAGCACTGGCAAAAAATATACCTAAATACACAAAATCATACTCTGAGGCTCTAAATAAAAACCTGCAAAAGCATCCGAGACCTCCAAAGCAGACACCCAAAAAACCTGCACCTCCCATCACAAACCAGTCAGCACATAAAACACAAAATCAGTGTGTCGCATAATCACAGCCCTTAAGGCGAAATAACATACCTAACACACTAGTAATAGGCGACTCTGTACTCAGGCACATCGACATCCCACTCACTAGGCTGGACAAGGAGACGGTTACTGTTAGCTGCCTGTTGGGAGTCAGAATCTGCCAAATAACACAAGCACTCAGGTCACTCCAGAACAAGTACAAATATGACTCTGTCATTGTTCATGTTGGTGTAAATGACCTGAGACATACCTCCCTGGACTACATGAAAAGAGACATGGAAGAGCTCTCTGATCATGTAGCCCAGGTGGGTATGACCCTGACCCTGAGTAACATCCTGCCCTCACCAAAAATGATATAGCAGTATAAAGGAAAAATGATCAATTTCAACAATTGGCTAAGCTTCTGGAGTCATTCAAAGGGGATCCAGTTTCTGTCAGCCTGGGAAGACATGCTCGACAAGCCTCATTGCTTTGAAAGAGACGGCTTGCACCTGTCATCCCTAGGCCTTCGAATACTGGCCAAGGCTCTTGCTGCACACATAGTGCTTTTTTAGGCAAGGCTCAAAAGTCAAAACCACCTCCGTAAACAGCACAAATAAAAAAAATTAGGGTTATGCTAGTCAACGCCAGGAGTTTAAATCTCAAAATGCACGTGCTCAAAACACTCCTCAGTATGGAGAACGTCGACATCTGTGCAGCAACTGAAACCTGGTTCAAGGCTCCACAGAGCACCCGAGCACTACTGGGCTACAACTCATACCACACATTTCGGCCACAAAACGTGGACCAAAACACAAAAGGAGGGGGTGTATCCATATTCATCAAAGATACCTACACCTCCAGATTAGTGGCGCAGCATGATACCTCTGAGATCATCCATGTGCAACTAACATCAGGCAAATCTGCAATGCAAATGGTGGTCTGCTACAGATCAACCTCCATGACCCAGGACCACCACTCCACCTTTCTGGAGACACTAGAAGACATGAAGGTCCTACCAAACACCCTGATATAGGGCAATTTCAATTTCCCTACCATTAATTAGGAAAACTACTCAAGTACAAACTCCCAGGACCAGCACTTTTGGTATTTATCAACTCAAATGCCCTGGATCAGCTGGTAAATTCCCCTAGCAGAGGTGAAAACATATTGGACTTGGTCATCATCAACATGGGCGACAGGTGTTCCGCACCGGAGGTCAACCCGTCACAGGTTAGATCAGACCATAAACTAATCACTCTGGATGTCCACACCACACCACCACCCCAACCAAGGAAACCACAGTGAAAAACTTTTCTATAGGAAACTTCACCTTACTTAAGACAGAGGTGGTAAGTTTCACAGCCCCCACACTAAAGGATAACAGTGTCCAAGATACAGGAACCTTTACAAATGCACTCTATGAGCACCTACAAGGATGCATGGATCATGCCATCCCTAGCACAACCAAGACTCACTCCCCTAAGAGAAGGAAACCAGTCTGGTGGACCCCTGCCATAAACAGGCTATATAAGAGAAGCAGGAAACTAGTTCAGAAAAAAAGCAAATCCCAAGAAGGAAAGACATCCCTGATCAGTATCAGTAAGAAACTAAGGTCCCTCATAAAATCATCCAAGGCTAACTTTGAAAGAAAAATAGCCAAGGATTCGAAAGATAACCACAAAGCCTTCTTTAGCTATGTCAAGAATCTAAGTGGCAACTCACAGATATGGATCCACACAAAAGAAGCCAGCAGCTGTAGGTATCAGCAACAATAATTTAATACATGAAACTCAGATAACAAATACAACTGAGCCTTCCTCAGTGATACAAATCTTTAATATCAAACATCAGCTCACAAAGCTTTCAAACAAAATAAATATCAATTAAAGACCAATCACATTACATGATCAGCCTATCATAATTGCCAAATCACAATTGGTCATTAAGACCAGGTGGAAACATGGCCCCAAGTTTAATTATCCACTTCCTCTCTTTAGAAGTTAACAGTTCATGCCATTTTATTTTATCCTGACATTTACCCTTAATGTGGTCAATAATACAGAACATAAAATTAGCTGTGGTGTGTTTTAAACTGTGTTTGAACAATGCATTATTACTACGCTTATTCTTGATGTCACTTAAGTGTTCACCAATTCTAAGCCGGAATGCCCTAGATGTCTGGCCCACATAAAAGGCAGAACAGGTGCAGGTCACTAAATATATAAGAACTGCAATTGGCCCAAAAATTAATCTCAAAAATATCAGGTGTATTTTGACTACTAAATTCTCAATACATGACACTTTATTACAAAATTTACAGTGGCCACATCCAACCACTGGAGCCCCTGTAAGAGTGGATTGAGTATATGCTTTTGGGTTGGACCAAGACCTCTTATAATGACTCAAATAGGATCTTCTAAAAGAAAATGAACATCTATCCCCAAGAACACTGTGCAATCTATTGTCAGCCAAAAGAACGTTCAATGTCTATCAACAATTTTCATAAAACCCCTCGTATATTGTCCATAAGAGGTAACCAACCTCAATGGTTGTTGTAACCCATCACGATTGTGATCTTTAATAAATCTGTTCTCTGAAATTTAGAAGCCCACTGTTTGGCCATATGTATAGTCCCAGAATGATATCCCTATGCTTAAATCTACCAAATCATCACTGGTCTTTACATAAGACCCTTGATTGGAACAAATTCTCAATTGTGACTTAGGAATATTCCGGATGATATGTGGTGGGTGGAAGCTGGTGGCATGCAATAAAGAGTTGTACCCAGGAAATTTCCTGAATAGGGTAGTAGATAGAGAATTATCCATATTTCTATGAATTTCAACATCCAAAAAAACTATATTGGACCTATCACAACTAATCTTAAATTCTATACCCCATATGTTATTGTTAAGATAATCAAGAAATTCCATAAGATATTGCTCATCAGCCCTCCACACCAACCAACAATCATCCAGATATCGACGCCACATATCCATTTCACACATGTAGATGTTATGGCTAGCATCATAAATAATGATCTCCTCAATTAAATAAATCTGCATAAATGGATAGCAGTTCCTTTGATTTGCCAAAAGCACTTGTTCTGATAATAGAATATGTTGCTGGTTAGCACATATTCAGTGAGACAAACCAGGAAGGTATTAAAACCTGGTTTGTATAAATCAGATCTCACTAACCAATATTCTAGTGCTTGTAGGCCTGCCCAATGTGGGATGTTGGTATAAAGGAATATCAAGGGTACATAGTAGCCATTCTGGCTCCAATTGGATGTCACCAATAATCTCCAAAAACTGTGTGGTATCCTGGATACGAGCTCTAATACATCCTAATAAAGGTTTCAAATAGAATGTCAGATATTCCGATAAGGGTTCGGACCCATGTCATTGTTAACATTTTTGTGTATTTTGGGGAGCATATAAAGGAATTGTTTTATGACACCATCAGTTGTTCTTTAGTCGCCTGTTGGATAATACCCTCCTCTACTGCTGATGTTAAAAATTCATCAATCTTGCGCTGTAAATTGGAGGTTGGATCCAAAGGCATGGCCATATAATGGTCTCTATTACCCAACTGTCTCATGACCTCATGTTCATAAGAATCCTTGTTCTGAATCACCACCTTTATCTGACTGAGTGATCACCACATTTTTATTCTTAGCTAGCTCATCCAGACTACATATTTCATCCCTAGATAAATTGTTATAAGACAGAGGAAAATCCTTATAGTGATAGTGTAGATCATATAAAACATTCTTTTGAAAAACACCCACCAATTGAGACATGATTTCTTAAATTTGAACTCATCAGATCTATGACCATCACTATCAGGCAATAACAGTCTCAAATTCAATAGTCTGCAAAAGGCTAAAGACTGTTCAGGTACAAAAAAACCCGGGACAAAGTTTAACCCTTTATTTAATAATAAACCCTGTGTAGTGGTAAGTTCAATGGAAGAGATATTATGAACATTAGAAGAGAACGTTACTGTGCTGTCATCAGTTTCAATAAAGTATCCATGCTTTGCTTGGGCATGTCCTTTCCTGTGTTTCCGCCCCCTGTCTGTAAGTGGCGGGGAAGGGTGTGACAAATTATTTAGGTAAAACATCAGACTGGTTCTCCTCAAATTCCCCTTCAGTATTGGATGAAAATTCATCACCTGAAGTAAAATTAGAAGATTCAGAAGTATTCTTAAGAATTGATTTGGGTCTTTTCCTTTTTGGAGTAGAAGCCAGACATCCTAAATGAAACATTTTTAGAGCTATCAAAAGGTTTCCCCCTTTCATAGTCCCCAACATCTCGGAAGAATTTTTTAATCTTCCTTTCTTTAAGTACCAATTCCATCTTAGAAAGGTCAGACGTAAGTCTTTTGACCTGTGTAGAAAACGAATCACAAGTTTCAAACTTGCTGGAGGCGGCACATATAGTTTCAAGATCGTTAACCTTTCTGAACTTTCCGTTCATAAAAAGCTGTTAATGCGTCAACAAACTTAGAACTGGCCAACTGTTGGACCTGTCCCCAATCTTCCAACAGTTTATCATCAATATCAGAAACCAAGGGTTGAACCTTAACCCTAAGGCCATGTTTTTACTAAGTAAGCCAAAAACACATCACATTCACTATTGGATGCATTGAATGGGCCTAAACCAAAAACTGATAGATCATCCATATCCGATGATAACCCCTGAATAAGGGGTGATAATGCCATAATTTTAACGCAAAGGACCTGTTCAAATACAACAAAATATTGACTATATATATATATATGTATATAAACATATATTCACTATACCTGACCACTAACACAATATAACCAACACACCAACAACACAATAATTGGGAAAATCCACCAGTATTGACCACAATACTGACCTAATACCATAACAGTCCTGAAAGCCCTAAATTCAGGCCTCACACTGTGTATAGGTGGGAAAAAATAATAAAAACCTTCATTAGTCCACACAAATACAATAAGCAGCCAAAAAGCCAAAACAATAGCAAACTGCGTACTTGCATGGGCCAGATATCTTGAAATGCACAGACCAAAAAGGTCCACAAACCCATATACAAAAAAACTTTTACAGTGAAGGTGACAGTGCAGTGGTCAAAAATGCTACTTATATGAATATATACAAAAAATCTCTATATATGAACCAAGTCCAATGCATAAAATTAGTACATATGATAAAGATAATATGGACCCAAATGTACACCAACCCTAAGAGGAACCTCCCCTATTTAGACAACCTATTCAATATCCACCCCATAAGTAGAAACAAACTAAATATAATATTGTCAAAGATGTGATATTCAACTGTTGTCACAGAAAATATAGGTATATATAAAAATATATATACATATCAAAACACCTGCAAGTATAAACAATAACATGCCATATTCAGTATATAACAGCCAACTTGAAAAGATTTTTTAGTCATAAAATATGACATATGGATTTTAAACTACAACTCTGTTTAGCTAGAATAGTGTATGGAAATAAACCCATACATGGATGCACCCAAAAGAACAAACACTCATTCCAAAAAGCCACAAAAAAAGATTACATACATGTAAAATTATAACATATTGTGGAAATATAAACAGTGAATAAATTCACCTCCAATACATCTTAGCCAACTAATCCTACATAATATAGGGCTTAAAATAAGCCACAAACCACAGTAAAACATCAATTGGTGTCATGTATCATACCAGCTAAACACCAACGAAATGGCATCAAAATCAGTACCAACAAGACCGAACCATCCAAAAATAAATCTTACACAAAACTGAATGTTCCAATAAATATAGAAAGCTTCAAGAGCCACAGAAATAACTGAAATAACTAGCGGACACCAATCACAGTCCCCAGCATCCACACAAACACATAATCCACAACAAAGAAGAAGCAGCAGGTAGGTATCAATACAATTAATACAATACATGAAAAAAAGGAAAAATCCCTCAGATAACAAATACCGGTTTGGTAGGCTCAAACTGAGCTTCCCTCAGTATACAAAATCTTTAATATCAAACATCAGCTCACAAAGCTTTCAAACAAAATAAATATCAATTAAAGACCAATCACATTACATGATCAGCGAACTGTTAACTTCTAAAGAGAGGAAGTGGATAATTAAACTTGGGGCCATGTTTCCACCTGGTCTTAATGACCAATTGTGATTTGGCAATTATGATAGGCTGATCATGCAGATATGCTCTGAACTAGTGCAAAATAGCACAAAATATATTGAACCTACTGATATTGCCAACATCCTGGCATATAGATTCAGTGCAAACTTCATCCACCTCTCACCCCCAAAAGGGCCCTCAACAAAACGGGAAAAGTGTAGTGTCCTGGAAATCACAGACACACAGGTGAAAGCAGCCCTTTCAAAAGCTAAAAACACAGCGTCAGTGGGGACAGATGGTGTCCCAGGCTGCATCTTGCACAAACTACAGAATGAACTAACCCTCCACCTAAACACACTGTTCAGCTTCAGCCTCTCCACAGGCTACATGCCCATAGAATGGCGCACAGTAATGGTTATTCTGCTCCACAAAGGAGGGGCCACAACTGACCCAGGTAACTATCGCCCCATAAGCCTGACAAGCCTGGTCTGCAATGCTATGGAGCGCATCATCATGGAACTCATTAACAAAGACATTGGGAACCCCAAACACTTGACCCGATCCAGTTCAGCTTTGTTAAGGGCAGATCATGCCTACTAAACCTTGTTGACTTCTTTGAGACAGTCAGCAAGGCCATAGATGAGGGGAAGGTGGTTCACATAGCCTACCTTGACCTCGACAAAGCTTTTGACACCATTCCCCACTCAGGAATTATACAAAAACCCACCAGCCTGAACATAACCTCCTACGTCATGAGATGGGTTGCCAACTGGCTTACAGAAAGAACTCACACAGTAAGAATAGCAGGCTCCAGGTCCGACTCTAAACCAATCACAAGTGGTGTCCCACAAGGCACGGTCCTGGGACCCCTACTGTTCGGCATATACTTCCCAGAAGTACAGGTAAACACAGGAGGACTATGGCTAACCAAGTATGCCGATGACTGTAAACTGGGAGCCATAATTTACTCTCTGGCTGACACAGACATTCTCCAATAGGGCCTTACTGAGACGGACACCTGGTGTCAAAGTCATGGTCTCAAGTTAAATGCCAAAAAATTCATAGTCATCCTGTTTGGGAAAAACAAAACACCCATTAATTACCACATAGGTGGCAGCCCCCTTAATACAGAAGAGGTAATAAGAGATCTGGGGACCCAGGCAGATAGTAATCTCTCCTTTGACAATCATATTGCCAAAGTAATATACACTGAAGGTCTAGTCCAACTAACTTAAGAAAGTACGGACACCAAGATTAGTGCTTTCATTCACTTTATTTCTCATGAACTTCTTCAGAAACCTTTTACACTCCACCCATAAGCACTTTATATAATAATAAAATTAGTCACATGTTAAATGATGTCACAAATTAATTTCATATAAAAAAAAATTAAAAACATTTTTTATATGTATTGCATTTTACGTATACAAAACATTATATAATACATATAACATATAAATTACTTTGTCATCTGTAAAAAACATTTTATATTGATTGATTCATTTAACCCAGGGGCATAACCTGCTCCTAAGTATAATTGCCAAAGAGATTCTTTACATTCCAAGATAACTTTACTATCTCCCATAAATACTTTTTGGGCAACACTGTCTAAGACAGAAAAAGCGAATTTCTTAAAATTTTTACATACTATGGAATGTCTTCCTAATGCATTAGCTAGATCTTTTTTCTTTACAGCTAACAGATGTTCACTAGTTCTTTTCTTAAGACATCTTGTAGTCATACCTATATAATAGCTTGGGCATGAAAGACACTGGGCTATATAAACCACCATCTCACTATTGCAAGTATAATAATTTTTTGACCAATGTATCTTTCCAGTATGAGAAAATTGAACTGATGAGGATTACTTATGTTTCTACATTGTCTACAGTTGTTACAAGCATAGGTCCCTTTAGTTAAAATTTTTCTTTCTCCAATAGCATTACCTCTGTTTGCTCCATGTTCTAGTAAACTCTTAATATTGCTTGTTTTCTTAAATGTGAAGTTAAGTCGTTCACCTATAATTTTTATCAGGTCCTGGTTACCAAGTAATACCTTCCAATTCTCAATTATAATATTTTTAATGGATCACATCTCTTTTGTGATAGGTAAAACAAATGCACATAAAAATTCTTTGTTATGATCAACCACATTTCTATCCTGTACATTATTAAATATAGAAAATTGTGTTTGAATGGACAAAATGGGACAGGCTTTATCCTTTCTTGAACCCATTACTTCATTTTCAATAGGTTTTAACCATAACACATCATAACCTCTCGCCATAAAGAATGTTCTCAAAATCTTCATTTCTTTAATAAAGGTTTCATCCTGTGATGTTAATCTACTTAGCCTAATAAGTTGTCCCTTAACCACTCCTTTTTTCATATGGAGTGGATGTAGGCTTTCTCTATGCAAATATTGATTAGCAAATGTAGATTTTCTATAGATCTTACTAATAAACTGTTTAGATGCTATATCATATGTCAAGTGTAGATCAAAAAAATTTAAACTTTGACCATACCCACCTACAGAAAACTTCAAACAATTCGTAGTGCCATTCAAATATGTTATAAAATTATCAAAATATTCAGCAGTACCATGCCAAAGGAAAATTAAAACGTCAATGTAACGACGGTAAAACAAAATATTTTTACCAAAATTACTATTGTTGATAAACTTACCTTCTCAATTGGCCATTACTAGGTTAGCATATGCTGGAGCAACTTTTGCTCCCATTGCAACCCCCGCAATTTGCTTGTATAGTTCATTATTAAATCTAAAAAAATATTATTATCAAGCACCAATTCCATCAAGGTACAAACTGTATTAATTTTAGTATTACTTAAAATATTGTTTTCAGTTTGATATTCTCTTAAGAATTCTATTCCTATTTCTTGATCAACACATGTATACAATGAAACAACATCTAAAGATGGAAAACAAAATTCTTCATTTGATACATCCAAGTCTCTTAATAATTCCAGCAAATGCCAGGAATCTTTTAAATAATATTTTGAGGCTTGCATGATAGGATTAAGAATGTAATCCAACCAAGTAGAGAGAGTTTCAGTCTTAGATTTAGTGGCTGATATAATCGGTCTAAAGGGGGGATTTAAACTATTCTTTTGTATTTTTGGTATACCAAAAAAGACCACCATTTTTGGATGTTCAACTTGTAAGTATGTATAGTTTTGATGATCTAATTCACCTTGGCAAAACATGTCAAATAAACATGTATCTAGTCGTAAATAGCTCTGATAAATAATGTTAACATTCACTTTTTTATATATCTTATCATCAGTTAACATGTCTTCTGTAGAACTATTATAGTCTTTTTTGTCCATAATAACTATTTTGCCCCCCCTTATCAGCCTTCATCACTCTTAGCTGACTATTTTCACTGAGTGTTTTCAATGCTTTTACTTCTAATTCATTTAAATTTTTAATATTCCTATCAGGTTTTATGGCTCTAAAACCTGCTTCACTAATATTTTGAAATACTTGAAGCGTACCTATTAAAGGTGGATTATAGTTACTGGCTTTTCTAGGACCCATATTATGAGTACTACAATTAATATCATGCATAATGTATTTTAAATTTAAATTTCTCAAAGCTAGTCTAAAATCAACAATAGCCCTAGCTATATTAAAGGAATTACTAGGAATAAAAAAAAAGCCTTTCTTTAGTAGTTCAATTAAAGGTTGTGAAAGAACCACACCAGATAAATTATGAATTTCTATATCATATCCAGTAGTGTTACATTCAACTACCATTTATTTTTGCTCCTGCCCCTTCCCTTTGTTCTGCACTACTTTGGACCAAGTTGTTCCTCTCTTGTTTCCCTGTTTGTCCACCAAAAAAGGGGCCACACTATTAGAAGTGCTTGCCCCTTCATTAACAGTAGAAATTGTAGTACTGTTTTTATTTTTATGCATATCTAATGTTTCACCATTTTGCTCATTCATTACAGCATCATTATTATTACCACCAAAGGAACTTTGTGATTTATTGTTTTCAATACAATTTAAATTAGTACATATAGTGGAATTGTTCCCACTATTAACGATTTCAGTATTTAAATTACCACTGTGAATACTCATAGAATTGTTATTATTTACAGTATATGCAGTCTTGTTTCCATAGGCAAAAATGTCTCGCCTGAGTTTCTTTTGTTTTCTTGCCACTATTGTGGCTCTTTGCCTATCTGCCTTTGCTGCAATACCACAATATAAATTATTAAACATAGAAAAACAAGAAAAACTCATAATCTTTTTATCTAGGTCATTCATTTGATTCTTAGTATCTTCCAACTGTTTTCGGTAATGTTCTATTAACACGCACATCAAATTAATGCCAAAGTCAATGAACATGTCGACAAGTTTGTAATATAGACTGTCACCAAACAGAACACAATTAGGAAACTTGTTTATTCTCAGTCCTTGCAGAACGCATTTACGTTTGGTGCATTCAGATAAATAACTGATTTCAATGTCCAGCATAACATATTTCAAAGTTACCTTTTCTAACTCATAGATGGTTTGTTTACAAGTTTTTTGTTCAAACATTGAATTCGAAGTAATTTCTTTACTTACAGATGCATTCGCTTCGAATTCTGCAATGTCAGCAAACGGATTTTTAGTTGTTTGTAGAATATGCTGCAAAACACTGTTAAGACCTGATGATAGTTCTCCAGACCGTATCCCATCAACCTTTGAAGCTGGTGTGTTATTTAAATCCTTCCGACATTGTCCGGAAACATTTTGTTCTTCAGTAGATCCAGCACTACTGGTAGCTGCTTTTTCAAGCCCCCTTTGAATTGCAGTAGTTATTACGCTGGTAATTTGCTCCGAAAATTGAGCAAAACTATCTGGAACAGGATGGGTGGATAAGTTTAAAAGCATGTCCTGTGACATACGCTCACCAGCTAAAATGAACCAGACCACAATAACACGATAACACCTCCAACACAAAAACTAGAAAGTTGTCACGAAAATTCTTCACAGACCAAATGAATATACACTGAAGGTCTAGTCCAACTAACTTAGGAAAGTACAGACATCAAGATTAGCACTTTCATTTACTTTATTTCTCGTGAACTTCTTCAGAAACAGTTTACACTCCACCCATAAGCACTTTATATAATAATAAAATGAGTCACGTTAAATGATGTCACAATGATGTCTTAAGAAAAGAATTAGTGAACATCTGTTAGCTATAAAGAAAAAAGACCTAGCTAATGCATTAGGAAGACATTCCATAGTATGTAAAAATTTTAAGAAATTCACTTTTTCTGTCTTAGACAGTGTTGCCCAAAACGTATTTATGGGAGATAGTAAAGTTATCTTGGAATGTAAAGAATCTCTTTGGCAATTATACTTATGAGCAGATTATGCCCCTGGGTTAAATGAATCAATCAATATAAAATGTTTTATACAGATGAAAAAGTAATTTATATGTTATATGTATTATATAATGTTTTGTATATGTAAAATGCAATACATATAAAACATTTTTTTGATTTTTTTATATAAAATGAATTAATTTGTGACATCATTTAACATGTGACTAATTTTATTATTATATAAAGTGCTTATGGGTGGAGTGTAAACTGTTTCTGAAGAAGTTCACAAGAAATAAAGTGAACGAAAGCACTAATCTTGGTGTCTGTACTTTCCTAAGTTAGTTGGACTAAACCTTCAGTGTATATTCATTTGGTCTGTGAAGAATTTTTGTGATAACTTTCTAGTTTTTATATTGCCAAAGTAGTTAGGAAATCCTTCTATGTAGCCCATCTAATTACTAAAGGGTTCACTTCTAGAAATAAAGAGGTTATAGTGCCCCTCTACTCGTCACTCATCAGTTCCATCATAGAGTACAATACCCCATTTGAGATGTACCTCACAATATACTTCCGACAGCTGGAAAGACCACAAAAGTACCTCACCAAGAGGATTACTGGCCTCAAACATATGTCCTATGCAGCCCAACTGGAAAAATTCCGGCTGTACTCAGTGACATATCGCTTACTCAGAGGTGATCTCTGCCTGACTTACAAAGCCACGTCCAACTTAGAATTGATGGACATGCTCCACCTAAAGAAATCCAACTCATTGCGAGCCACTTGCTCTAGTGAGCTAAACCTCACCACAACAATAAATAGAGCATGCTGGAGGGATAGATTCCTGTCACAGAGACTCCCCATGCTTTGGAACAAAATTCCTAACTACATTAGGCAAAGCCCCTCACTAACACTCTTCAAGAGAAACCTGGATGAGTGGATGGGTAACAGAAAATACACCCCTGGGATCACTTCATTGGCTCTTCTTGACAGACGCTCAGTTAATTAATCAATGGGGCAGTGAAAGCTGACACACTCTGACTAGGCTTATAAATGCCCTAGGGCAGATAGCCTAGTACCTACCTATGAACCTATGAACCTAAAATAAATACTGTGTGCTTCTGTAACATAAATAGAACAAAAATACAAAATAAGTTTGCGCTTATAAGAAACATGTACTTCAAAAAGTACAATTTCAGTCCAAGATCGCTGATATTTATGTGCAGCAAAATGAAAAACAAAAGCACAAGCAGCCTCCTGCTCTTCAAAATAAACATCAGCAAAGGCGCCCCTCCTTCAATGAATGATAGCACACAGACTGAAAAGACACAGACAATGGATTCAATAAAGAATGCCAAATAACCATATGTAAAGGAGGCTGACCTGTAGCAGACTTAAGATGAACCAAAGGCTTAGAAACAATCCTGGACTGCTTCAGAGAGCTAGACTGGTTCCCAGAAGCAAAAACTGCCATTTTTGGTGTAGCAGCATAAGAGTTGGCCTTAGAAACAATTGCAGAAGCAACAATACCTTGACTTTGTTAACTCAAATGCCCTGGAATAAATTGTTCAAACCCCAACAAGAGGAATAAACATACTAGAGCTGGTCCTCACTAACATGACAAACAGATGCACCACCACAACTGTTGGATGCTCATTAGATAAATATGACCACAAATCAGTCACCTTTGAACTGGCACTAACACCAGAACTCACAAAGGGTGAAGTCAGACAAACATTTCACCAAAGAAAACTATACCCTCCTAGGGAAGGTATAAATGCATTCCAAGCCTGACCCCTCCACCCCCAGCTGGAAGGGGCAACTACACCAAAGCTTACATTAAAGCCCTGTGTAATCACTTGTATAAGTGTATAGACTTGGCTGTTCCAGAGAGAATCAAAGCAAGATACCCAAGTAAAAACAAGCTGCCATGGTGGACATCCAGCATCAACAAACTTTACAACAAATGCAAAAAATTGCTGTCTAAGGAAACTAAGGTGAGGCTCCAACAATGGGAAAGCACACTCCTCAGCCTCAACAGGCAAATAAGACAATATGTCAAATACTCTAAGGGTAACTTTGAGGAAAACTAAAGTAAAAAAGTAATCACAGCTAAGGATAATCATAAGGCTTTTTAAACCTGTATACATAGTCTAAAAGGTAGGACCCAAGCATGTACCGAACTAGTTAATAACGGTATTACACACACTGATCTCGCAGAGACAGCAAACCAGCTAGTGAACAGATTTGTGAAAAGCTTCACTCCCTTATCCCCTCCAAACTTATCACAAACCTTGCCACCATGTCCCCCCCTACCCTGCATATCTGAAGAGCAGATCATTAAAGCCTTCTCTAAGGCAAAAAATACAGCCTCTACAGGACCAGACGGCATCCCTGGCTGTCTTCAAAAGAAACTAAAACATGAATTAGCATCACCATTAAGTACCCTATTCAATCACAGCCGAATCACTGCCTTTCTTCCTGTGTAATGCTGAACAGCAGCAGTTATTCCCCCTCCACAAAGGTGACTTAGTAAAATAACCAGGGAATTATAGACCCATAAGTCAAACCTGCCTCATCTGCAAAGCCATGGAACATATCATCATGGATCTCATAAATAAAGAAATAGGTGACCTCCAACCCTTGGATCAGACCCAATTACATTTTATCATGGGCAGATCCTGCCTGTTAAACCTGGTAGACTTCTTCAAAAATGTGACCAGGGCCATTGACAAGGGCAAATCTGTGAACGCAGCATACCTCGACTACTTGGCAAAGGCCTTTGACACAATCCCACACTCAGGCATTACCATTAAACTTAGGAAACTGAATGTAAACCCCTTTGTTGTAACATGGAGTGCCAACTGGCTTACAAACCAGTCACAAACTATCAACATGGGTGACTCCACATCAGCCAGGAGACGTTTCACCTGCAGGATGCTACAAATGTCAGGCTGGGCCCCTTACTGTTTGGTATATACTTCTCAGAAGTTTGGCAAAAACATAGGGGCTATGGCTGACCAAGTTTGTGGACAACTGCAAACTGGGTGCAACTATTGAATCCCCAAATTATGTCAGTATACTTCAGGAGGGTATTATGCAGAACAATGACTGGTGTCTTAGTCACTCTCTCAAACTGAATGCAAAGAAATACATCATCATCATTCCCTTTGTTAATAACAAAAGTCCCTTCACACTATCAAATTAACAATAATACCCTATATACCTATGAAGTGGTAAGAGATCTGGGATCACAAGTAGACTGCGACCTTAACGTTGACCACCATGTGTCTACTGTAGTAAATAAGGCATTCTACATAGCATACATGATTAGGCCTTTTACAGCTATGTGCGTAACCTAAAGGGTAGGAACCAAGCATATGCAGAACTGGTGTTCAACAGTGTCACACACACTGACACCACAGAGATAACAAACCTGCTAGCAGATAGGTTTGGCAAAAATTTCACTCCCTTACCTCCTCCTAACTTACAACAAGTCCTGCCCCATACTCCCCGCCCAACTTACATATCTGAAGAACAGGTCCTCAAAGGCCTGAACAATGCAAAGAACATGGCCTCTATGGGACCAGATGACATCCCAGGCTGTCTTCTAAACAGGCTAAAACATGAACTTGTATCACCACTAAGTGCCCTTTTCAATCACAGTCTAACCAGAGGCATTGTTCCTGCAGAATGGAGAGAAGCTACAGTTATTCCCCTTAACAAGGGTAGCCTAGCAACAGACACAGGGAATTACAGAGCCATATGTCTGACCAGCCTCATTGGAATGTATCAATATGGACGTCATAAATTAAGACATAGATGACATACAACCTCTGGATCCTTCCCAATTCGGCTGTATGAAGGGCAGATCCTGCCTGTTAAGTCTGGTGGATTTCTTTGAAAGTGTGACCAAGGCCATTGATGAGGGCAAGTCTGTGCACACAGCATACCTCGACTTCGCAAATGTTTTCCACTCAATTCCACATTCAGGCGTTACCAGTAAACTTAGGAAACTGAATGTAAACCCCTTTGTTGTAAGATGGGTTGACAACTGGCTCACAAACCAGACACGCACACTATCAAATTGGGAGACTCCACATCAACCAGCAGGCATGTTAACAGTGAGGTACCACAGGGGTCAGTGCTGGCCCCCTACTGTTTGGTATATACTTCTCTGAAGTTCAGCTCAAAACTAAAGGGTTGTGGCTGAATAAGCTTTCTGACTATTGGAAGCTATGTTGAATTACTGAATCTACAATGATGTCAGTATACTCTGGGAAGGTCTCACACAGATCAATGACTGGTGTATTAGTTAAAGTTTCATACCTGAATGCAAAGAAATGCATCATCATTCTCTTCGGCACAATGTCCCTTCATACTATCAAGTCAATAACAATACTCTAAGTATCCATGAAGTGATAAGGGACCTGGGATCACAGATTGACTGCAACCTTAACTTCGACCACCATGTTTACCACTATAAGGAAAGCTTCCTACACAGCTCACTTGATTAGTAAAGGCACCACCTTAAGAGCAAAAAAAAAAGTTATAACCCTCCTATACTCTGCTTTTATCTGACTCATAATTGAGCATAATGTCTCATTCTGTATTTACCATACTAAGCACCTACAGCAATTAGAGAGACCTTAGAAGTTATTAACAAAGATGATCAAGGGCCTCCAACATGTACCTGCCATGGGATGACTAAAATCCTTGCCACTATACTCCGTATTGGATAGACGTCTTAGGGGAGACTTATGCCTGGCCAACCCAAGATCGAAACCATTACTGCATATCCATAAATCAAATGGGTCTAGGGCTATCCATTCCAGAGACTTAAAGATGGCCTGTGACTTAAATGTGGCATGCTGGAGGGACAGATTTATCTCCCAGTGACTGCCACATCTTTGGAACAGGCCTCCAATTCATGTGAAACAGAGCACCTCTATGATACTAACAGAAACCTGGATGAGTGGATAGGGCACCATAAATTCTTACTGGGGGTAGCACCCTCACCCCTCCTGGACATAGACAGTCATCACCAAATGCAATCTTAGGTATTGACTAGTACCTCTATGGTATAAAATTGGGTTGAAATGGCTAGGTTTGAAATGATCTCCAGGTCAATAGCATAGTAATCTCCTATGATTCTATGATCTTATGATCTTAAGGCATTACCTGAAGAGCAAAGGAAGTTATAACCCTTCTATACTCATCACTAATCTATCCCATGATTGAGTATAATGCGCCTTTTGGCATGTACTGTACAAAACACCTGCAGCAATTGGAGAGACCTCAGAGGTTTCTAACTAAGAAGATCAAGGGGCTCCAGCACAAACCAAATAAAC
This sequence comes from Protopterus annectens, assembly GCF_019279795.1. NCBI lineage: Eukaryota > Metazoa > Chordata > Ceratodontiformes > Protopteridae > Protopterus > Protopterus annectens. Next base: position 960,812,505 of record NC_056731.1, on the reverse strand, counting down.
TCCCTGTCATGATACTCAGTATTGTATAGACTTCTTAGGGGAGATTTATGCCTGGCTTACAGAGCAATCTACAACCCAAGACATGTATTTACACAATGTCACTAGAGGCAAAGCTCTCACATAAAAGTACTCCTAATGTCAATAAGGTTGTCAGTAGTACACACACTCTGCACTCATCATGCCAATTCAAAGCAGGCGTATCGACCCACATATGGTGAGGAACTTACATGTAACCTTCATACACCACAAAGGCCTCCTAGATGAAGTGCACATAAAAAATAACAGCCCCAAATGCACTCTTTCAAAACAACACCCACATCAACACATAGAGCTACATTTCATGAAGCCTCTACCTCTAAGACCATAAGGCAAGCCACCACACAATCCAACATTCTAGTCATTGAAGACTCCATCATGAGATACACTGATGTCCCTCTCACCAGGCTGAGTAAGGAGAAAGTTACTAATATTTGCTTATCAGGGGCTAGGATCTGCCACATTACGCATGCACTCAGGTTCTTGGAAGACAATTACCAGTATAACTGATAGTCTATGTGGGAGTAAATTACCTGAGACATACTTCCCTAGACTATATGAAGAGAGACCTCATGGAGCTTTCAGAATATGTGCTCAGGCTGGTATGAGCCTAGCACTGACCAGCATTTTACCTTCTCCAAGGATGATGCCACAATATGAACAAAAGATTATTGACTTTAATAATTGGCTTAGTTTCTTGTGTCATTCTAAGGGGGTGCAATACTTGTCAGCATAGAAGGAGATGGTCAACAGACCATGCTGCTTTGCAAGGGATGGCCTGCACCTTTCCCATCTAGTATTTCAAATATTTGCTAAACATTGTCTTCCCCCATAGTGCCTTTTTTAGACAATGCCAAACTGAAAGCACTTCTGACATAGCAAATCAAAACCAAGAAGATCTAAAGGTATTACTGCTCAATGCTAGTAGTCTAAGCAAAAAACTCCACTCCCTAGAAGCTGTCTTTACCTTAGAGAATGCTGAGATCTGTGCAGTCACTGAGACATGGTTTAAAGCCATGAAGAGCACACCAACAGTGTAAGGTTATAATGCCTTCCACACATTTAGGCCAGCAACTTCACAGACAGGGACTAAAGGTGGAGGTGCCTCTATTTACATCAGAAATAAACATACTTCAAAGCTGGTCAAATAGGACAATGAACTTGAGCTGCTCCATGTTCAATTCACTATAGATAAAATCCAATACCACTTAATTGCAAGCTATAGGTCCTCGTCTATGACCCAGGAAACCCATGTCATGTATTTAAATGTATTAGAAACATTAACAATCCAACCCAATACCATATTCATGGGTGACTTTAACTACCCCACTATTAACTGGAAATCCTATATGATACCAAACATAAATGCCCAGACATTCCTGGATTTTATAAACACAAACTCCCTGGACCAGATAATCAGTACACCAACTAGAGGTGCAAGCATATTGAATCTGGTCCTCACTAATATGGGAGACTACTGCACACCCCCTACTGTAATGCCTTCCCTGGTAAGGTCAGACCACAAAATGGTCTCCTTTGAAGTAAAAGGGGAGACTTATGCCTGACCTACAGAGGAACTCAAAACCCAAACATAATGAACTTGCTGTATATCCATAAATCAAATGGCTGTATGGCTATATCCATAAATCAAATGGCTGCATGGCTACCCATTCTAGGGACTTAAATATGGCCTGTGACTTAAATAGGACATGCTGAAGGGACAGATTTATCTTCCAGGGACTGCCAAATATTTGGAATACCAATTCAGTTGAAACAGAGCACTTCTATGACACTATTCAAGAGGAATCTGGACAAGTGGATAGGGAACCATAAATTATTGCTGCGGATAACACCTACAACCCTCTGGGACATTGGCAATCATCACTAAAAGCAATCTTGGGTATTGACTGGCACTTCTATGATATTACATTGGATCGAAACTGCTAGGCTTAAAATGACCTCCGAGGAGATAGCCTAGTATTCTCTGGTAATCCTCTGAAGATGTGTTCCCAAGTCTTGCAACACTGTGTTTGAGCTTAGAGGGGTACTTCATTGCCAAAGGTGGAAATGAGGCATATTTTTGCTTTAATGTTCAGTCCATGAGTTTGGCACCAATTATTTTTCTGTGTCAGCCCTTCTGTAATATGTTAGTATAGTTGGGTCACTCTATATGACTGCGTCCAGTTGAAAGTCATCTGTAAACCTGGAAAGTGATAGACCATCTACCTTTGCCTGGACTTCAGAGAAATAGTTTCCAACCAATTGAGGGCCCCGCACAAATCCTTGTGGTACTCCACTGATAAGTAGTCTAGTGGTGGAGGTGCAGTCCCCAACTTTGACTGCGTGCATTCTATCGCTGAACCTGTTGGCTATCTATCTAGTAATGTATGGTTTAATCCCCATATGGGAGAGTTTCTCTGTAATGCCTGAATGGGGGATAATCATACCTCTCAACTGTATAGATTTTCTCAGTATGTCCAGATTTCTGCCTTATTTTTTTTGGTCTGTTCCTCATAAAAATAGTTTTTTTTTTTTTACAAATAACTGGAATGGTCTAAGGATTAAAATGACTAAATAATGACATTCATTTGAGTTTCAGACTTCATATCCTTCAGAAAATGCATTTTAACACAAATCCTACTATTCTATCAATGGTCTAAGTTTATAAGAGCAATATTTAAAATGTCTCCCTATTTCTGGACCTTTGCCTCCCCCCCCCCCATTACGACCAGCTTTGTCCAGATTTCTTGCTCTAAGAGGTTCAGAGATATGTGGATAGCATCAATGGCCTTGCATAAATCAACATAGCGGTATGTCCTGTTCTCCCTCATCCAGGTCTTTGGGGTCATTATCAAAGAAGTCCACAATGTTTAATAAGCTAAATCTACCACTGACAAAACCAAAATGGGTTGGATCAAGTATGTTAAAGGTCACCCATGTCCCTGTGGATAAAGTCCATTCTGATCCTTTTCCTAGCCTTGCAGATAAGGCCTTTTAGGCTTATGGGTCAACAGTTCCAGTTCTGCATGTTACCAGATTGATAAACATTACATATCATGCACTTGATATTAATATCTGTAGGTATTATATGTGTAGGTGATATATGTGTGGAAAAAGTACTGAGACTCCAGGGTTGCAGAGCTTGGGGGGAGACAACACATGGCTGTGTTGTGAATATGTGAAATATTGCTAGACAAGGCCTTCAGTTTATTATGTTTCATAGGTTCATAGGTTCATAGGTAGGTACTAGGCTATCAGCCCAAAGGCCTACATAAGCCTAGCCAACATGGTTCCCTGGCTTACGCCACCCAAGAAAGTAATTTTCCTGTGCCACTACCAAGCAGAGACACAGAAAAGATCCCTGGGGTGTATTTCCTATTTCCCATCCACTCATCAAGATTTTTCTTGAAGAGTGCTAATGAAAAACTTTGCTTGACATAGATGGGTAGCCTGTTCCAGAGTATGGGAAGTCTCTGGGACAGGAATCTATCCCTCCAGCATGTCCTGTTTATTGTGGTGACAAGATTTGGTCCCTAGAGTGTGTAGCTTGGAGGGATTGGGATTTCTTTAGGTGTAGCATGTCCAATAGCTCGGGGTTTTACATAGCTTTATATGTTAGGCAGAGATCACCTCAGAGTAGGTGATATGCTACAGAGTAAAGCTGGAGTTTTTTGAGGTGGTCAGTGTAGGGCATTTGTTTGAGGCCAGTAATCCTTTTTGTGAAGTACTTCTGTGGCCTTTCCAGCTGCTGCAGATGCCTTGTGAGGTACATTCCAAAAGGGGCGTTGTACACTATAATGGGTCTAATGAGTGTTGAGTAGAGGGGAACAATGACCTCTTTTTTCCTGGATGAGAACCCTTTTATGATGTGGTGTGCCACACAGAAGGACTTCCTGACTACTGTGGCGATGTGACTATCAAAGGAGAGACTACTGTCCACCTGGGTCCCAAGGTCTCTTATCACGCATTCGGTGTTAATTTGATTGCTGCCTATGTGGTAGTTCATGGGTACAGAGTTTTTACCAAAGGGGATGACACTGCACTTTTTGGCACTGAGCTTAAGTCCATGGCTCTTACAGCAGGCATCTGTCTCAGTGAGGCCATTCTTTAGGATGTCCACATCATTTGGGGACTTGACTATGGCTCCTAGTTTGCAGCCAACTGCAAACTTCATTAGCCAGAGGCTTTCTGTGTTAGCCTGTACTTCAGAGAAGTAGATACCAAACAGGAGAGGTCCCAGTACGGAACCCTGTGGTACTCCACTTGTCACTGCTTTGAGGTCAGATTTGGAGTCTGCAACTTTAACAGTGCGGGTTCTGTCAGTGAGCCAGTTGGCAACCCATCTTGGGACATAGGGACGTATACCTAGTTTAGTGAGTTTAGCTATAATTCAAGAATGGGCGATGGTGTCGAAAGCCTTGGCGAGGTCAACATAGGCTGTGTGAACCACATTACCCTCATCTATGGCTTTGGTGACTGCCTCAAAGTAGTCAATCAGATTCTGGTGGCATGATCTGCCTTTCACAAACCTGAACTGGGTGCGATCCAGAGTTTGGAGGTTACCAATGTCTTTGTTTATGAGTTCCATGATGATACGTTCCATGGCATTGCAGACCACGCTTGTCAGGCTAATAGGTCGATAGTTCCCAAGATCAGTGGTGGCTCCCCCTTTGTGGAGTGGTATAACTGTTGCTGTGCACCATTCAGTGGGCACAAAGCCTGATGCGAGGCTATTATTGAACATGGTGCTTAAGTGGGGAGCCAGTTCGTTCTGAAGTTCATGTAAAATGCAGCCTGGGATGTTGTCCAGTCCCATGGATGCTGTGTTTTTGGCTTTGGAGAGTGCAGCTTTTACCTGCGTAGTTGTGCTTACAGGGACTCTGCATTCTTCCTGTATAAGATATAGGCCCTTTAGGGGGTGAGGGGGGGTAATGTTAGCACTGAACCTATCTTGCCAGGATGTTGGCAATATCAGTTGGTTCTGTAATTTTTGTGCCTTTGTGCTGTAGCTCAGAGCAGGTCTGGGTGTTGCCATCGAGATTCTTGACATAGCTATAGAATGCTTTGTGGTTGTCCTTGGAATTAGTGGCAATTTTGTTTTCATAGCTAGCTTTGGAGGATCTTATAAGGGATCTCAGCTTCTTACTGAGGCTGATCAGGGAGCTCCTCCGCTCATGGGATTTTACTCTCTTTTGCAACAGTTTGAAGTTGGCTTTGGAGAAACTTTTTACTGTGGTTTCCTTAATGGGGGGTGGGGACGGGATGTGGATATCAAGGGTGATTAGCTTATGGTTGGATCGGACCAACGAGGAGTTGACTTCAGGTGTGGAACACCGGTCACTCATGTTGGCAATGACTAGGTCTAGGATACTGTTGCCCCTGGTGGGGGTGTGGATAAGTTGATCTAGGGCATTGGCGTTAATGAATTCCAGAAAGCGTTGAGCTAAGGATTTGGTACATGAGTAGTTTTCCCAGTTAATGGTGGGGTAGTTGAAGTTGCCCATTATTAGGGTGTTTGGTTGAACCCTAATATTTTCCAGTACATCATGAAAAGAGGAGTGGGAATCCTGGGACATGGTGGGGAATCTGTAGCAAGCTACAATTTGGATTGCAGTTTTGTCCAGAGTTAGTTTCACTTGGGTAACCTCAGATACATTATGCTGAGCAACTAGCCTGGAGGTGTGGATATCGTTAATGAATAAAGACACACCTCTGCCTTTGGTGTTTTGGTCCAGGTTACATGGCCGAAAAGTGTGGTATGAGTTATAGCCTGGTAGTGTAGGGGTGCTCTCTGGAGCCTTGAACCAGGTCTCAGTCACTGCACAGATATTGATGTTCTCCATTTTAAGGAGTGCCTTGAGTGAGTGCATTTTGAGATTTAGACTTCTAGCATTGAGTAGCATTACCCTCAGTTTTTGCTTGCCTGTTCCTGTTATGGTGGTGAATTTGTTATTTGAACCCTGCCTAAAAAAAGGCACTATAGGGGCAGCAAGAGCCTTAGCCAGTATCCAGAATCCCAGGGGCAAGAGGTGCAGGCCATCTGTGGAAAAGAATCATGGTCTGTCGACCATGTCATCCCAAGCAGACAGATACTGGATCCCCTTAGAATGACACCAGAAGCTTAGCCAATTGTTGAAGTCAATCATTTTATCCATGTACTGCGGTATCATTCTGGGTGATGGCAGAATGCTACTAACAGCTAGGGTCATACCTGCCTGGGCTACAAGATCAGAGAGCTCTTCCATGTCTGTTTTCATGTAGTCCATGGAGGTATGTCTCAGGTCATTCACACCAACATGGACAATGACAGAGTCACATTTATACTTGTTGTGGAGTGACCTGAGTGTGTGGGTTATGTGGCGGATCCTGGCACCCGACAGACAGCTGGCGGTAACTTTCTCCTTGTTCGGCCTGGTGAGTGGGACATCAGTGTGCCTGACTATACAGTCACCTATGACTAGTGTGTTGGGTACGTTGTTTTGTCTTATTGGCTGTGGTTGATTGGCACACTGAGTCTGTGGGCTATGTGTCATTTTGGTTGTGTTGGAGGATGGAGATTGCTTGCGTTTCTGCTTTGGAGGTCTCTGTTGCTTAGGCAGATTATTATTGAGAGCCTCTGCGAATGTTTTTGTGTTACTATGTGTGGATTTTGGTGATGTAGACTGAGTGATACTATGTGATGAGTGTGGTGTGGTGCAAATGTTTACCTTCTCCTCATGACTGTCAGGTTCAGTCTTGGTTGGAGAAAGCTTTACCTCCAGTTTGTCTAGGTAAGTGCATCTCTCACAGGTTGTAGTGCTGGGTGCTAGGAGGAGAGGGTTGTCTGTGTACATGAGGCAATTTCTAAATTGCCTCAAGATGCCCAGATTCATCAGATAGACAGGAGAGAACACAGGGAGCTGATCCTTGGACATGCCTGAATAAAAAACTATTTTTCTCTAAATAAGTGAGGAAAGTGAGTACAAGAACTGTTTTTCTCTAAGCCAGTGGAAAAAGTAAGTACAAAAACTGTTTTCCTCTAGGTAATGAGGAAAATTGAGTGCTGTAGTAATTAGTAGCTTATTTAGTGCTTACAAGTTCTGAACAAGTGCTGAGCATGAATAAACAAATTTAAGTGCTGAAACTAAGAATCTGTATTTGCACTAGACAAGTTACAAGACAGAAACAAGTGCAAATGCAGGCTTTCAAATCAGAAAGATGAGAGAGATGGAAGATTGCCCAAATGGCCTATAACTACAATTCTGGGCCAGAACCACTCCTTATGTGGCAGACAGGTTGCCTAGTGCTTACCACTCCCACTGAGAAGCTAGAAGGCTTCCTTGCAACACAGAAAGGCTTGGGGGGGCTCATAAGCTTACATACAGTCCTGGATACAGCAAATCTGTATCTGGAACACTAGTTACAGGAAAGGTAGGAAACAGGCTTACAGTTTTTTTTTTTTTTTTTTTACAGAAAAGTAGCAAAAACAGTAGTAAAAACAATTTACATGCAGTTCAAGCTAGCACACTTGAGTATGTAGCAATATAAGACCAAACACAGTTTAAAAAATGTTTAAAAAGTTTCCACATGTAATTTTATGCCAAATACAGGAAATGGACGGTAAGCAGCAATGATACATAATAATATTTACTTTCCATAGTACTGTGACCAGTGGATTTGCACAATTGTTGACAAATTGTTTGTGCATGTGAGATACACATTTTCAATACTTTCCATATTTGCATTTAGTTAAGCAGTGCACAAATGTGCGCCACATTGTGAAAAGTCTAAGAGTTATTGTTGAGTCTATGAAACACACCTGCTACTTAACTGATTCTTTGTCAGCAGGTGTAAATGCATTGACACATTTATTTTTGAGCCCAGATGATTCTAGGTTCGAATCCAGGTATATTTAATAGTTTTAAATACTTTTTATATAAACAGTGATAATGCAATGACATGAATTCTTTATAGTACATGTGCTGCTGTGTGTTAGCATGGCACAGCAGGTTTAAGCAGCATTGTGCATAGATAACCACAGTATTGTACCACTGCTTACAGTTGCCGCACATTGGTGAGTGATGCGAAACTCCACCCAAATATAGATGCCAAAATATGAAGGGATCCATTGCTTTTTCTGCTACATGTGTGTTTTGTGTGTGATTCTATTTTCTGACCAGATTATAGATGTTAAAATGGGGTAGATAGGAAAGTGCTGAAATGGGGAGCAAGAATGAGGAAGAACAAAGGGAAAGCAAAACAGGAATGTGCAGGAGGGAGGTAGGAAGAACCATAACTATCGATTTCTTTAACAGTGTAAACTGAAAATATGTGCAAAATATTAACTGAATTTCAGGTATCACCTCCACAAAGAGGGGTCACAACAACACAATCATGTTGTTGAGTCAATTGTCAAGAAGATGTGTGAGAAATGACGAGGAATGTATGGGACAATTTTTTTTTTTTTTTTTTTGGACAGGTGCCCAATTTTTTTTTTAATTCAGCAAGAGAAGACTGCTGGGTAATGGACATGGGTGTGTCTGCTTCAGCTAAGTTGGGTAGGTGAGGAAGCAAATGCAAATAAACAAGACAACAAGACAAGAGACAGGGAAGGTGAGGGACATAGAAGTTTGGGGGACACCATAATTGGGGTGAGGTAGGGGAGTACACATACTCATGGACATCAAGCTTGGAGACAGTGAGAATTGAGTCCTTACCCACTGGACTGTCATCACCGTCCCCTTACTCCGCTGGTGGCTTTAGTGCTTGACATCTTCTCCTCCTATGGACCATGAGGGACAGCAGCCTCTCCATCTGTCATAGATGTACACCAATGGTGTGGTGCACAGCCCTACCCACCATCCTTGGCTACTCCCTGTGGGTGATGAAATCACCACCTCCATCACTGCTACTGGAGGGTACCACTGCACTAGCTTCAGGGGCATTACTATCTGATGGCACAGGTTGTGCAGGGGCAGCAGCAGCAGTTCTGCCAGGTTGGTAGCATTGGTGCTGGAGCCGTGGAGTGGGTGTAGGTTGATCTACCTGAGCTGGCCTACCTCGCTGTGCTGTGTAGCATTTAGTGATGTGGAACACATGGATGATATGGAGACAGTTTGATGACATGTAATAGAAAATAAAAAAAAGAGAGAGAAGGGTTGGGGTGAAGGAAAAAATATATAAAATTAGTACTAGCATATGTGACATACAATGCATTAACACAGTTATACAACTCCTTTACCTGATGTATTAGATTTATGTATACATCCTAACAGATACACACAGATACACACTATACTACAGATTGCTGAAACTGATAATTGAAATGTGCATATACTGCACACATGCATGTTCCAATTATACAGATTACAGTTTATAGCTGGGCAGTAGTACCACCAGTATAGTGTTTTTAATTTAATGTGAATGTTATTCAAGAAATAACAGCATTATATAGTTATGAATCATGGTATCTGAACCCATAGCCTCTGACTACAGTCTAATATTGGACTCTTACAATTAGTTTGTGCTACAGATTAATGCATGCATACTTACTTTTACAGCTGAGATATGCAATCTCAATTTGAAACAAAGACCAAAAAGCTATCTTTAACTTTTAGTGTTACAATAACACTTCTCTTTTGCTGCATACATACCACTTGCTTCCCTCAGTCTCTCCAGCTGAGCATGTCCTCCCCGTGGTTGAGTGGCCTCTGAAAGACATGCATGAATGGGCATGCCTTCACTGAAGTTGGGTGTCGTTCTGGCAACTTGGCACCATAAAAATTGACTGCCAATCATTAGCGGACCGGAATTCCACTGTGGCGACCCCTAACCAGGAAAAGCCGAAAAGACAAACAACAACAAGTGTTATTTGTACATTTATTATTTTTGGATGTAGTGTACTAAGTGATCACACAACCAGGTATGAGTATTGCTTGCGAATATGCAGCTCTGTCTTACCTCTTTGTGTTTGCTGGTCATTCTTCTATTATCTGATAAGTAATCTAAGGCATTCAGTCTGTAAGCCATTCTATATCATTTTCCTTAAAATGTATTGGGATATTAAATAGCAATAATATAATATGCAGTTGCCAACAAATGAAAGGGGGGTTGGATGTTAATGAACAGAACATGTGAATTGTGTGCTGCTTACTTACAATTCCAACCTTGATAAAATTACATCTAACACTTTATTAAGTATAACCTGATATACCCACTGGATGTAGGGCAGTCCGCATTGCTATTGTGTTTACCTTCTCCCTATCGGTAATCATTCACAGTTGCAATACATTAAAAACAAACACTGCACTATGTTTACATCCATAAACTAAGCCAAGTATTTAGAATTCAGCAATTCTAATGAGTCCACACCTCATTTGCATCTTCCCCATGCTAACAGCCCTGAATCTACACCACAACAAAGCAACCATGTAGCTTGGGAAACTCAAGGTGAGGAGACTTGTTTATGTGGAGAACACAGAAGACAGGCTATTACTTTGGGATATATCTGCACATAGGATTACTAAACCTGACAAGGTATGCTTACATTTTGTCAGCTGAAATGTAATTAAAATATCTGTTAAATAGTATATATATATATATATATATATATATATATATATATATATATGTATATATATATATATATATGTATATATATATGTATATATATATATATATATATATATTAGCAAAGTCTTTTACACTCTTATCTGCATGCATTAGTTAGAAGTGTACTGATGGCATCAGCATGTTTTTTAGGGCATTTCACAGGTATACATGACTGGCAATACCTTAACATGAAATGTTCTATGTTAGATCTGCAGATATTTTTCAGGGACAGTTCATTTCATAACACTTTTATGATTTCAGACATGATTTGTTAGCAAAATGTGTCAGTTGCCTGTTCTTTTGGGGGTGGGGCAAAGCTGCATTTCTGTAATGGCACAAACAAAGATATGTTGCTACTGTTACTCTCCTTTTATGCATCCAGCTGGCACATATAAGTCAAACAAGTCTTTGCTGTCACATGTTAAGGTCATTTCTGCACAAATCTCCCACCTTTTACTTGCCTACACTACAAAGTAACAACATGCAAGAATATGCCAGTCATTCATGTTATTACACAATGCACTCCTGGTTCAACACTGACCTTGTAAATCCAGAAGTTGCTACAGTTTTAGTGTAGGGCTGATTGATGCAAGTGGTACACAGCCAATACATTGGGAGGTAAAGGTTGCAACAGTTGCCTGGCATCAATTTTACTATATGTATGTGTGTAGGAGAATGGTTTTATGCCCTTAGATGATGAGTGAATGTGGTTTGTGTTGTTTAGTCAATACAAGAGCATACTGAGCATGTCTATGTCTGCCTACACCTACAACAGCTAGTGGATCCCCCTCTGACTCTTCATCTATGTGCGGCTGTAATAATCTTGGCATTGGTGGTGGGATGTGTGCGGCTTCCCCTTGTTGATCCTGCTGAAGCTGTTTTCTCAGGATGATGTTGTATAGCATAGCACATACTATGAATAATTTAAGGCTTATCTGTGCATTGTAGTACATGGCTCCACCAGATATATCTAGGCACTGGACCTGTGACTTCAGGAGCCCAGACACACACTCTATGATATTTCTGTTTTGAGCATGTGCCTCATTATGGCATTCTTCAGTAGGTTTGTGTGCATTTCAGATGGGTATCATCAGCCGTGCTTCCAATGCATAACCTGCCTCTCCAGTATATAACCCTGTGGGCTATCCCCCCATTAATATCTGATACTGTTGGGAGATTTGGTAGATATGTGAGTCATGGTAAATGCCTGGGTTGCCAGCACACACATTCAAAATGATTCCCATGGCATTACACATGACTTGGCAGTTAATAGATTTTAAGCCCTTTCTAGTAATGTAGCTCCTTCCCTGTTCCCCAGGTGGTGCCTTAATTTATACTGTGTGCAATCTATGGAACCCAATACTTCAGGGTAGTGTGCTATAGGGTAGAATTCCTGCACATTTTTGTCCCTATCCCCAGGTGTGCGAGGAAAATATATGTCATCACTAGCTTGTTGGAGCATAGCATTCAAGAACTAATAAAGGATCCTGGATACTAATGCCTGTGACACCTCCATCATGTTCCCTGTCGTTCTCTGAAAGGTATCTGTAGCTAAGATTCTATGTGCTACACATACCCTTTTCTCCATGGGATGGGTTCCCCTTGATTTGCCCTGCCTGTGAGTTGAGGACAACATAGGTTGCAGAGTTCTTGTAGTGTGCCTCTATCCACCTTGTAGAACTCTACGATTTCTACATCATGCAGATTGTGATAAGTTACCCAGGGTCTAAAAACTCTTCTCCTTCTTGGCCTTGGTCTATTAGCAGCAGCAGCAGCATGGACTTCAGCCTGTTGTACATACACACAAATTAAAGCAACAACAGCCTCTAACATTGTTTCTGTGTAGACTACTTTCCATGGCTGTATTCCAATACGTTTTGGAATTCTCAGGGAAAAGCAGCACTGAATGTACACGATTGCTTTATAGTTTGTTGAATAGCTCTTCCATCTTGGATTGGTTGCTTAGCATAGCATTCAGCTGATTATGCTGTAATTTGCATGCCACATTGTTTTCCTTTTTTACATGGCTGTGTGTGGCTCCACACACCATGTAGAGACGCTTACTGAATTCAATATGGTGCACTGCAGTGTGCACTTCATGGTACGATGTGCACACAGTGTAAACAGACCATGTAGGCTTTATTGAACCTGGCTGACTGAATATTTAGAAATAAACATAAAAATCATATTCAGGAATTGTTCAGGTGGATAGGGATTTAAAAGAAAGTTGAAATTAGTAGTTTGAATTACATAAAACTGAGGTGTTTTTTGAGCGTATAGTATAATATAACATAGAGAGAGAAAATGCTTTGATATTCTTGATAGTATTATTGCTCTTCTGCTGGTTTCTGATTGTTCTGAGCATCAAATCCATGCACTGAGCATGCTCTGCGGCTGTATAGAATAATGCTATCACAGACCTTTCTTTTTTCATCTCTACTATGTTATTTTCTATAGTGAATCTACATTGTTTGTGTAGACTTTCATGAAATGTGCAGATGCTTGACTCATATCTGTAGTCTGCTCTTCAAAGAAGCCATTGCTTTATGGCAAAGAATTGAGGAAAGAAGTCAATAAACGATGGGATATATCTCCATTTAGGCAGTAAGAGTTTGTGATGTATGTTGTGATGCTGTTTGCAGGGGCACCCCGGCATCATTTTTTTTTAACTATACCATGTGTTCTAGTACAAAGACCAGTTTACTGGTGATTGTACTCATATGTGTATGTATACATACATACACACACACACACACACACACACACACACACACACATATATATATATATATATATATATATATATATATATATATATATATGTGTGTGTGTGTGAATATAACCCAATTCGAAGTATGGAAGAAGCAAAAAACAACTGTAGATGTTCACTTAAATGATCCAAGTCAATTCAACATAACCAAAAAAACTTTTATTAATAAACGTTAGCGCTTTCATGGACATACATGTACGTCTGAGGAAGCGGAGTGTATGTCCGTGAAAGTGCTAACGTTTATTAATAAAAGTTTTTTTGGTTATGTTGAATTGACTTGGATCATTTAAGTGAACATCTACAGTTGTTTTTTGCTTCTTCCATACTTCGAAATGGGTTATATTCACATTTGTTTGATTTGGGACTAGGACTACTTTTGACATATATATATATATATATATATATATATATATATATATATATATATATATTTTGGTGCAGAGAAATGTCAACTGATGGAACTTGTTCCTGTGAGGAACACTCGATTAGTTTTTTCAATCAGTATACACATTTTTGAAAGTGAAATTACTTCTGTTAAGAAGGTTTTTACTTTTTTTTAAACCCAGAAAAGCCTTTCTGAAGTATACCAGCTGACAGATCAAAAAACAGTTCTGATGCACTGGTCAAAATTAGATGTTTTCCGTATAAGCTAACTAGATTTTATTTTAAGTCAAGGTGGCAAGTTCTAGACGGACATAGTCAATTATTTCAGTCCTTGAACATTTGAGTTTAAGAAGCACCCTTGTCATTTGATAAATAACAGTGATATTGCTTATATGTTTATAGGTAACAGTTTCTTTGCATTAATAGTTGAGCCTTAATCCCATGCATTAACTGCCTTACATGTGAAAAGAGCCCTGATGTTTACTCAGGATGATTTGTGTTAAGCTAGCAGCCTGGAGGCTGCTGGGAAAGGCAGAAGGAAGGGGGGAACTGTTCACTTACTTCAGGGAAAGGACTAAAATTGGTCCATCATTCTGAAGGTTTTTATTTCTATACTTGTAGACAATGCATGTTAAACTATGAAATGGGGAGACTGCATTTATGGGAGCATGTGCATACTCCACATCACAGGATCTTGCAGATATTACCACATGGGGATATAGGTGCATAACCAAAAAAGTGAAACCTCTTCACAAAATAACACTGTTCTCAGCACTTAAAGCTCAACACTTCAGGGATGGAACAGACAGTAGACTTTCACCTACAGAGAGAATGAATTGTTCTATTAGGTTGATAAGAGGGAGGTTTGGACTTTGTCTGGGGCTAAGGTCCCCCCCCAAAAAAAAAAAATGAGATTAGCTCTTCCTGCATGCAATTTTATCTCAGCTGTATACAATGTCTACATGCCTAAGAATGTAGTTCCTGCCATTAATTTCCAAATCTGAACAATTCTGAGAGAAATGATCCTCATGCTCTCTAGAATACTGCAATTTCATTTTAGACTGGGATTTTAAGTGTATATTCTCATTATCCTGAACAGTTTCTCAATATAAATGTGATTTAGTTATACTTGACAATGTTCTGACTTTATTTAGAGAAACTGGACTATAATCTATAATAAGAGAACCATTTCAGCAGCTGTTTTGAAGTAGCAGATATGTTACATAAACCTCATTTTAAAGAAATGTCTTATGTAGCCATTCTCCAGACAAAAACAGGAACAAAATCCAACAAAAAATACCAACCAGGTATAAAACAGATATCACGGAGAACCTGTGGACTTTCTGCCGTGATATCTGTTTCATTCTCCAGACAAAACAATGTCCTTTTAGATTTCTGCACTCAAACACACTCTTATTTCTACAAATGGGTAAAAGCCTTTGCATCATTGGGGGGAGAGGGGTCGATAAAGCCTACACAATGGCGAAATCTTTTAGATTCAGTAAACTCCACTTAGCCCATTTGCCCGACTGACATACACATGATCCCAGGTTAGAATGTATTATATTCCATATAGTATTATTTTTACTGACATTAGCACTAGGACTCATGTTTGCACATTACCTTCATGCAAACAGGTGTAACTCACTTGTGTGTATCCTTTGTTCACCATCACTCAAATCCACTGTTCACTGTGCTATGGAACTGTGTATATTATGCATTTTTATTGGTGTTTATTGTCTATTTCCTTTGTATGACATAAAACTATGTGTGGATAAACTGCAAATTTAGGGCACATTCTAAGTATTTATCATATATTCACAATGCATGTATGTGTTGCCCCCCCCCCAGCAGTACAACTCTGGGGCTCAGTATCTTTTTACAGACATATATCAAACACACTACAAAGTGTAATATATAATGGTGTGTGCTCCTTCATAGACAGGACCAGATGGTCATGCTGACAACCTTGCTCTGCTAAACTCAAGCATCCAGTTATGATCAGTAATGGTACTTGTGTTTTTACACAGATAGACTTCTACACACATAAGACACACTGTACAGTTAGGCTACTGGCCTCGCATGAATAAATGAATCTATCTGCCTATGCAAGCCTCCAAAACTGTTGTCCCCCACATGGCCTGTTGATGTCATCTACAATAAGTTATCCTGCAGCCATGTAAAAGTCAGATTTGTGCCACAGCACTTTCATAAAGTATTGAGTTCGGTAGTCTGTATAATTAGATGATAGGGTAAAGGAATTATTGCCAGACAAGTGCAGGTTTTCATACAGGAAAGGCAAGAATATGAGTGGTTGGTTTAATCATTATAAGAAAGGGAATAAAATGGTCCAAAATGATGTACAAATGAGATTGGATGGCAGAAACTTAATGGGCTGCTATCCTTGTGGACACTGTAGTTTTTGTAAGTTTGTCCTGAAACAGAAGTCCTTTACCTCTCCCAATTGTCCCAAGGTATTTGATATTTTGGTTTATGGAAACTGTAGCAGTGACTGGGTGGTATATATGGCTAACTGTACATGTCCAGCATTTTATGTATGGTAAACATCATGGTCGTTTAAATTAAGGATATTTCAGCACTTAAGTGATAATAGGTGCGCCAGAATCACAGATGCCCTATATAAGCATAGCTTAAAACATACCACTGCTAGATTTTCCTTTACTATTATTGATAGAATTCAGAAACAACATATGCAGCAAAAAGGTCTGTGTTCTTTTCTAAATTATAAGGAACACGTGGGTAATTAAATTAGGGGCTTGGTTCTCCCCTGGGGATAATGAACAATTATAATTAACCAATATAACTGTGGAGACAATATACTATTTTCATTTATATGTTGTTTTTTGAGAGCACATTTTAGCATTGATTTATTTATTTATTTATTTCCAGTTTGATAACCAGGGATGTCCACTGGGCCCAAAAGCCTGTTTTCAGTGGAGGCCCATGGAGAAAAGCCCCATAATACTAACACATTGCACACTTAAAGCTCCATATTACAAACACATTGCAGATGTAAACAATTTACAAACAAGTAAAAATAAAATTTTTATACAATTGTATTGTTAGCACAGAAAAAATACACATACATATGAAAGGCAAATGAAGTAAACCAGAAGAGAAGTGTAGGAAAGAGGTGCTGATGAAAGCTATAAGCTAAAACCAGTATGCTTTTTAAACCTGTTGGTGTTCAGACTTGATGTTTTTTATGTCCTTCATATCTGGACAATACTTGCTTATATTTTGAGTAAACTTCCAGTTTGAATGAGAGCTATATTGTGTGCTGGCTTGTGGAGTTTTACCACTGTATAATTAGATAGGTAAGGTTCTGTTCTCACTACAATCAACTGTGTGTGTGTGTGTGTGTGTGTGTGTGTGTGTGTGTGTGTGTGTGTGTGTGTGTGTGTGTGTGTGTGTGTGTGTGTGTGTGTGTCCAACCAGAAGAGCAAGTATATATCCTGCCATTACCTGCCCAATCCCATTAATTGACAGCATTTTGATACTTGTACTTGCCTACACATCCATTTTAGGGTGGCCTTCTACCTTCTTCTCTCCAACATGCACTGCTGATGTTATCCACTATATGTCGACCTGCAGACATGTAAAAGTCAGATTTGTGCCATGGTGCTTGCGTAGAGTACTGTGTTCTATAATCTTGTATTTAGTTCTCACTACAGTCAACTCTGTGAGTGTCTGTGTATCTGCTCAGCAGAGCAGATGTGATATCCTACATTTACCTCTCCAATGGCATATCTTGCCAGTATTTTGATACCTGCACCTGCCTACAAATCCATCTAACTTAGGACTCTCACCTTTTTTTCTGCAATATGCACTGCTGATGTCATCCACTATAAACTGACCTGCAGACATGTAAAAGGCAAACTTGTGCCATGGAGCTTGAATAGAGTATCGTGTTCTATAATCTTTGTACTTAACTAGGTAGGGGTTCTGTTCTCACTGCGGTTGACTGGGTTTGTGTGTGTGTCTCAATGAACCAGAGTATATGTGGTATCCTGCAGTTACCTCTCCAGTGATATGGCTGCCAGTATTTTGATGCTTACACATCCATCTCAGTCAGGCCTCCCACGTTCTTCTATACAACATGAACCGCTGATGTCATCCACTATAAGTTGACCTGCAGACATGCAAAAGTCAGACTTGCGCCATGGCTTATATAGAGTATCGTGTTCAATAGTCTATGTACTTAGATAGGTGAGGGTTCTGCTCTCATTTCAGTCATCAGGGGGTGTGTGTCTCAACCAAACATAGTAGATTTGGTATCCAGCAATTACCTCTCCAATGGCTTGGCTTGCCAGCATTTTGATACTTGCACCTACCTACACATCCATCTCAGTCAGGCCTCCCACCTTCTTCTCTGCAACATGTACTGTTGATGCTATCTACTATAACTTGACCTACAGAGATGTAAAAGTCAGACTTTTGCCATGGTGCTTGCATACGTTACTGTGTTCTGTAGCCAATATACCTTAGATGGGTAGGGGTTCTATTCTCACTGCAGTCAATTGGGTGTGTATGTGTAAGCTGTTACTTGGCATTAGAGAGATCCTTTTACACCAGCATGTGAGACACTGTCATCACCATATGCTCAACAAACAATGCTGATGTACCACCATATGCTCAACAGACAATGCTGATGTAAACATCTATATCAGATTACTGCATATACAACCATCCCACCAGGGCAGGATCAGACACTGTCCTGGAGCCCAGGCAGATGTCACCTTAGGTTCATTGGAGGTTAGTAAGCTATTGGCCCTAGGGCCTTTATAAGCCTAGCCTTGTTATACTATTGTTCCCTTATTGACCATATTGTATGGTCTATATTTGCAGCGCAAGTATATGATCAGCACTGAATGCCCTTATCCAAGAAGGACATGAGTGACACACTTGGGGTAAATTTACAGTCTCCCATTCAGTCATCTAAGTTATGCTTAAAAAGGTTCATTGAGGAGCTCTCTTTTATGTGAATTGGGAGTTTGTTCCAGAAGACTGGCAATCTTTGGGATACATGTCTGTCTCTCCAGCATGTCCTGTTAATGTGTTAGGTTATTTTAGGATCCCTAGAGTGAGTGAATCTTGTCACATGTGTCTTGTGGATGTGCAGCATTTCCATGGCCATGACCTGAGACTGCTCTGTAGGCCAGGCACAAGTCTCCTTTCAACAGCCTATAAAATACAGAGTACAGTGACCGAGCCTTCAGTCTGCCCAAGCAGGTCATGTATTGCAGGCCCTGAACTGTCTTGGAGAGAAACCGCTGAAATCTCTCCAGCTGCTGCAGGTATCTGAGTGTACAGGGGAGTTCTAACATCCTTAGCTCTGGATATGATGCCCTTACTTATGAAATGTGCAACACAGAAAGCCTTCCTGACCACTGTGGACACATGGTAATTGAAGTTAAAGTTGCTATCAAGCTGTGTTCCCAAATCTCTCACCATAGGGTTTCAACTAAGGAGGGTACCATTAATATAGTAATGTGCAGGGACTTCTCCTTGGATTAAAGAGATAATAACACATTATTTTGCATTTATTTTGAGTCCATGGCTTTGGCACCAATCATTTGTAAGGCCTTTTTGTAGTATGTCAACATTGCTGGGAGACTAAATGATTACACTCAATTTGCAGTCATCGACAAACATGTTAAGCCACAGGCCATCTATTTTCCCTGGACATCTGAGAAATAAATTCTAAACAATAAGGGACCTAGCACAGATTCTTGTTGTACACCAGTGGTAACTATTCTGCTACTAGAGGTGGAATCCCCAACTTTGAGTGTATGCATTCTGTCAGTAATCCAGTTGCCTACCCATCTAGTGATATATGGGTTAATTCCTATTGGTGTGAATTTATCAATGATGTCTGAGTGGAGGGTTGTGTCAAAAGCCTTGGCTAAGTCAAGATAGGCTGTATGTAGTGTTTTGCCTTCATCCAGGGCTTTGGTGACATTCTTGAAATCCACCAGGTTTTAATAAGCCTGATCTACCTTAATGAAGCCAAATTGTGTCGGGACAAGCGTTTGAAGGTCACCTATGACTTTGTTAATAAGGTCCATGATTATTCTCTCCATGGGCTGGCAGATACAGCTGTTTAGGCTTAGTAGTTTATAGTCCCCAGGGTCGGTTAACACACCCTTTTTGCGTAAGGGAATTATTGTTGTTGTGTTCCACTCTGATGGGATAAAAGCAGTACATACACTGTGGTTGAAGAGAGTGACAGCTGGTTCCACTTGTTTCTGTTTCAGGCCATTTAGTAAGCAGTCTGGGATGTTATCGGGTCCCATATAGGCTGTATTTTTGGTCATGGAGAGTATGGTTATGTTGCTCTTTGGAGATGCTAGGTAGAGGACTGGTGAATGGAGACAGGTATGGTTTGGAGTATGTCTGGTGGGGATAGGGAGTAATGTTTGCCCCAAATCTGTCTGGTTGTAGGTTGGCGATGTCCTCAGGGTCAGTATGAATGGTACAGTCTACTACTAGTTCAGCACAATGCTGACCCTTCATTTTAGATTTCTGACATAGCTAAAGTATGCTTCCTGATTATCTTTAGCTAGGGATGCTAGTTTAGCTTTGCACTGAGCTTTATAGGACTTTACAAGATAGCTAACTTACTTGTTTAAGCTGTGGAGGTTGTCCTTTTTCTGCTAAGTCAGTTCCTTCTTGTTCTTAGAAATTACTTTCTTCCACTTGTTGTCTAAATATTTATGATTGATGTCCACCAGAGTGGCTTGTTTTTCTTTGAGGACCTTGTTTTGACAAATTCAGGTTCAGCTGACTCTATATATTTGTATAGACGTTTATAAAGGCCATTTGTGTACACCAGTTTATAGTAGTCAATGCTGACAGTGGTAGCAGGGGGTTTGCAACTATTTATGGCACCACTTAGGAGGCTATAATTTGGTTTGGAGAAATGTTTAATCCTTTCTTCTCTTGATAGGGTGTCAGGTACGATGGTAAATTTGAATGAGACTGAATTATGATCTGACATGATGGGGGCAACATACAGGAGGTAGTGTAAAGACCCCCAGTGCTGGTGAGGACTAAGTCTAGGACATTTGAGCCCCTTGTGGGGGTGCATAAAATCTGTTTCAGAGCATGTGTATTAGCAAAGTCCAGAAACCTTAAGGTGAGCATGTTTGTGCTCATATATGACTCCCAATTGATGGAAGTATAGTTGAAATCATACATGACCAAGGTGTTTGGCTGCATAGTGAGTGACTAATGTAGGTCCAAGTAGGCAGAGTGGTTTACATATTCATGGTGGGGACCTGTAGCAAACAATGATATGGAAGAGGGTTTAACCTACAGTTAGTTGGACTTGGTGTAGCACTAGGGAGTCATACTGTTTAGCTAGCCTTAAGATGTATTTGTCTTTAATAAAGATGTATATACCTCCACCTTTGCTTCTTTCATGCTTCTTATGATGTCTGATCATCTGGAAGGCTTTGTAGCCTTGCATGACTAGGGGGCTCCATGCAGCCTTGAACCATGTCTGTGTGACTGCACAGACATGGACATCTTCCAAGGTAAGGAGTGTTTTCAGTGAGTGCATGTTCTGATTTACAGTCCTTGCATTAAGCAGCATAACCTTCAGTTTGTCTCTAGTGGATTATTTTACATTGGGAATTTAGTTGTTCTGACATTGCCTAAAATGTCACTCTGGAGTAGACAAGTACCTTTGCCAGTAATAGAAACCAAGGTATGACAGGTCAAGGCCATCTCTAGCAAAGCAGCATAGTCTGTCAACCATATCTTCCAAGACAGACAGATAGTGGATTCCCCTGGACTGGCAACAGAAGCTAAGCCAATTGTTGAAGTCAATCATGTTTTGTGTATATTGAGGTGTCATCCTGGGTAAAGTGGAATGCTGCTTATGGCTGAGGACATACCTGGCTGGGGCAGATAATCTGAGAGCTCAGTCATGTCTCTCTTCACATAGTACAGTAAGGTACAGGCCAGTTTTTCACTGCAATATGGACTATGGCAGAGTCATAAATGTACTTGTTGAGAGACTTGAGTGCATGTGTGATCTGACAGACCCTGGCACCTGACAGGCAGCTGACTGTGACCTTCTCCTTGTCTAGTCTCATCAGCAGGACATCTGTGTGTCTCATTATGGAGCCACTTGTGAGCAAGACATTTGGTTTAGAGGTGTTTTGCCTGAGAGGCTTACTGGCTGAGACACTCTTGTGTGTATTATTATGTGTAGTGGATTCTGTCGGTTCTGCATTGTGTTCACTAAGTTTGCGGTTGGGAAGTCTCTAATGTTTAGGTAGGTTTCTAGTGAGCACCTCCGCATATGTGGGCTTATGTGTTGTGAGCTTGTTATGTGCAAGATGTGAAATGTGTGTGCTGATAACATGTTTGATATCTGGTTTGTTGCTATGTGAGAGAATTGACTTCAAGTTTATAGTATAGATACAGCTCGCTCAAGCTGTATTAGTTTGTTTTAGCAGTAACTGGCTGTCAGTATACATGAAGCAATTGCTACATTGCCCCAAGATGCCCATGTCTATCAGGCTGTCTGGAAAAATTGTGGGAAACTGTCCATCCTTTGTGGAAGGTATATACTGTAGTAAATAGTGGGGGGGTGGGCTAAATGGAATAGGTTATTGTGTAAGACTAACAAAATGTGGTTCTATGGAGTGCTAGGGTTAGACACAATAAGCCTTCAACCAGCAATTCCCAGCTTAGAAGGGTGTAGGCTATAATCTCTTGCTACAATAGTCTACACCACAAACCTTCTTAATATAAAATAACTGGTTTGGAGGCCAAGTGATGAAATCATAACAAAGACGGTTAGAACAGCAGGTACAATATGCATTCAACCAGCAATTCCCAGCTCAGAAGAGCAGAGGCTACCATCTCCTGCCACAAGAGTGTAGACTACAAACCTTCTTAATGTAAGACAAGTGGAATGAAGCCCAAGTGCAAGTGCTTAAATGAAAAGTAATAGGCTTAGAATAACAGTTGCAATTTAATGCAATATTAGACAGATGACAGTAACATGTCTTTTAATCTACCCACATACAGCATGTCATGGTTAGTAGGCCCTGTTTTATCTAGATGAGAAAGCCCTGTTGTCTGTCTAGCTCCTGCATCTGTCTGGTGAGGTTCACACAAAAGGGAGAATTATACTGTATTACTGTTCTGATGATCTTGACTACAGTGCTATCATTCAATCCTGAGATGTGAATGCAATGGTGTGTCTTATGATGTGCACCATACGTATGTACTGTAAAACATTAAAGAGAAAGGTTATAAAGTAATGACACACATTACAGCTTCTGACTTCACAACTCTTACAAAAGAATGCACTAGAAAGTACTGATATAATGATGATATTCACTATATAATTTGGCAAGGCAAATATAACTGACAGGTACAGTTATCAGTTCAACAACAGAAATGCACATACACTAGGTGCTAATGTAGCTCTGCACCCTGTGCATCAGACACAAAGCTTTTGTATCCCTGAATACAAAAGAGAAAAAACAGGGATATGGCACAGTTATCATCACTTGCACAGGGTGTGAGAGGGGGGTAGGAGGCCTAGGCTGGCACAATAGTTCTGTGAGTGTGTATGAGTGAGAAAGGGAAGCAGGCAGGCTGTGTGTGTCTGTAAGGGTCCTCCATGTGAAAGTGGTGTGCGAGAGTCTGCATGACCCTAGCCAAGCTCAGTGCTAGCTCTACATCTTGGTATATTGGACAGGTGTGAGCCATGCATGATAGAGGTGGCAGCTCATCATTGTCATCTCCGACCATGGAAACTGGCTCTATGAGGAGTTGCACTGGCACCTCCAAGCCCGAGATCAGATGCAGTTCTGCTACCTGAGTGTGACCAATGTCTGCTGGAAGTGCTCTCTTCACGGTAATGCCCAGGACCACGACCCCATGGCCTGTCACATCTGGGTGTGGACAGCACACTGACCAATGGACCAGTGGAAGTACTGCAACTACAGGAACATGATCAGGCACAGCCACATTGGTTATCAGCAGATGTTGTGGCTGACCTACATCC
>NC_056731.1:960766171-960783671 GCF_019279795.1 Protopterus annectens | reverse complement strand
CATGCAGATAACCACATGAAAGGCTTTGCTTAACTTTATGCTTTAATATGTTCCAGCATATGCATTATGTAGGTAACAAAATGAGACCATACCTGCTGGAGTTCAGTACTCCCCTGTAAAGATAGCTTTGGAAATATTTTGCTTTTCTGAACATGTAGCAAGTATCCTCACCATCCCTTTGGCTAGCTACACATTTGCCTTTTTATAATGGAGTAGATTATTAATGGATTGCATCTGTTTAGGCTGTGTTTCAGAGATGTTAATCACAACATAAAGTAGCTGAATTGCATGCTAATCAACCAATCTGTTATAGCTATTCAACAAGTTATAAAGCAACCATGTAGACTCCATGTTGTTTTTTTCTGTGGATCTTAATAGAAGTGGAGTACAGTCACAGAAAGTCTACACAGATAGAATGTTAGGAGTTGCTGCTGATTAACTCCATTTGCATGTACTACAGTCTGCAGGCAGTGCTGCTGTTGCTGCCAACAGCCCTAGGCTGAGACAGAGAAGAGTTTTCAGGCCACACTTAAGTTATCAAAACATACATGGCATGGACATTATAGAGTGCTACAGGGTAGACAGAGACACAGCACAGGAACCCTGCAACATCTGATGTCCTCAGCTCAGAGTCATAGCCTTTATGTCCCCATGTATTGGATGCGTACTGCTTGCATCAGAGTCAGCCCTGAACTAACACTGTGGCAACTGCTGCATTTGCAAGGTAAGTCTTGAACATGTACTATATTGTATAATAATATTATGACATGTCCTTGTATTTCATCACTTGGAACAGTAAGCAACTACAAGGTGGGAGATTTCTACAGAAATTAATGTAACATGTGACAGCAGATAGTTATTTAACTTGTATGTGTCCATTAGAAAGTAATAGGCCAGAGGCCTCAAAGATTTGCACATTGATACCTCCCCAAAGTACTGATGATCCTTGCATGACATCAGTTTAGCACCGTATGCTTGTAATGGGACATCATAACAGAGAAAAGTTAGAAAGTAATGATACACATAGCATTTTCCAGCTTCACCACTCACACAAGATCAGACAGGCAGGATGCAAAACAAAAAGATTGCCAAGAGCAACATATCCTTGTTTGCTCCATAACAGTAGCTCAGCCTGGCTCCACCCCCTAGAAAGAACATTATACCCTTGCATGTGCCATAATAGGAACCCAGCTTTTCTCCCCACCCGCAAAACAAAAGTCTGTGCTTGTTTTTGCCATCCAACTGGCCCTTCATTTAATGGCAACTGCATATCATACTGTTCCCAGTTAATAACCTCACACATTTGAAGGTAAATTATGTAGAATGGCTTAGACACTGCATGTCTCTGAGTACTGATCAGATAACTGATGAAATAACAAGAAACATAGAAAATTAGGAAACAGCTGTATATTTTCAAGGAATAATCATAACAGATTGTGTGATCACTAAATGCACTGCATCCAAATATATAAAATATAAACAATTTACAAATAACAGGTCATGCCTTGATATCAGTGTACATTAAGTTGCACTTGGTTGTGTGAGGAATGATGTCATGTATTTGCTGCAAAGCTGTTTGTGGGGCATAGATGGATAAGTCCACCCTCCTGTTTTCTGACAGTGTATTGCAGTAAGAGTTAGGATCCAGACCTATGCAGTCATATCTCATATACTAACATTTTCTATTATATATGTCATAGACTGATTTTACGCATTTCAATTAATTCTCCATTTTTTATATATTTTTTGGGGGGCACTGTTTGCTCAATGTGCTGCTTAGCACAAATGGCTTTGGCTATGTGCATCTTGTTTGCATGTAAAGTGGCAGTGTACAACCCAGACAAACTGGCCATCCAGTTAGCAGACAGGACCCAGACAGCTACAAACATACACCAGATGCATTCAATTAATACTATTGGCCATTACACAAACGCATTCCCGCCAGTGCACACTCTCTTGCAATGCATTTGCATAATGGCAGGTGATGCACAACACTTTCAAATCTTGCAAAACCAGAAAGTGTGCACACCCAGTAAGCACAATACCTGCAATTGGTTGGAAAATATCATTCTACGTTGGTCTTGATCTGTGGTAGGCATGACAGGCATTCCTGGAGAGGTATTGAGATTCCATGCTCAAACATGGGGTGTCCAGGAGTTCAAAGTGTTTTTTGGACTCCTAGTGAATGAACATGGGTCCAGGCTTTTGCAAAGGAACTATTGTGGCTTGGATTACAAGGTAGAGGCATGGAATAGACTGCCCTGGGATCTGACCAGTGCTACTGGTATTCCCCCTGTACTGGGGAACAATGTAGGAATCACTACAGAGACCTCCGGATGAGGAAGAGGGATGCCCTTGACTGTTGGACTGAGGAATGTAGGATAGGGGGCACCCCACAGATGTGTAAGTATCACTTACAAAGACTACTTGTAAGAGTTAAAATCTGTATATAGTCAGGATTCATATGCTTACTAGTATTCTGTTTTGTTCTGTTTTTCTGTAGCCATCACAGACCGAGAACTGAATGTATGAACCCATGCTACTAGATTGGCATGGATGAGAGAAACATGTGCTATGTATGCATCCTAACAGCAGGGTTATTTTAGCAGTAAAAATTACAAAAAATGTATTGGTTAGTTATGCAGTTGTATCAAATTGAACATTAATTTTTCAACTGTAACAGGAAAGTATGCATTCATTACTCTGTAAGCCAAAACAGCAATTCAGTATTATAGAGTAGTCATGGGTTATGCCTTCTAAATCCACACTTCCCAAATATATAATGCTGTAAAGTTTTTATCAATATTACAATGTAACATCAGCACTCTAAAGCAGTGTCACCACTGGCCTGCTGTAAACTGTAATCGGTGTAATTTGAACATGCATATGTGGAATATTTGCACACATCAAGGATTGCTTCCTGCAATCTGCAGTATATTGTACATCTTTTAGGAGCTGAGTAGTCGTTATCAGTAAACAATGTATTTGTTAGGAGTTGGTAGCCTTAAAAACAAAGGTAACAGAATAGAGTCAAATAACTGTATCAATGCTTTGCATGTCATATATGAAGTTACTAATGTCATCCCTTTTATTCTCTCACCCCAACCCTATTCTTTTTTTATTTGTTTGCTTTTTTTTTATTTGCTTTTTTTTTTTTGCACAGCACAGCAAGGTAGGTCTGTTCCACAGGATCTTCCTGCTAATCTTCCCCTGGCTACAGCACCACTGCCCAGCACATCTGCTGCATGACCTGGTAGCAACCCTCTGCTATCTCTGCACTCCCTGGCCCCTCAGATAGTCTTCCCCACAGGATAGGCTAGTAGTTTCTCTGGGAGCAGTGGCACAGGTGGTGAGATTATCACCAGCAATGAACTGCCAGGACTAGTACATAGTATTGTGCACCACACAGTTGGTGCATGCCTATGACTGATGGAGAAGCTGGTCTCCATCTGTGTATTAAATAGCACAAGGAGATGCAGACGTCAAACACTGCAGCCATTGGTGAGTGATGACAGTCCAGTGTGTGATGACTCGATCCTCACTGTCACCCACCTTCACCTCCATGGGTTTGTGATGTCACTCCCTCACTCCACCTATTGTGTTCACTTACCTCATGTCATTCACTGTCTCCTGTCTTGTTTGTCTTGTCTGTCTGCAATTGCATCCTCATCTGCCCAACTTATCTCATACAGACATTCCTACATCCCTTCCCCAACATTCCTCTCTCTCTCTCTCAAAAAATAGAAAAAAAAAAAATAAAAAAAAAAAAGAAACCTGTCCCACCAAAAAAAAAAAATCATCCCATGCATAGCTCTCCATTTTGCACTCATGTCTTCATAACACACTTGATTTGGTCCAATTCCCAATACAACAAATTGTGTTGTGGTCACCCCTCACTCTGGAAATGACAGTCCAAATTCAGCTAATATTTTGCATATATGTTCAAGTTTTATTCTTGAAGAAATGGATAACTATGGTTCTTTCCTACATCCTTCCTGCACATTCCTGCTTCCCTTTCACTTTTTTCTTCTCTTTGTTCATTCCCCATTTCACCACTATCTGCCTTTCCTATTTCTTTTCTTTAAGCCATAATTGTTTGATGGTGCTCATCACACACTAACACGTGACTACAGCCAAAACAGTTATAAGTGTTATATACAGTTGTATTGGAAACCAGTACCATCTAGCCATATTTTACAGACGCCATACCAACTAACACATTTCAGAATTTGGATTTACATGTAAAATTATTTGAAATTGTTCCATACACCTGGATTCAAACCCAGTACCATCTGAACACAAAAATGAATATATTGCTACATTAATAGGTGGTGCGACAGACTCAGTTGAGTTTACATAAAAAACTCAGCATTCAGCCTTATAGGTTCATAGGTTCATAGGCTGGTACTAGGCTATCTGCCCTAGGGCATTTATAAGCCTAGCCAGAGAGTGTCGGCTTTCACCGCCCCATTGATTAATTAACTGATCCTTTGTCAAGCAGAGCTAATGAAGTGATCCCAGGGGTGTATTTTCTGTTACCCATCCACTCGTCAAGGTTTCTCTTGAAGAGTGTTAGTGAGGGGCTCTGCCTGATTTAATTTGGAATTTTGTTCCAAAGCATGGGGAGTCTCTGTGACAGGAATCTATCCCTCCAGCATGTTCTATTTATTGTTGTGCTGAGGTTTAGCTCACTAGAGCTCATTGCTTGCAGTGACTTGGATTTCTTTTGGTAGAGCATGTCCATCAATTTTGAGTTGGACATGGCTTTGTAAGTCAGGCACAGATCACCTCTGAGTAAGCGATATGCCACTGAGTACAGCCAGAGTTTTTTTCAGTTGGGCTGCATAGGACATATGTTTGAGGCCAGTAATCCTCTTGGTGAGGTACTTTTGCGGTCTTTCCAGCTGTTGGAAGTGTCTTGTGAGGTACATCCCAAATGGGGCATTGTACTCTATGATCGGTCTAATGAGTGATGAGTAGATGGGGCACTATAACCTCTTTATTTCTAGATGCGAACCCTTCAGTAATTAGATGGGCCACATAGAAGGATTTCCTAACTACTTTGGCAATATGATTGTCAAAGGAGAGATTACTATCTTCCTGGTTCCCCAGATCTCTTATTACCTCTTCTGTATTAAGGGGGCTGCCACCTATGTGGTAATTCGTGGGTGTTTTGTTTTTCCCAAATGGGATGACTATGCATTTTTTGGCATTTAACTTGAGGCCATGACTTTGACATCAGGTGACTGTCTCAGTAAGGCCCTTTTGGAGGATGTCCTTGTCAGCCCGAGAGTCAATTATGGCTCCCAGTTTGCAGTCATCAGTGAACTTGGTTAGCCATAGTCCTCCTGTGTTTGCCTGTACTTCTGAGGAGTATATGCCGAACAGTAGGGGTCCCAGGACCAAGCCTTGTGGGACACCACTTGTGACTGGTTTAGAGTCAGGCCTGGAGCCCGCTATTCTTACTGTGTGAGTTCTGTCTGTAAACCAGTTGGCAACCCATCTCGTGACGTAGGGATTTATGTTCAGTCTGGTGAGTTTTTCTGTAATACCCAAGTGGGGAATGGTGTCGAAAGCCTTGGCGAGATCAAGGTAGGCTGTGTAAAGCACCTTTCCCTCTTCTATGGCCTTGGTGATTGTCTCGAAGAAGTCAACCTGGTTTAGTAGGCATGATCTCACCTTAAGAAAGCCGATCTGGGTCGTGTCAAGTGTTTGGAGGTTTCCAATGTCTTTGTTAATGAGTTCCATGATAATGTGCTCCATAGACTTGCAGACCAGGCTTGTCAGGCTTATGCAGTGATAGTTACCAGGGTCAGTTGTGACCCATGCTTTGTGGCGAGGAATAACCATTGCTGTGCACCATTCTTTGGGCATGTAGCCTGTGGAGAGGCTGAAGTTGAACAGTGTGTTTTGGTGGAGGGGTTAGTTCATTCTGTAGTTCATGCAAGACGCAGCCTGGGACACCATCTGGTCCCATTGATGGTGTGTTTGTGGCTTTTGAAAGGGCTGTTTTCACCTGTGCGTCTGTGATTTTTGGGACACTACACTTTTCCGGTATTGTTGTGGGCCCTTTTGGAGGAGAGGGGGGTGGTGAACATGGCATTGAACCTATCTGCCAGGATGTTAGCGATATCAGTAGGTTCAGTATATTTTTTGTTATTTTGCACTAGTTCAGTGCATATCTGTGAGTTGCCACTTAGATTCTTAACATAGCTAAAGAAGGCTTTGTGGTTATCTTTTGAATCTTTGGCTATTTTTCTTTCGATGTTAGCCTTAGATGATTTCATGAAGGACCTTAGTTTCTTACTGATACTGATCAGGAATGTCTTTCCTTCCTCGGATTTGCTTTTTTTCTGAACTAGTTTCCTTCTTCTATTGTATAGCCTGTTTATTGCCGGGTCCACCAAACTGGTTTCCTTGTCTTAGAGGAGTGAGTCTTTGTTTTGCTAAAAATGGCATGATCCATGCATCCTTGTAGGTGCTAATAGAGTGCATTTGTAAAGATTTCTGCATCTTGGGCAGCGTTATCCTTTAGTGTGGGGGCTGTGAAACTTACCACCTCTGTCTTAAGTAAGGTGAAGTTTGCTTTAGAAAAGTTTTTTTACTGTGGTTTCCTTAGTTGGAGTGGTGGTGGGGTGTGGACATCCAGAGTAATTAGTTTATGGTCTGATCTAATCTGTGACGGGTTGACCTCCGGTGTGGAAAAACTATCGCCCATGTTGGTGATGACCAGGTCCAATATGTTTTCACCTCTGGTAGGGGAGTTTACCAGCTGATCCAGGGCATTTGAGTTGATGAATTCCAGGAAGTGCTGGGCCTGGGAATTTGTACTTGAGTAGTTTTCCCAGTGAATGGTAGGGTAATTGAAATTGCCCAATATCAGGGTGTTCGGTAGGACCTTCATGTTTCCACTGTCTCCAGAAAGGTGCAGTAGTGGTACTGGGTCATGGAAGGTGATCTGTAGCAGGCCACAATTTGCATTGCAGATTTGTCCGATGTTAGTTGCACATGGCTGATTTCAGAGGTATCATGCTGCATCACTAACCTGGAGATGTAGGTATCCTTGATGAATACGGATACACCCCCCCCTTTGTGTTTCGGCCCATGTTCTGTGGCAGAAACGTGTGGTATGAGTTGTAGCCCGGTAGTGCTGGGGTGCTCTCTGGTGCCTTGAACCAGGTTTCAGTTACTGCACAGACGTTGACGTTCTCCATACTGAGAAGTGCTTCGAGCATGTGCATTTTGAGATTTAAACTCCTGGCATTGAGTAGCATAACCCTCAGTTTTTTGTTAATTGTGCTATTTACAGAGGTGGGTTTGACTTTTGAGCCTTGCCTAAAAAAGGTGCTATGGGGGCAGCAAGAGCCTTGGCCAGTATTTGAAAGCCTAGGGATGATAATTGCAAGCCATCTCTTCTGAAGCAATGCGGCTTGTCGAGCTTGTCATCCCAGGCTGACAGATACTAGATCCCCTTTGAATGACTCCAGAAGCTTAGCCAATTGTTGAAATTGATCATTTTTTCTTTATACTGAGGTATCATTCTTGGTGAGGGCAGGATGCTACTCAGGGTCAGGGTCATACCAGCCTGGGCTGCATGATCAGAGAGCTCTTCCATGTCTCTTTTCATGTAGTCCAGGGAGATACATCTCAGGTCATTCACACCAACATGAACAATGACAGAGTCATATTTGTACTTGTTCTGGAGCGACCTGAGTGCTTGTGTTATGTGGCGGATTCTGGCTCCTGACAGGCAGCTAATGGTAACCTTCTGCTTGTCCAGCCTAGTGAGTGGGATGTCAGTGTGCCTGACTATAGAGTCACCTATTACTAGTGTGTTAGGTATGTTATTTCACTTTAAGGGCTGTGATTGTGCAGCACACTGATTTTGTGCTTTATGTGTTGTCTTGTTTGTGATGGGAAATGCAGGTTGTTTGGGTGTCTGCTTTGGAGGTCTCTTAAAATTGAGCTTATGGAAATAGCACTGTTTAAACCAAGGTGCTCAGAGGCATAAGCACTTTTTTGCCACCTAAGTTCTTTTAACTCCAGGTAATCATTAAGTGGACCCCCTCTCTCCCCTAGTATAACCTGGTCAATAATAATAAAATTAAAACTATGCCCATCATTGGATAATATATGTGCAGCTAGGGCATTTTTAGGTGTATTTTAGAGATTGTAGAGCAAATGGCAGATGTAACTGGTATTGTATACAACTCCTACTTAACTGAATCTCTGGCTGCAGGAATAAATGCACTTATTGCAGTGATAACTTCCTTTTGGAGCAAATGGTACTGGTTCCTAATGCAGCTATAGGTAATGCATTCAACTATTTTGCTAGTAGCATTGCTTATCGCGCAGAATTGCACACTGTCACCCATTACTACTATTAAAACTACATAGGTATCATGCAATAATTCTTTATAAAACACATGGGATTGTGCAATGCTGCTTCATATAAATTTAATGGGGAAGATACAACAATGATATGGGAGCAAGCACAGGGGATTTGTTTTTCTTTCGGCTTTTCCTGGTTAGCGATCACCACAGTGGAACTCCGGGTCCACTAATGATTGGCAGTAGATTTTTTTTTTGTACGGGTGCCGAGGTGCTAGCTTGATGTTCAACCTTCAATGAAGGCACACCCATTCTATGCATGTCTTTCAAATGCCATTCGACCATGGAGAGAACATGCAGACTCCACACAGAAGGCGCTCTAGCCAAGAATCGAATGGGAGAACCTCTTGCTGTGAGGCAACAATGCTATCGCTGCACCACCATGGCTTAGCAAGCAAGCACAGGGAAGTACAAAGGGAAATCTTTGCTAAACTGTGTTAGTTACTATTGAATGTATTAAATATACTTGATAGCTACATGACTCTGTGGCAGCAAGTGTTAACCCACTGTTGTTGAAAGCAGATGCTATGGGGTTCGAATACATATGGAAGTAGTAATTTTTCAAGTGTGTGTGATACTTTAAATATATTTATTTACATTGCCTACTGTTGCTTTGTGTTATTGTACAATGCACACTATTGCATAATAATTCTTTAAGAAAAGAAGTAAGGAAGACCGTAAAGTGGTGAAATGGGGAAGAAGCAGTGAAGAAGCAGTGGGAAGAGTAAAGTGAAAGGTGGGAAGTAATGTGCAGGAAGGATGTAGGAAAGAATCATAGTTATCCATTTCATCAATAATAAAACATGAACAGATATGCAAAAAATTAGCTGGACTGTCCCACTCAAGAAGACGTGTGTAAAATAGAATAGAGAGATATGCATGAGACAATTTTATTTTTTATTTTTTTGGGACAGGTACCCTTTTTTTTGAGAGAGAGAGGAATGTTAGGGAAGGGATGTAGGAATGTGTGGGTGAGGTAAGTTGGGCAGCCAAGGAAGCAATTATAGACAGACAAGACAAACAAGACAAGAGACAGGGATGATAATGGATACAAAAGGTGAGTAAACACCATGGTTGGAGAGAGGGTGGGAAATCCAGGTTCCATGCATGTTGAGGTGGCTGACAGTGAGAATCTAGTCCATACCAGTGGACTTTCATCACTGTCACCTCACAGTGCTGCTGGTTGCAGTGCCTGACATCTGCATTTCCTATGAGTATTCTGCAAGAAGATTGAGAGCAGGCTCTCCATCCAGTGTAGGCATGCACCCATAATGTAGCACACAATCCTATGCATCATCCCTTTCAGTTCTTGTCAGGTGATAAACTCATCACCTTCACCACTGCTCCTGGAGGGAGCCACAGGCCTGTCCTCCTGGGCAGAACTACCTGAGGGGCTGGGCAGCGCGCGGGTGGTAGAGGGGGTGCTACCAAGTTGTGCACTAGATCTGCTGGGCAGCAATGCTGTAGCTGGTGGAGTGGAGACAGGTAGATCCTGTGAGACAGGCCTACCCCTCTGTGCTGTGGGAGAAAGAAAAAATACAAACAATAAAAAAAATTAAAAATAAAAAAGAGAGAAAAAAGGTTGGATTGAGAGAAATGAAAGTGAGAACATTAGTAACTTTATATGTGACATACAAAGCACTGATACAATTATTTGACTCTATTCTGTTAACTTTACTTTTAACACTACAAACTTCTAACCAATCTCTTCCTTACTTTTAAGACTACCCACTTCATAACAGTGGCACACTATACTACAGATTGCAGACACCAATTTTTGATGTGTGCATATTTTGCAAATATGCGTGTTCCAATTATACTGATTACAGTTTACAGAAGGCCATTTGTGCAACTGGTATAGAGGTATGAAGTTACATTCCAATAGTGATGAAAACCTAACAGTAGTGTATAATTGCAGAAACATTAAGGAACCAAGCCAGAAATCCACTCAATGATTTTATTTAGCACTTTTGTTTTGTAATAGAAACTTCATCAGAATAATCTCACTACAACCCAATCCATCCTAATATGCATGCATTAATTATCCAATTATTTACATGATGTCCCTATTAAAGAAAAAGTTTATATCAAATCCTAACTACATATTAAAATATAGATTATGTGCATACATAAATATGCATCACTTCCTCAATATAGCCATTAAAACCATAAAAACAGTTGTTACCCATATTACCTATGGTGGCAGATGTTTTGTAACATATACTATATTTACATAAAAAAACTCAGCTTTCAACCTTAAAATTTACCTTATGGAAATAGCACTGTTTAAACTAGGATGCTCAGAGACATTATTCCTTATTTGCCAACTAAGCTCTTTTAACTCCAGGTAATCATTAAGGGGACCCCCTCTCTCCCCTAATATAACCTGGCCAATAATAATAAACTTAAAACTATGCCTATCATTGGATAATATATGTGCAGCTAGGGCATTTTTTATATCTTTTTCGCCAGTGTCATAGTTATGTTGATAGACTCTCCTCCTAAAAGCATTGATAGTCTCCCTATATAAAAACTAGGGCACATGGAACATACTACAGCCTTCCTACTACAAGAACATTTCTTCTGTATTATATATTTACCGTGGTTAGGTATGTCCACCTCCTTAGCCTTGATAATATATTTACATTGTAAACAAAAAAACACATTTTGACATTCTGTCCAATTCGCTGGTTCCCTTTTTTGGTCTCTCTAGCATATTTTTTAGACTGACATCCTTCTTATACACAATCTTGGGGGATTAATCCGCCAAATGAAGGTGGTCTTGGTTTATACTAAGAACATTCCAGTTATGTTTAATTATATATCTAATATCTTGAAACTGGTTATTATAACTAAATATAGCACATTTGCTATAAATAGTCCCCTCGTCTCATTTGTCTCCCCCTTGAAGTCCACATCCTGTCCCTAAAAGGGGAACAAAATGTCCACTATTCCTTTTTTGGACCACTTCCTGTAATATAGTGCATATAAAGGGTATAGGATACCATCTTTTTGCCAACATATCCTTGAGGACATCAATTTGTTGTAAAAATTCTTCCAAGCCAGACACCATTCTGGCTAGTCACACCCCTTGTCCCTTCACTAAGGACTTCTTTTGATAGAGAGGGGTGACAGCTATCATAATGTAAGAAGGTGCTCGAATATGTAGGTTTTCTAAATATCGTAGATTTGAATTGGTTATTATCTATATCTTTCCTAATGGTTATATCCAGATAATTAACTGCTTCAAACCCTATTGCATGAGCAAATTTTAGAAACTCTGTGCTATCTTCATTAAATGTCAAAAATTTCTCCAATTCATCTACATCCCTCTTCCATAAAATAATGATGCCATCCAAGTAACGACTATAAAATGTCCAGCATTCTGGAAAAGCACTAATGAAAATAAATTCCATTCCCAAAATGCTAACACATTGCTGGCAAATATGGGGGCACAGGCTGCCCCCAGTGCCACCCCTTTACATTGTTTGAATAGCTGCTGTTCAAATGTAATAACATTGCTGTCAAGTACTAATTCCATTAAAGTCCTAATAGTTAAAATACAGCCATGAACTTAGAGAGGTATATTGACAAAGATATTTATAAAACCAATCAATCCCAGTATTAATTACATGTAATTTTATAGGGAAGGACATCAACATACAATTCCTCATTTGGTATGTGCTCCCCCTTCCCCTCCCTATCCCCCTCACAGATATGGGGTATCTGTAGTTGTAGTAACCATCCTCCCTTCTCTGATTCCTCAGACACTCAGACATCCTCATAGGGGGGTATTCTAAATGGTCAGGGGTATATTGCACATCACCAGTACTTTCATTACAGTTGTTGACATTTTGTTTTGGATCATTATTATCCTCTCTTAAAAGTCTTTGCTGCCCCAAATGAGGTAGGGGACAGGCTTTATGCTGTTCATATTCCTGTTCATCCCACACTAATTTGTTGTTTTTCCTTTGCTTTAATTCTCTTATTGTACCATCTACTCTTTCAAACACTCTGAAATAATCTTGTTGTTTAGACTTGAACAACAAATCAGCATGTATACTTTGATTAACTATTTTAATT
This sequence comes from Protopterus annectens, assembly GCF_019279795.1. NCBI lineage: Eukaryota > Metazoa > Chordata > Ceratodontiformes > Protopteridae > Protopterus > Protopterus annectens. The sequence goes on along the minus strand of NC_056731.1, from coordinate 960,771,197 downwards.
TTTCCAAGTAGTTCTAGCATCTTTCTATCATTGTACCACTTTAAGCATTCTAAATGTTTGTACCCATGCTTATTGAATAATTCCAATAGTTCTACATGTTAGAGTTAATCTCTTACCAAACCTGAAGGGAATTTTGAAGTCCCTTTGGTACACGTTCAGTCGATACACGTTTCCTTAGGTAGTTGTTCTCTAGTTGAAGTTTCTGATATTCCAGGTTGAATTCTTCGAACTTCTTCAGTTCACTCAATGTCCCACTATTTTGATTAGAAGTGTTCAAAAATGTTGAACGACATTCCTTCTCACCCTCTAACCACTGTATGAGTGAGTTACTACCATTATACGAAGTTCTGCCCCTTGTAACTCCTGTATCTGACACTGTATATAAATCCTGCCTCTCCGATTGGCTGGAACTCAGCAAACATGGTCTTTGGGCTGGTGTAATGCCACTAAAACTGCTGCTGTCATCCATCACTGAACTGCCTGCCCCATTTGGGTACGAAATGTTAGAGTTAGACCAAATACCAGATTGTTGGGTCAATTTCGCCACTAAATTTGTAAGACTGGCCACTGTGGAGTTTAAAGTTTGAAAAGACATGGTCAAGGTTAGTAGTGTCGGTGGATCCAATTCCTTGGCTCCTTCCATAACACAAACTGTTGAACACAAGAACCACACAAACTATATTGCAGAAACATGAAGGAACCAAGCCAGAAATCCACTCCGTCCACTACATTTTAATATGTAGTTAGGATTTGATATAAATGTACTTTTTCTTTAAGAGGGACATGATGTAAATAATTGGATAATTAATGCATGCATATTAGGATGTGTTGGGTTGTAGTGAGATTATTCTGAAGAAGCTTATGTTATGAGACGAAAGTGCTAAATAAAATCATTGAGTGGATTTCTGGCTTGGTTACTTCATGTTTCTGCAATATAATTTGTGTGGTTCCTGTATTCAACAGTAGTGTATAATTGGGAAGTGTGGTTTTTGAACCACCTTGGTCTCTCATCGTACATTCCCTTAGGTAGTTGTTCTCTAGTTGAAGTTTCTGATATTCCAGGTTGAATTCTTCAAACTTCTTCAGTTCACTCAATGTCCCACTATTTTGATTGGAAGTGTTCAAAAATGTTGAACGGCATTCCTTCTCACCCTCTAACCACTGTATGAGTGAGTTACTACCATTATCGAAGTTCTGCCCCTTGTAACTCCTGTATCTGACACTGTATATAAATCCTGCCTCTCCAATTGGCTGGAACTCGGCAAACATGGTCTTTGGGCTGGTGTAATGCCACTAAAACTGCTGCTGTCATCCATCACTGAACTGCCTGCCCCATTTGGGTATGAAATGTTAGAGTTAGACCAAATACCAGATTGTTGGGTCAATTTCGCCACTAAATTTGTAAGACTGGCCACTGTGGAGTTTAAAGTTTGAAAAGACATGGTCAAGGTTAGTAGTGTCGGTGGATCCAATTCATTGGCTCCTTCCATAACACAAACTGTTGAACACAAGAACCACACAAACTATATTGCAGAAACATGAAGGAACCAAGCCAGAAATCCACTCAGTCCACTACATTTTAATATGTAGTTAGGATTTGATATAAATGTACTTTTTCTTTAAGAGGGACATGATGTAAATAATTGGATAATTAATGCATGCATATTAGGATGTGTTGGGTTGTAGTGAGATTATTCTGAAGAAGCTTCTATTATGAGACGAAAGTGCTAAATAAAATCATTGAGTGGATTTCTGGCTTGGTTACTTCATGTTTCTGCAATATAATTTGTGTGGTTCCTGTATTCAACAGCAGTGTATAATTGGGAAGTGTGGTTTTTGAACCCACAGCGAATGACTTCTCTCAAATACTGTACTGTTATTTTGTCCTACAAACTACTGCATGCATACTTTCCTTTTACAATTTAGAGATGCATGCTCTCTGTTATTTGGAATATGGTACCATTGCTTTATGCTGCAGACTAAGGCATGCATTGTTTCTTTTACAGTTGGGATATGCATTCGCAATTTTATACAACTGTATTAGCTACCAACTAAATGGTCCTTAACATTTATCGCTACATAATTACTATAGAAATTATTATTATTATTATTAAAATACTATTTAGACAGTACTGTTCCGATGCATAAATACCACATGATTCTCGCATCCTTACCAAATGCACAGCATGGGACCTGACATTCAATGCTCACTCTACAGCAGCTGTGGAAAAAACAGAACAGAACATCATTATGAATACCAGTCTTGACTATATTCAGCTTTTAAATATTACAGTTACTCACTGAAATTGATACTTACACATCTGTGTGGTGTCCCCTGTGCTAAATTCAATAATCCTGTGGTTAGGGGTATCCTGCTTCCTCCTCCAGAGGTCATCAAAGTGATGTCTGCAAAATTCACCAATGTGAGGGATACCTGTAGCACTGGTCAAAGCCCTGGCAATACTTTTCCAGGCTTCAGACTTGTATTCTGAGCCTGAGTAGTCCTGTTGCAGCAACTGAGGCCCATGGTCCTTAACTAGGAGTCCAACAAAAATGTTGTACTCCTGGACACCCCACCTCTACACCCAAAAGATCACACTGTCACCAGGAACTCCTGACATGCCTCCCATAGCTCAAGCTCAATGTATAATGAGAATTTTCCACAAACCGCATTTTATGTGTTGATATTTTCTCACCTATTGCACATCTCAAACTTACTGAGAATGCACACATTTTGGTTTTGCAACATTTGAAAACATTTTGCATCTCCGACCATTGCACAAACATAGTAGGCAACACTGTGCACTGCTGGGCACTGCATTTGTATGATGTTAAGTGATGCGCAACACTAGCAAGCATTGCAATTTCAAGATTATTATATATACAGGCACTTGTGTAAATGTGCTAGTCAAATGAACCATGTCTATAGTTCTCCTAAGAAGGTTGAAAAAACAGTTCTGTATGTTGCACTTCATTACTATAATCTGCAATCTCACAATAGTAAAACAAAATTATTACACCCTGTACTAGCACTGCACACCTACACTTAACATCTGCTGCCATTGGATTAGTGACATGATATGCACTATCTTATTAGTTATTGTAAAGTCCTCAGTGTTAATCATAGTGCAACACCTCTTACTGTGTTTGTATGATAGTCAATATTATTAATTGAATGCATACAGTTTATGTTTGTGGCTATCTGGGGTCTGTCTACAACCTGGGTGGTCCATTCCTCCAGTCTGTGTGCTGCTGTGCATTACACAAACCAGGTGAGTACAGCTAAGCATGTTTGTTCCAAGAGGTGCATTAAGCAAACACTTGCCTAAAAAAAATATTTAAAGAGAGATTGTCCAGATTTTGGCAGAATGTCCAGATGTCTGCATCATATTTTTGGGCTGTTCCTTGTCAAATGTGTGGTTTACTGGAAAATCACTGAAGATTGACATCAGTGCATAATGACACACATTTCAGTTTTGTACTTCATATCCTTCAGAACATGCATGCTAACAGAAATCCAATTATTTTACCTACGTTCTATGGATATCAGACCAATATAGTAAATATGTCCCTATTTTTGTCCATTTGTCCCCCCATTAGTTTAGTATTTGTCCAGATCTCTTGCACTGAAAGGTTGGGTGGTACAATCCACATTCTCAGTCTATAATTTTCGTAGCCAAAAACACTAGTGCAAGCCGTGAAACCTTGCTTAAAATCGCTGAGCATCATTAATATTCATGGCATGATGCCACGTGATGAGTAGTATAGTGTAAGCAAAAACACTCCGTATAGACTCTGTGTGGAGCCGGCATGGAGTTTCTTGAATCCCGCAAGTTGTCTCCTGCTTTTGTATTTTACTTGGTTTACAATGGCAGCATTTTTCAAGGACCTTTTTCCGAATGTTTGGGCTCTATTCTGAACTGTTGCATTATGTATAATGCTTGTTTGGGATTTCATCCCTTTCTGCTGATAAATCAGACAGTAAAATATCCTCAATTTTTGTATTCTTACAGATTTGAACCTTTTATCTGACAACATCATTAAGATGTAGGCATTATTACTTTCAAACTGATCACCCTCAAGGGTCTCAACACTGTTTAAAAAGTCACACTATGAATGGCAAATTGCAGCAATGACACCACTTTCTCTTTCAAACCACTTACTACAGAACAGCATTAGCATGGCATGCATGTTGATGCAGTATGCATTGGCCCATATATGTGTGTGTGTGTGTGTGTGTGTGTGTGTGTGTGTGTGTGTGTGTGTGTCTGTGTGTGTATGTGTGGGGAGGGTGTGTGGGGGGGTGCATGGGGTGTGTGTGTGTGTGTGTGTGTGTGTGTGTGTGTGTGTGTGTGGAGTAAAGATATCATCCTATAAATCTAGATTCTTCATTATATCCTACTGCATTATTTCTCGTTCTTTCTTTCTTTCTTTCTTTCTTTCTTTCTTTCTTTCTCTTTCTCTTTCTCTGTTTTTCCACTTGCTGGAAATTATTGTGAATGTTGTTTGCTGTGCTTTGCACAAGTCCATGCTTTTGTGTGTCTGTGGCTTGAAGAGAGTGTTATGTGCTACTTGGCAAGCATAGATCTTAGCCAACTCTCCATTGTTCTGTACTTACACCTTGCTCATGGCCTTATACAAGGTATTGTTTGTGCTGCACAGCATAGTAGTAATCCTTGTACTGGGACTAATATTCACCAATGGTTAGGTGGTGTACCATCATAGCTTGATGCTTTAACTTTGGCACTGGAGCTGCAGTTAAGCCACTATTCCTGTGTGCCACAAAAGCTCATTGACTTTTGCTTATCTCTATTTCCTTCATATTAAAAATGATACTCCAAGACCAAAATACCACATGAAAATCATTTCATCCCCTTTCACGGATATGGAATTCTTTAATTTGACAATGTTGCTTTTATCACTTTCTCGTTGTTCCATTGCAGTCAAATTGACATCAATTTTTAAACATGAAAATGTATCTACAGACCTTATACTCCAGTTTGATTAAACTAAAATGCTACTGATA
>NC_056731.1:960761171-960763671 GCF_019279795.1 Protopterus annectens | reverse complement strand
TTTTAGTTTATTTATTGTTATTAAGCTGTCTAGACTCTGCTGACGTTAATATTTGATATCTTGAGTTACCTGGCAGCTTGCTTGCGATCTTGTAGCTTGCTTGTTATTCCAATATAAACATAACACCCTCAGGTCTTTAGGATGTGCCTTATATTTAACTAATTTCCTTACTCCATTACCATTAAAATATACTGTTTAAAACTATCTGTAGCGGAAAGAAAATATTGCATTACTTTCCACAACTTTAGTTACAAATACCTTTCTCCTAGCCTTCGGCACACTACCTTTATCATATGAGGAACGTGGACTCATTGATGCTTGAACAGGTGCTCTATCTAAATTGACCTCAATTACATGAAATGCAGCCATGTGCCAGCAGTTAGGCATTTAATGTTCTATCTCCAGTGACAGGAACTGAAAAAGCCACTTAGCCGATTTCTGTCTGATGCTAATGCTGACATAATACTTATTACTTAGGAGTATTTATGACAGTGTTCATTGTTTAGTTGGGTTTTAAATATAATGTAGTACATCTAGCAGAAGATAAGGAGTATTTTTCTGTTTAATGTAGTCTATAGTTTTAGTGAAAAGTTAATTATTGAAAAATGTTGGAAAAAAACAAATATACCAAAATATGGAACACTGTTTGGCACATCATCAGTTATATATAACACTCTCTGATAGCTGAAGAACTGCTCTCTGCCATGAGTGCAGTTAGTTGACATTAAGAAGCATGACCAGAGAGATCAGAAGAGTGAAACATGCTATGGTTCATAAAACCAAAAGCCTCAAACAGAAACAAAGAGACAGAGAGAGAAAGAGAGCTAGAGAAAGAGATGAAGTGTAAATGTTCCATTTATATACATTGTTACCTCTATGAAATATGACAGCAAAGCAAAAAAGTGACCTGTCATTAACCTGGAACTGGGTAAGGAGTTTCAGAATTTGTATAATAGTTTATGGAATTATAATGCATTTAGGTAAAGGAAGGTTAGTGGGTAAGAAAGGAATTTTCGCTTAGAAGAAAAAGAAAATCATGGTATGTTTAAATATATGCACACTGATGTTAATGTAAGCAATATCAGACAATAGGAAAAAAGAGGAGCAAATATGAATTAGAAAGTGAGGTGGTTGGTACTTCAAAAAAGGTTGTGCAATGTGTAACCTGCAGAGTGGAATAGACTTGCAGGTTATAAAATGGTGTAAAGTGGATCTTGGGTTGTGTAATGAGCTGCATATAAGTACAATGTGTACATATGAAAATATTAATTCAGCAGTGCAAAAAGCTGACTTTAACTAAAACAGCAAAGCAATGCCATTAAAGGGTAGGGGAAAGCCCCCTCCACCCACAAAAAACTGTGAGATTGTGCAACCTTGGGGTAAGGAGAAAAATCTTTACCTTTGCAGTCCAAACAGTTCACTGAATCCTTAGACAACTTTGGATGAATCACAGGATTCAGCTAAAGGAATGACTCTTCCTATTTAGGATTCATATGAGTCATAGGAAGTTCATGGCTGCTGAGTCTTTCAACCTTTATGCCTTGCCATTACCAACCCCAGACGGTACCTCCTGGGCCATACCAGTCAAGCCTGGGGTGAATTTATGAACACCCATCCAAATATCCAGGTCCCATTTGAAGGAAAGTAGTGTATCACAGTGCTTCATCTGCAGAGGGAGTCTATTCCAGAAGTGAGGGAGATGCTGAATAATGAATTTCTATCTCTAGCTAATTGTATTCATCTGATGAATCAGGTTTAGATCCCCTGAATTTGTATTTGCGAAACTGCTTTATTTGTGAAGATGCAAGAGATCCTGGACTACTGGGCCCCCTGACTGCTTGGGTGGCAAGACAGACATCTTCACTGAGGAGCCAATAATAATCAGAAAAGAGCAACAGTGCTTCTATTTTTTTTCTTGTTGTTTAATCCTGTACAGCAGGATGCTAACACCTTTGCTTCCTGAAATTTCTAAGCCAGGAAATCGTATGCTTCCTGACAGCTTTTCTCCAACCCCCCTTACTAAAATCCTACCTTGTTTGATTTATAATATCTGGTAAATGGTGTGAGTTATAAAAAAAAAAAAATAACATATGATATTTGTTTGGCAAAACAATAGACTATGCACTTGTGTTAGCATCAAAGGCCTGTCTGTAGATGCTGAATTTATATTGCAGGTTTATGAAAGAAAACCAGTACTTTGTTTTTCAAAAATTACTAATGTCATGGTCAAACACAAGTATATTTCATCATAATTCTGCAAGATAGATCCAGGATATCAGGGAAGGAACTGGTCAACTTTATAAGAGCTTTCCAAAGATGTATGAAACGGGAGGACAGCATAATGATGTTTTGTGATATTACTGAATCTAAGCAAATTATGCATAGAATCATTTCACAATATTTCAAAACTATATTAATCTACAAAACCATTTGTGTTAGATGACAATTATCAGAGGCAGCATTGTGTGCCTTAATGTTTTTTATAAGATGGCTCCATTAG
>NC_056731.1:960696171-960756171 GCF_019279795.1 Protopterus annectens | reverse complement strand
GTCAGCTGCCACAGTGGTGCTGAAAGTTGACTGAAATCTGGAATTAACTTTCCTAAATAGTTAACCATGCCAAGAAAATTATGTAGGGCTTGTTCATTATCTAAAACTGGCATCTCAAGAATAGCTATTTGCTTGGAAGGATTTGCTTGTAAGCCGGAATTGGTAAACAAATGACCTATATAAGTAAGTTCTTGTAGCCTGAATTTGCATTTCTGAGGATTCAGCTTAAGATTCACTTCACGAGAACATTCCAGAACATTCCTGAGATTTCTATCATGTTCAACGTCACCATTGCCTCCTACATGAATATCATCTACTATAATAGCACATGGAGAGCCAGAAAAAAATTTGCTCAGTCTCATGATGAAAGACTTCACTGTCAGAATTTATTCCAAATGGAATTCTCAAAAATCTGTACCTTCCAAATGGTGTACTGAATGTGGTTAGCAATGAAGATTTTCGATCAAGCAAACTTTGCCAAAATTAACTTTTTTCATCTAAGACAGAAAAAACAGTGGCACTTAGCATGAGGGCAGCAACTTCTTCGATGGTTCGCATAGGATGATGAGGTCATTTTAGTAATTTGTACACATTTCTTGGATCATTACATATTCTAATGTCATCTGAGCTTTTGTTGTGAGCTACAACCATAGAAGATACCCATTCTTCTACTGGGCAAATTACTCCTAGCTGTACGATTCTGTCTAGCTCATCTTTGACTCTGTTCTGCATAACTACTGGAATTTTCCATGCTAGTCTGATTACTGGACTTACCTCATGGTCTAACTTCATGGAGCACACAACTGGGAGTTTGCCTAGTCTGTCTTCAAAAATATCAGCATACTCAGAAAATATAGTTTGGACGAAATTTGAGCTATTATCATTCAAGCTTACATGGTGGACTTCTTTATTAAATGAAAGCAGTCTCATTTTCAAACTGTCTTGAGGCCTAATAATGACTGCACATGTCTCTTGACTATGTAAAATTGCAAGTCATAGCTGTTCCCAGCAGAGTAACATGATAGCACTATAAGTCTGCGGTTTGAATTTCTTCACCACCATAAGCAACAAGCTTTGCACACTTTGCAGATCAAGATCTTCTCCAACTTTTACTCTAGCAAACGTTTCAGCTGACATAACATTGCACTTTGAACCAGTAACTACTTTGAGCTCTATGGCTCTCTCATTAATCTGAACAGTACAAAATATCGCACTTTTTGTCCACAAATCTACTGCTTTGAATCTTTCACCAAGCACAGACACACCATCAACATAAAAAGTAGAGCTGTAGTTTTCTAATTGAATGTTTTCTTTTAATAAAATAATAAGCCTATTTTGATTTACAAAATCTTTTGAGATAATTCTACTTTTTAAGTGTGTGGCACTGCTGACCAAAAGTTAAGCACTTTTCTCGTTTGAGTTCATGGTTATCTCCACAATTACAACAGTTGACTATGAGGCTGGCTACAGGTTTTGCTGAGTCATCCCTGTGCTTTGATGCATGTACCCTGGGCCTTACTGAAGCAGCACTGGGTTTCATATGAACCATGCCCTTTAGGCCTGTATCTTTTAACCTCATACTGCATACTATCAACATTAGCACTGGAAGAAGCCATGTGCATGCTTTTCTCACTTGTAAGCATATCTGTGTGCTTTTCTGTAAGCTCATATACCTGACAAATCTCAATGACATTATTCAAAGTTAAATCACTGTCTCGAAGCAAAATCATTCTCACTGCATCATTATTAATACCATACACAAGCCTGTCTTTTATCAACTCATTTCTCAGATCACCAAATCTGCATGTTATCCTTATTTCTAAAGTCATTTACATATACTGCAAAAGTTGCAACAGGCTTTTGATCTCTAGTGTAAAATAAGTGCCTTTCCATTGTCCTATTTGTTTGGGAGTTACACATTTCTCTAAATTTACATTTTAAGCACTCAGAGTGTTCCTGCGTTTCAGCGAGTACCAGAATATGGTGGTCTTCCCCCTCTCCTGCAAACACAGCTGGTGCATACACAAATGAACGCGCTCTTTCTATGGCTTTTGACCCAGCTGAATTAAGCATTATAAATGCTTTTGTATGTTTGACTTTGTCAGAAAAAAAGTGGCTGTATGAAAATATCATAGTCTTGCACAAACACTTTCCAATTTTCTGCAATATTTTTATCAAACACAAGAGGTGGGTTTACAAAATCCTTCTGCCATGCCAACAAATTATGTTTAAATGCAATGCAATCTTGGACCTTTTAGTTAAGTACAAACATGCACGCACACTAGGTACTTGCAATAATATTAAAATGCACAATAATCTATTTAAAATGATTGTACTTTGCGAAGTGACTGTACTGTAATACTGCCCACACTTGCCAACATTTTGCACACCTCGGATACTTCATATAGCTTTAGTTAAATCAAAAAAAGTACTACATTGTGAAAAAAATGGTTGTTTTCCCTTTTTTACACATTTTGGACACTTTCAAATGTTTTTGTAGCTATTTTGAATATTTTTATCAATATGTCATAGTTTTCAGCATTTCATTTAATTAGAAATTTGTTTTGAGCATTTTGAATGCTTTGTTTTATATTTGTTGTGTAAAAAAATTATTTAAGTGAGTTTTAGTACATGGAAACTCATTTCTGACCGGTTTCCGAGTTGTTTGAGCTTTGGATGATCCACTCCTGTATATTACTCCATTTCTAACTGCCTGCTTCATGATTTTGCCTCTGGATCCCTTTCTGACACCATGTAGCTCGTCTTGTGTATCTGAATAAGACAATGAGGCTTGGGTGTTCATTTAAGTAGTTTATTACACACAAACACATCAAGATGGATGACAGGAGCATTAAACTTAAATGAACTAACTAACCGACTGACGGCTACACACGTACATGCTTTCACTCTAGCTGCTCACTCAAAATGGCAATCTTGCTTGCACATGTTCAGTACTTATATCCACGTGCCCACTGACTGGAATGCTTCTTAAAGGTACATCACACACTCTGATCTACAGATAGTACACATTAAAGTTAAACTGTTATGCAGGCATTGTAGAGTGAATCAGGTCAAGCACTGGAGGGGAGTTCACCTTTCTTAGTATCAAGATGCAACAGGACTGCCCTAAATAGCAGACACCAACAAGAAGTGCTGTCTTTCTAGATAGTGTGCGTCCATTAGTGATATGTGTGCTGAAGTCCCAGTACTATGCCTTTTCTATAGATAGGTCATTTCAGCTATCTATATCTCATAGCTGAGTACAGGCTAAAGCCATTCAGGCATGGTGATCAAAAGAGATGGAGCTGTTGGCCTAGGTGACCAAGTCCCTAATCACTGTCTTTGAAAATAGCAGTGTGCTGTTAATGCAATAGGTGTTACTGATATTGAGTTTGCCAAAGGAGCTGATATTGCATTTCTTTGCATTACATTTAGGTCCTTGTTCAATTCACCAATAATTAATTTGTATCACCTGAAGACATCACAACACCCAGCTTATAGACATCAGTAAACTTATTCAGCCAGAGTTTTTTGTTACCACTTTTAAGGTCAGAAAATAAATACCAAAGAGGAAAGGACTCAACACTGATTCCTGCAGAATGCCGCTGGTCACCCCATCCTTAACTGTAGAGGAATCAGTGACTCTGGCATTAGGTATTCTACTTTAGCTGATTTTTGATCCATATTACCACATAGGGGCTAATGTTTAGGGACATTAGTTTGTTAATGATTCCACTGTGTGTGATGGCATTAAAACCTTTGGCCAAATCCAGGAAATCAGCATGGATGGAGTGACTACTGTCCATGGTCTGCATGACTATTTCTAAGAAGCTCACAGGGTACCATAGTTATGACTTACCCTTAACAAAGCCAAACTGTTACAAAGTCATGATTTAAGAGGTCAGTGATGATACATTCCATGGCTTAACAGAAAAGACGTGGGAGGCTAATGTGTCTGTAATTACCAGGGTTCATGGCTGATTCATTCTTGTAAAAGGGCATTGTCACTGTCATTCTCCAGGCTTCATGGACATATCCTGTGGCTAGGCTTAGGATGAGCAACTTAGTGAGGCGGTGAGCAAAGGCATTCTATCCACTACTGATTAAGCAACCTGATATAGTATCAAGAAACACTGAGGCAGTTTTTTGGTTATAGAGGGTGCCTTAAAAATCTGGTCCTGGTGATGAAGGGGGGATCAGTGATGATAGGAGTGGTGATAGTAGTTTCAGCAGAAAAGTTAACCGTGACTCTTTTCACAAGAACATTGGCAGTACTGAATGGATTTGAATATGAGATATCATATAGAAACAGTTCTAAGCAGGCAGGATTGCATGTTATTTCTTAGCTTTCTAACATAATTGAATGATATGTAGTTATCATTAGCCTTTGTGGCAAATCTAAGTTCATGGGAGTCATTACTAGTCTTAATGGTAGCCTTAAATTTCATGGTCAATCTCTTTAAGTACATATGGTGTTGATGGGATTTGGCTCAACCTGGTAATCTGATCAGCTTTTTCCTTTTATTATATACTGCTTGTTAAGTACCATCACTGTGGTCTGTTCTTGAATTTCCTAAGATTCTAGTAGGCACAGGCTTGTAAATGCAATTTTCAAAGTTGGCATACAAACCCTTGGTAACAACATGGTTGTGGCTGATGGTAGTATTTACATGTGTGAACGTAAATATTTTGTCACAAAACTGAGAATGGATTGCTTTCTTGAAGTCTTTAAAGAGAGTAGTATTTAAGGCTGAAGGCTGGAGTTTATGAAGAATTGAAGACTGTTATCTAGAAAATTGTGTTTTCACAATGACCAGCCATTATCTGTCTGTCATTCTCATAAAAAATCCTAATATTGTTTGAGAACAGGGACATTTTTCACTATTAACCTCCTTTGTATGATGGGAATAAAGACTCTTGTAACAGAAAGTGTTTCAATTAGTAAATTCAGAGCTGTGGTTGGGTTAGTAATGAGATATAGTGGTGACCAATCAACAGTATTCAATTGCATATCTAGGGTGGCATATTTTTGTTCAGAGAAGGGGTTAGCCTGTAACAGTTGTTGAAATGGCTTATAAATTAAATGGCCAAGTTGACAAAAATGGATAGTGGTGACTTAGGAGGTTTGGTAGGATGTTGATGCTGGTGCATAGGTTATTTATATATTTGTATTGATGAGTTTATGGGTTAAATGCTTTCCTGTTTGCAGGATAGATTGTCATAAATTAGTACTAGGCTAAGTGCCCTCATGGGCCATTTTAAGCCTAGCCAATTACCCCATCAGAGAATCAGACCCTGCACCTTTTGTGTGCAAGGTAATCACCTTAACCATTATACCAACTTCCCACCCCATTAGGGCTCTGTACCAGTTGTTCAAGGATATGCTATAGAAGTATTTTATTAAGTTACTTAGCTTCACAGGTTGCCATGCTGAAGTTGAAGTCTCCTTGTATAATAGTTCTATATAATCAAAGCAGAAGCAGCAGGAGCCTGATTATACATAGATGATGGGCGACAGGATACTAGTTCAACAACAAACCAAACTCTCCAAAGAATGTGCTGTCAGCTTAGATGATAAAGAGAGCACACATCAAGATATACCTAATCCAGTAGTTGACAATAAGTGTTCTGTGCATTCTGAAGCTGTATGATTGGCCTGAGCTTATAATATCATCACAAACAATTTGCGCTGCATGTGTGAAGGCGGAAGGTGTGCTGCATGTATGGAACATGGATTAAACTGATGTACTTGAACAATAATCCATGCCTGTATGTGGTTGATGGTGGGTTCAACAGGAGATGGTATGGGCTTTTCAGGACAGCAAAGCTGCAATAATCAAACAACAAAAAGTATGCAAGTAGCCCATATACATACCTTAACATGGTGTAGTGCTATTATAAAATGACACTATACGAAGAAAGCCTTACCTTTTTAAAAATGTATAATAAAACTGATTATTTTCTGTTTTTGTTTGCTGATTCACTAATGGAATGTTTTTTTTTTTTTTGAAACAGTTTTTATTGAATTTTTGCAAACAAAACAAAAGATTTCTGTGCATTTAAACAAATTGAATAAAACAGAACTATATACAACACAGCTATTTATAATCTCCATAACGTACAAAAATTTACAATGTGTATATTACATCTTGTCTAATAAATTCTTTAGTTTTATCTACAATAATTACTTATGAGTTACTTTTGTTGATCTTAAATCAAGGGTTAACAGTTCTCTTTGACATACAGTTCTGGCCAGTAAAATAAATTCAGAAAAAGAGAGGATGTTTCTACTTTTCCAGTTTTACGTGATAATTTTTCTTGTGATTGCAAGAAGAGACCAGAGAAGACGCATTAAATAATAACAAAGAATCTGAGATGTCACATTTGTCAGACTACAAAGCCTTTGAAAAGGACTTACATTTCTGCCAAAAGGTTGTAACCATTTTACATTCAAGAAACATATGTACCCAGTCAGCACATCAAGTTTCATCACATCTCTAACATTTACAAGTACTAGTTTGTGAAATCAATGCCAATTTATGAGGGGTAAAGTGGTTCCTATGAATAAACTTCTAAGTGAAAATTTTCCAGAAAGGAGATGAGGTTGTGTTATTAACTGATTTTAATGTCAAGGCTCTATCAGAGTCTGAACATTTAGATTTATTTAGTTTTTCATTATAACTCCATAAAGAATCTTCTGATATTTGCAAGTCTGCTTGTAGTGTTTTGTAAATCCTAGGTAATGAAAAGCCTATGTTGTGGTTAGTCATATTCAGTTCACAGAAAAGAGAGATTACTTTTGGATGTAATGAAACATCAAGCACTTGATTTGATGAGCTCATTTAGTAGATGTTCTCTAAAAATCTGGATATTTAACCAGTTATTTTGATTATAATTATATCTAGCCATAAGGTTATTTGTGTCATATATATCCTTGCTACCAATGAATTGGTGCCAATATATTAGACCATTTTCCTTCATCACCATTAATTTCCCTCTATTAAATTAATCTAGACATTTTCTTGTCAATGCTACCGAAAACATTAAAAATAAGAGATGTCTTGTCTTGTAGTTACTGTTCATTATCTTTTTAAAGTTGTTTAATATGTAGCTGATACAATGAGGATATCTTTTGATTCTGTTTTCTTTAAAAAATATGTCTTGTACAACCAAAAACATGTTATTATTATCTGTAAACATGTCATTATTTATTGTCTCATCAAGGTTAGAAAGCAATAAAGTTTCATGCAATTTCTTCCAGTTTGATGTATATTTATTACTTAACCACTGACTCATTATATTAAGTGTGGCTGCTTCAGCATAAAGTTCTAGATTCGTAAATGCAATGCCTCCCTTTTCCCATTCCCTACAATGTCAGTCATATCTTATTCTTGGTTTTTGCGGATGCCACAAGAATTTAAAAAGAAGTGAGTTCAGTTTTATTATTTTTTGGGAGGCCAAACTAGTATAGTCTGAAATAGAAATACCATTTTTGGTAAAATGCACATTTTTATTAAAGATAATTTTTCTTCCATAAAGAAAATCATTTTCTCCACTTGCTTAAATGTTCTTTGACAACAGTTATCAGGTTATTACAATTCAAATGTATAATGTCTTTCCAATTTGTTTTTATCTGTGCACCTAGATATTTGAAGGTGTCATTTTTCCATTTAAAATTACTGTGTTTTTCTAATACGGTACTGATTTTTTTGTTTAATAGTATAGTTCTTGTTTTGATAGTATTACATTTTTAGCCTGATATTTCTTCAAAATTTTTTTAGAGATTTTATAATATGGTCTACTGAATAATCTATATTTCCAATAGTTAACAGAATGTCATCTGCAAAGAGCTGTATTTTAGAAGAGTGGTAAGAATTAATATCAAAGCTAACAATATTAATGTAATTTCTAATGTAGTTAGTCAATGGTTCCACTGCTAAGGCAAATAATAGGGGTGAGAGTCGGCAGCCTTGTTTGTGTCCTTTTCATATTTTAATTTGGGGAGATAAGAAAGCCCCAATTTTGATGTAAGATACTGAATTTTCATATAGATTGTTTATTAATTTTATAAAGTCAGGAGAAAAATTAAATGATTATAGTACTTTATATAAATAAGGCCAAGTTATAGAGTCAAAAGCTTTATCCAGATCTAAGCTAATGATGTATCATTCTTTCTTTTTCTTGTTCGCTAGATCTATTAAAGATAGAATTTTGATGAAATTGTCTTGAACTTTCCTGTTTGGTATGAAGCCTGTTTGATCTTCTGCTATTAATTTTGGCATGGATTGATTTAATCTTTCAGAGAGAACTGAAGTGATAATTTTATAATAAACATTCAATAAAGATATAGGGTGATATGATGCTACTAGTTTGGGATCTTTGTCCTGCTTTAAAATGGAAGAGATAATGGCATATTTCCATGAGGGGAAGCGATTTCCATACTTTCTAAATTCCTCAAAAGCTGCTACTAGAATTTTTAGAGTCTCATCAGCATGGCCAAGATGCTAGAGTGAGAACAGCATTTTCTTGTTCCTCTGCCTGTGAAGTTGTTTATGACAGGATTTTTTAAATTTTATTTTAAAAACTTTGAGGATTTTACATCATAGCTGTTCCTTATACTACTGTGAATTATCTACTGGGAAAAATTCAAACTTTTATTGAATTTTCCTCACAATTTACTGTCAGAACTTCTAAAGCCGTATACATATTGCTGAAGCCATAAGCCACTCAAAATCTTCAGGTCAAGAAACCTATCCCTCCAGCATGTTTTGTTTATTATGATGACAAGGTTTAGATCCCTGGAGCATGTGGCTCTGAGGGATTTGGATTTCTTTAAGTGTAGCATGTCCAACAGCTCTGGGTTTGACATAGCCTTGTATGTTAAGCAGAGATCGCCTCTGAGTAGACGATATGTGACAGAGTTTAGCTGGAGTTTTTTAAGGCAGTCAGCATATGGCATCTGCTTTAAGCCTGTGATACTTTTAGTGAGGTATTTCTGCGGCCTTTCCAGTTGTTGCAGATGTCTTGAGAGGTACATACCAAATGGAGCATTGTATTCTATAATGGGTCTAATGAGGGATGAGTACAGTGGGACAATGACCTCCTTTTTTCTGGATGAAAAGCCCTTAGTGATGAGGTGTGCCATATAGAAGGATTTCCTGACTGTTGTGGCAATGTGGTTATCGAAGGTGAGACCACTGTCCACCTGTGTCCCTAAGTCTCTTATCACACTTTCGGTGTTTAGTGTACTGCCACCTATATGGTAATTCACAGATACATGTTTTTTCCCAAAGGGGATAACTATACATTTCTTGGCATTGAGCTTGAGCCCATGGCTTTGGCACCAAGCATCTTTTTTCTGTAAGGCCCTTTTGTAGAGTATCCACATCATTTGAGGATTCAGTAATGGCTCCCAGTTTGCAGTCATCTGCAAAATTTGTTATCCAGAGTCCCTTAGTGTTGGCCTGTACTTCAGAGAAGTAGATGCCAAACAAGAGCAGTCCCAGGACTGAACCCTGAGGTGCTCCACTTGTCACTTGTCTGGAGATGGATTTGGAGTGGGCTACTTTTACAGTGTGGGTTCTATCAGTAAGCCAGTTAGCAACCCATTGGGTGACGTAGGGATTAATGCCCAGCTTAGTAAGTGTATCTATGATTCCAGAGTGGGGGGTGTTGTCAAAGGCCTTGGCAAGGTCTAGATAGGCTGTGTGGACCACCCTCCCTTGTCTATGGCTCTGTAGACAAGATCGGCCCTTCACGAACACAAACTGGGTGGGGTCCAGTGTTTGATGGTTGCCAATGTCTTTATTTATAAGTTCCATGATAATATGCTCTATGGCCTTGCAGATAAGGCTTGTCAGACTGATGGGATGGTAGTTTCCAAGATCCAAGGTGGATCCCCCCTTGTGGAGTGGGATAACTGTAGCTCTGCACCACTCAGTGGGCACGAAACCTGAGGTGAGGCTATGATTAAACATGACACTTAGATGAGGTGCCAGTTCATATTGTAGTTCATGTAGTACACAGCCTGGGATGTCATCTGGTCCCATGGATGCGGTATTCTTAGCTTTGGAGAGTGCATTTTTTTCCTGTGTGGCCATTATTACCAGAATTTGGCAATCTTCTGGTATTGAGATGGGCCATTTAGGGGGTGAGTGGGGGGTGAAGTTGGCACTGAATCGATCTGCCAGGATATTGGCAATATCCTTGGGATCAGTATATTTAATGCCATTCTGTTTTAGCTCAGAGCAGATCTGAGCATTGCCATTTAGATTTCTGACATAGTTATAGAATGCCTTGTGGTTGTCTTTGGAATCTTTGGCAATTTTATTTTCGTAACTAGCTTTGGAGGATTTTATGAGGGATGTCAGTTTCTTACTGAGGCTGGTAAGAAAGTTTTTTGCATCCTGGGATTTTCCTCTTTTCTGCAACAGTTTCTTCCTTTTGTTGTAAAGTTTGTTTATGACAGGGGACCACCAGATTGGCTTCCTTTTTTTGGATGAGAGCATCTTGGTTCTATTTGGGATGGCACGATTCATGCATGAGTGGATGGGCTCATACAGTGCCCTAGTGTAGGAATTCCACAATTTAACTTCTTTTAACCTTGTGTATACAGCCATGTTTTTCCAGGCTCCTGGAAAACCATTCCAGGCCTATATTCTGAGGTATTACTGAGAATACGTTGACAATATCAACCGTGACAAACCAAAATTCATCCAATGTTGAACTTCACAGGGTCCTAATACAATCTAAACAATGCCACGAGTCCTTGAGAATATGTGGTATGGAGTCAAGTGTATTTTTACAGAAGGTGTCAATGTATCCTGTGAAAGGTTCCATTTTGGAGCCTCTAGCTGCCACTATGGGTCCAAAAGGAGGGTTGGTAGTGTCCTTGTGTATCTTGGGAATACCAAATATGCTGGACATAACTGGATGTTGAACTGTCAGGTAGTTGTACTCGTCCTGACTTATTATTCTCTCACAAAGGAAGTCATAGATTTGCCAATCAATCTTGATGTATGCTCTTTGAACCTCAAATTTAGACGCCAGAGTGTAAGTTTCCATGTCCTGCAATATATTCTGCATATTCAATGAATAGTCGATGTTTGACATAATCACTACCCCCCTCCCTTGTCAGTCTTCATAACCCTGTATAATCCACTTGTTGACAGTTCAGTCAGACAAAACTCTTCAGCAGGTGTCAAGTTCCTGTTGGTACCCAAGTTTGTTTCAACCAATCTTCTTAAATGAGAAGTACATAAATGTTCAAAGGCTAATATCAAGGGGTTTTGTGGCAGAATAAATAAACTACTTCATTTAACCATATTAATTCCCCTCAAATTTTCGAAGGTAGATTTATTCTTAAAATATAACTTTAAATTAAGTTGTCTCGTGTACAGTTTCAAATTGATAATAAGCTTGCTTATGTCATATTTGAGGTTTGGCACAAATGAAAATCCCTTTTTCAACAAGCTTAAATGACTACTAGAAATGTGCAAGTCTGAATAATTATAAATACTGAAGGAACCATCAGCTATGATGGATAGTCCTTCATTGTTGTAACAATTTGTATCCAGACTAGAAGGTCTACCAGGTACATCATAGTACACTTGATTCAATGACACTTCAACAGAAGGATCAATAGTATTAATTAACAATTTGTTAATACTAGTGATGTAATTCTTGTTACTGTTCGTCAATAATGACTGTTCTCCCTGTACTGCCAATTCATGTTGGAGTTGTTTCTCCTCTACCCCCCACCCCTCCAATTGCCTCTCCCTTGTTGATTCTGCCAGTGGGGGGTTTTCCTTCCATATAGTTCTGTGGTGGACCTCGGTTCCTCAACTGGTTGGAATGCCTTAATGGGGGTGGGTTTTCTAAAAAAACACCACCCTCATCAACATCATCATGCATCTCACCCACATCCTCTACTTCTGTCTTCATAGTATCTCTTCTTGTATTATTGTCTACTTCCCATTGTCGTTCTTTAGTATTCGGCTTCAGATAAGCCTTTTTTTCTTTGTATTCATTTGTGTCTCTGTGAATTTTTCTTTGTTTCCTTTCCATACTTGTTTTTACAAATTTGTCTAAATCTGTCATCATCCTCTCAAACCTGTTTTTGTATTGGTCAAACAACAGGTCATTAATAATGCTTTGTTTAAGTGCCACCAAATCATTCTTCAAGTTGACCAACCTACTAGTATTATCTCTAATAATTATTCTCATCAGTTCTAAACCCGTACTGTTAAACAATTCCAACATGTTCCCATAGGCCTCCGAGTTGGCTTTGATACCCATAGGGATCTTGTAAACCCTAAGACCTCTCGGTACTTGGTTGAGCTCAATAGAACGTTCCAGGAAAGCATTGTCCATTTGTAAAGATTTGTACTTTTTTGCTAATTTTTCAAATTTAAACAACTTAGAGTTAAGCGTCCCCAAATCAGAATTTGAAACCCTCCCTATAGGTTCACCCATCACAGGGGCTATTAAAAAGTCATCATTGTCATACAATGTAGTTACAGTTCTGCTGACTCTATTGGAATCACCTGTTCTGCTAGTGTTGATATTGGGATTCATGTTGTCAATATTGCCTCTCAATGGGGCTGTGTTTTGAGTTCTATCCCTGTTGGTTCCAGGTGGTGTATGTAAGGTAAAAAGTTAAACTTGGGAACTGGTGATAATATCATTTTTATCATTGTCTTTGTTCACTTGTAATAAAGAAATAATTTGTCTAGAAATATCTAGATACTGTATCATAAGTTGTTCCATCCTTTTGTAAATAATGATATATGTATCTATAACTCAATCTTTTGTAATTAAATTTTATATTTAAAAATATTATATGTAATATATTGTGTGATACAGAATTTTTCCTACCAGAACATAATAATTCATAAACTCAAACACAACTTTTTAAACACAAAAGCAAAAGATAGATGGCATCAAAACATAGAAAACTGCACTGTAACCTTGCAGATAAAGAAATCCCAAATCTGTTATATGTATAAAAATTAAATAATTTAAATACAAGATTCAAAGCTAAAAAATATACTGGATACTCTAAAAACTAATATCAATAGTGTAGGTATCTTTATACAGTCCAAAAAATGGAATGTATGTCATAAATCAATTATTCAATAAATAATAAAATAATAAAATAAATCTTGTGTAACGTTGTTTGCCATAATTGAATTATATGTACTAGTTGGTATTAAAGTCGTGTTGTAATGGGCCTTATGCTACTCTGTTGAAATTTAAAGGTTGTAAATCAGCCTTAGAGAACTGGTGTACCATACAATTTACCAATAAATATCAATATAAATACAAAATAGTACAAAAATAAATTAAAAATAAATAAATAAATAAATAAAAATAAAAACCACTGAGAAATTAAAAATATATGAGTTTGTGTATGTTGATACACCAGAATAATGTCCGTAATACTTGCGCTAATGTCTAAATGCGCTAGTATGTCCGTAATACTTGCGCTAATATCTGAATGCACTAGTGTCCGTAGCAATGAAACTTCCACAAGTCCAATCATAAATACAAGGCCTTGCATGTTAGCAACAAAGAATCTCGGCCCAAAAATATGTAACTAGCAATTCTCGATTGGGCCAGTGTTTAACCAATTAAGGTCTCACCAAAAACAAAATTTACTTAGTTATACCCTTAAAAAAATCATAGAAATCAAAAAAACAAATAAATAAACAAATAAACAACAATTAAGAGTCAATAATGCTCTTTTGGTGGTGAGTCAATTGTTGTTATCATAAAAAGAAAAAAGAAATGTTCTAAGACAAAAAATGTCCATAAAAACCTTGTCCATAGCAGAAAATAAATGTTGTGAACTGTAATGTCCAGCGCTTGAACGTTAGCAGTTAATAATAACAGTTAGTGATAGTACACGTAACTGCTCAACATGAATTTGTTGTAACAAAGTTCCCAAGAGCAATTTTGCTCTAAAAACAATTAGCAACAATCCCAGAGCCTGTTGTGTAAATGAAATCAGCGTGTCAAGACAGTACTTACTCGATCTCTTCTTAACAATTCATTAATACAGCTACATAATAAGGTAAGACCTTGTATTCAGTCCTACCATGTTGGGTAGCTGCAGTACTTTCTGAATGGACACCATAAGTTATTGCTACCCCTCTAGTATTTTACATCATAGCATACTTGCTAGTTCTTGTACAAACAGATGTGTTTTTCATGGTGACAAATTCCCTTGCAACAACTTTGATGCCAAAGACTTTAAATGATGTTATTGTGATCCTATATATGCTATTGAATGCCATGCTGTAGTGTACACAACTGCACTGATTCCCATTTCCTGCTGAAGTATAGCTCATCTTACAGTGATGGGCAGCAGTACCAGACCATATGTGAAAAAACACAAACAAAACTAAGAAAAATTCATTGGCCCACCAGTTCCCTGTAGTTCAGGCAAACCTTTTACTGCCGCCTCATTTGTCTCAAGCTCCTCACAATGTAACAGCTGTGCTCCTGCCAGTGGGAAAACTCACAGCACCAGATATCCTAATTAATATTGTGTGGCAAATATCTTAATTCCACCATCATGCCTAATGAATGGAATAGGCTTGTGCATGGCATTATTTCACCCAGCTGCAGTTTTTGCAGAAACTCAGTTTAATGAAAAATTTGAGTCCTAATACATTGCCTGCAAATACTGTACTGTGACTGCCCACATCAAAGTGATCATATATTAGAGCCCATTTTCTAAGTTTGGTGGGGTGACATTTATTTATCTATTTATTTTGAATAGAGCAGTTATTTCATGATGATGCAACTTGAGAAGACCATCATACCTCTCAAACTTTTAGAGCAAGAAATCTGGACAAAGCCATAAATAAAAGTGGGATGAAGGCCCAAAAGTAGGGACAATTTTACAAACTTAGAAAGTTGATAGAATAACAGGTTTAGCAATAGCATGAATTTTCTGAAGGGAATGAAGTCTGAAACTCAAATGTCTCCCATTATTTTTTAACTTCAATGTTTAATGATTTGCAATAAAATTGCCAGAAAACTACAATTTTATGAAAAACAGACCAAAAATATGAGGCAATAATCTGGACATTCTGTGAAAATATGTACAGTTGAGAGATATGAAGACTATGTAGATCCTATGTAGGTTGGTTTGTGTATGCATATATGTTATCTATCTATCCAGCTTACATATCTTTGAATATATATATATATATATATATATATATATATATATATATATATATATATATATATATATATATATATAGTGGCAAAGTGGCAATTTCAGAAATCAGAAACATTGTTTTGATGTGCCTTATCTACTCTTTATTGCAGCATAGACTTGATGGTTGTACATATAATTAGCACAGTATGGTAGTAAAACCTGTAAAGTGAATCACTTGGTGATATTCCAGGGGGTCCATAAACAGAAGCACCTACATTTTGTCAATAGCCTCACTCCTTTCTAGAAGAACCACATTCTTCTACTAAACAGCCATGACATGTTGACTTCTATACACAGAGGTGTAGCTAGTTACTAGGATCATTCCCCAATCTGCCTCCCCCCAAACTTTAAGTTGAATGGCAAAAAAAAAACAAAAAAAACTTTTATTTCTTTTGTGCCACATTTGTAGCAAGTATCTGCTAAAGTTTCTGCCTAAATGCCTACCGCATCAAAGAGCTAAAGCGTTTCAGTTCTGAATGCAAATACTGACAGTCAAATGACAGTAATATTCCCTTTATCCCACTCTAGATATGCCTAGCTATACTGATCTCTGTGTGTGCCTGTTTTGGGATAGCTTCCTCTAGTGTCTCTATGAGTGTTTCCATTTCACAATGTTTAACAATTCAGACATAGAACTCAAAATCAGAAAAGCTTGTTCCTCTCTCTCTCTCTCTTTCTGGGTGGAATAGCTACTAAAAATAGTACCAGTTCTCTTTTTCTAATGAAATAATTCACTTATAAAGTACATAACTGTTTGGCATTTGGAAGGCACAGTTCAGGAATAAAAAAAGAATGCGTGATTTGATATATATTGTCCAAACTGTACTTGTCAACACCATTGGCATAGTATATAATACACACTGAGAGCAGTCTCTTTGGTTCAGGTGTAGTTTATTTACAATGTTGAAAATAAAACTTAAAGGTCACTTACAATAGAAACAAAAACAGTATACTCTTGTTCAATATAATTGATGTTGACATGTAGTTCGTCTGAAAGTGTCTCAAACAAATGCATCCATTTCTGAGTGTCAACAGCCTGGGCTCTATAGTTTAGACAAGGTTCTCTTGTGCATCTTAATACATCTACATACAAGTCCCTGGTACTCCTTTAATATCCACGTTTTTTTCTGACTCCTAACCATTGTTTTATAAAGCAGCAGTGTATTTATTTTTATTTTTATGCATTCCAACAATAATTTATTGTGTCAAGCAAAATGACCTGAATGAAAAAATCCATTCAATTAATTAATTTACAAATGGCCACTAAATAAAAGTAGAAGATCCTATTATAGGGAGGGGAGGGATGGAGTCTGGTAAAAATGACATCAGCAAATTCAGTAACTGAGCAATTAACATACATTGGTAATTAATTTCTATGGAAATTTAAAATAGAAGATTTAATGCGGTTTAAAACCATATATTAAAAACGCAAAGCCTTCTTGAAAAAGAGAAATATAAAATCTAACAGCTGTATTCATTTTCATTCAATTGCCTACTATTCTACATTAAAATCAGTGTAATATCTAGTCAATAAAACTGAAAGCAAAGCAGTATAACTCATTGTTTACAGTAAGCTGTAATGAAAATTAAAAAGCAAAATGTAACTACAGCTTTGTTCTGAAGCAACCATCTGGTTGAATATATTAATGCTGATCTGGTCAGATCAAAACAAACATGCCAACAGAACATATGGCACATCATGCCTTTTTCAGTGTCCCCTCCTGAGGCACCTCATTTACACAGTATGAATTAAATCTCTCCATTTCATAAGTTGGAAATAATTTACTCCTATAATATGGAACAATAATCCTGTTTTGTTATGTAATTAGCCAAAGGGAGTATCAGACCTGTACCATACAAATTCCATATAGTTGATTTTTTTCCAGAAAATAATAATTTTTAATTATAACGGTACCCTTGTTAACTGCATCTGATATGATTTGATTAAAAATAATAAGTAATGCTTCTATTTCTTTAAATAACAGTCAACTAATTAATTAGCATATCATGCACTTTATAGACACACACACACAAATTAAAATTGTCATTTCTAAAATACCAATCTATGTACTGAAAATCTAATAAGCAAAAAACTAAGTTTTGGTCATTAAATAATATTTTATTTTATTAATATTTTTTCTTTTTTTATTCACTCAAGAATTCCAGCAAGTACAAGAAACCCAAGTTTTAACTGAGGGTCACGATCTTACATATCAGTATATTGCAATCAGATGCTATGTATTGAAGGTGCCCTGTGCTATCAGTAATATGCTTTATATCTGATAACACCAGTTTTGCACAAAATAATAGAGATTAACAGCATTCAGTCACCACCCAAATTTGCCACAGCTCTTAACCAGTGGTAAGGTGAAATAGATCATACACCGCTGTACATAGTGGCAAGGTAAAGAAAAGACAGCCTCACATCCATCAGTTGCTCCCACATCTCATGAACTCCTCATCCAAAAATCTGTAGGCTCCTCCTCCATGACAGTCTGGTAAATCCGTTGCAGTTTTTTTCATGTACTGTGACCCTGTACAGTGTCATAGAAAGGGTGGGCTAAACAGGATGCCTGCCGAAGGTGCTAATTTGTAAGCAGCACTAGAAGCTTTACAAAATAGTTTACAAAGGTGTCATTAAGAAATTGGTCTCTGATAATGTGTTTTTAGTAGGGTACTACAGGAATCAGCCCTTGGTCTCTGATAATGTGTTTTTAGTAGGGTACTACAGAAATCAGCCCTTGGTCTCTGATAATGTGTTTTTAGTAGGGCACTAAAGGGATCAGCCCTTGGTCTCTGATAATGTGTTTTTAGTAGGGTACTACAGGAATCAGCCCTTGGTCTCTGATAATGTGTTTTTAGTAGGGTACTACAGGAATCAGCCCTTGGTCTCTGATAATGTGTTTTTAGTAGGGTACTACAGGAATTAGCCCTTGGTCTCTGATAATGTGTTTTTAGAAGGGTACTACAGGAATCAGCCCTTGGTCTCTGACAATGTGTTTTTAGAAGGATACTACAGGAATCAGCCCTTGGTCTCTGATAATGTGTTTTTAGTAGGGCACTAAAGGAATCAGCCCTTGGTCTCTGATAATGTGTTTTTAGTAGGGCACTAAAGGAATCAGCCCTTGGTCTCTGATAATGTGTTTTTAGTAGGGTACTACAGGAATCAGCCCTTGGTCTCTGATAATGTGTTTTAAGTAGGGCACTAAAGGAATCAGCCCTTGGTCTCTGATAATGTGTTTTTAGTAGGGCACTAAAGGAATCAGCCCTTGGTCTCTGATAATGTGTTTTTAGTAGGGTACTACAGGAATCAGCCCTTGGTCTCTGATAATGTGTTTTAAGTAGGGCACTAAAGGAATCAGCCCTTGGTCTCTGATAATGTGTTTTTAGTAGGGCACTAAAGGAATCAGCCCTTGGTCTCTGATAATGTGTTTTAGTAGGGTACTACAGGAATCAGCCCTTGGTCTCTGATAATGTGTTTTTAGTAGGGTACTACAGGAATTAGCCTTTGGTTGAATACTCATCTGTGTGCTTATCTCAGAGATATCTGAAGTTACACAGAAAAGAATGAGTCTCTTTGCTGGCAGCGCAGTGATAGGTGCAGGTGGATCTGGAAAGGTTATATAATTATGCAGTAAGGTGACAGGTGAGGATCAGTACAGACAAATGCACATCTGATCAGAAGTAGCTAGAATGGGTTGTGGATTTGTTGGCAACCCAGCAAAAAAAAAAAAAAATTATCTGGCAATTTAAGTCACACCCACATTAGACTATCACAAACACAGTTAGTGGATAAAATGTTGGGATATACTTTCATGTGTAAGTGTTTCGAAGAAGCAGTTAATATTGTTACTTTCTAGGGCTTTTGTCCTGTGATACCTGGAGTAGTATATTCAGTTCTGGAACCCATGTAATTTAAAGACATTGTGCTACTGCATGGAATCCAAAAGAAGGCCTCCAGGGGAGTATGTGAGATGGAGGGGAAAGAACATGAACAATCAGTACTGGGACTAGAACATTTCTCATCAGACTGAAGAGGAGACTTAGAGGTATATTATCAGCATACAGTATCATGTCAGGGAGATGTGAAGTGGTCAAGTTAAATGGAAAAGACAGAGGGGAAGTAGGGTCATGGGTGTAAATTGTAGGGTATAGCCAATGTCATGACTATTGAAAGTTCTTCTTCACAGGGAGGGTTGTAGACTGAAGGAATGGAGTAGCTAAATGGTTGTTAAAAATGGAATACAGGTAGATAGTTAAGAAGGTATGGAACTGGTAGAGAAAAGTTAGGGGAAGATACAGATTGTGAGTATGTAACATATTAAATGCACTTCATGAGCAGAACAGATAGCCATACTGCCTCTTTTTGCTATTAAGCAAATGCAGTTTTATGTACATATAATTGGCTTTAGGAAGGGTGGAGGGGTACCTAACACAAGCATTAGATCAGGTGTAGGCATCATTTTCCCTAGTAGGAGCTAACTGTGTATTACACAACTGTATATTTATATTTATTTATTTACTTATTTGAATTTGTTTACCAAGGTAGAGCACTGGTCACTTCTGACTGGTTACAGTCTCAGCCTATAGAAGAACTAAGAAAAATATTAACAAGGTTCCAGGCAAGGTCTCTACATCAACAAGTTTACTTATACCTTTGACAGTTTCAAGGTGTGCTTACACAAGCCAAATGTCAGTCTGTGGGAGTGAGCCTATCCCATTGGATAAGTACAAGGAAAAGAAGTACCTGTTTCATGCCTAGCAACAATTAAAAAGATGTGTGGAGCATGAGGATATCAACAGTAAAGCCTCCTTGGTTACTGGCACAACTAGTATCCATGCTCACATGACTACAGGATATCTCCAAACATGTAGAATAGTCAGTGACAACACAGATGTACCAACATGCTCTATAACTTATACAACTATGACTTCTGAAAATGGCAGACACCATCTATAGAGTTAGAGCTGCAAATCCCATCCTAGTCTCAGTGATTCTAACATGTTCAAAAAGGTACTAAGCCTAAGTCTGTGAAATGAAATAAAATGCTTTTGGTAGCTAACAAAAGCAAAAATGTATGAGGCATGATTTTTAGTAAATTGCTTTCACAAGTACTATTAATGAAGTTGTGTTCCTAGTGCTGAATTAAAAAGCACTAAGAAAAGTGAGTTGTCACTACAATGTAGGGCCAGCTGTCATTTGGGATATAACTCTTAACCGTTTATTATCTGCATAAATTTGGTCTGAATATTTTGTGAATAAATGAATAACACTTTAAGAGATGCCAATATGACTTCATGTATTTTCCACAATAGTTTATTTATTTATTTATTGCCATTTGTTAACTGGGTTGGTCCAACAGAGCCAAGGGCCCATTTTCAGTGGAGACCTGAGGAGAAAAGCTCCAAATACAATTGTAATCATTCAAGAAAAAAAAAACTAAAATTACAGTAGGTATGTTGACAACAACTTGTACATAAAATGGAATCAACTAAAATAAACAGATTTTATAATAATTTCAGAAAACAAATACAATAACTGCAGAATCAAGCATATGCAGAAGTATTTACAAGAACCAAAATATAGATATACTGTAACAGGAACGTTATAAAAAAGAAAGAAAAAAGAAAAAAATATATAATTAGAGTAATCAAAATAGGATTGGGAAGAAAGCAATTAGATATCAGGCTGGAGTTTGACAAGGGCAGGACCAGGTCTTTTGTAGGTAGTGTTTGAGTTCTAGTTTGAATTGGAACTTATGGGGATACTTCTTATCTTAAAAACAATAATCCACAGAAGAAAGTACACCAAACTAATAAAGTAAAAAACAGCAATCAGGATGACAATCCAACCAAGGATTTATTCAATCATAAAGCGCTTTCGTTCAACCAATACTTGAACTTCTTCAGACAATAAAATTCATTAAATTTCAGGTTTAAAAGCCACAACAAACTAATCACATGATCACCACACAGCCAATAAAATAGTACAATTAACGTCCCCATCTCACTTAAAGTGGCAAATATACACAAATACACATAAAGTTAAAAAATCCAATCAGTACAAAATATTCTATCACTACAAAAATGTGACCACAATAAATTTTACTTATGTCAAATTATATTAGTCAAACTATCTCGTTAGACTTTTGAGTTTAAGTAAACACAAAATGGATACTATATCATTTAAACCGGGGGTATGAATAAGCATTTAACCGGATCTGCCAAAATAATTCAAGTCTCTCCAAACTGAGGCCACTGGAACCCTCTCTGTTGTTTGGCACAATCTGGTCAATGACTCTAAATTTAAAAGAATGGTTCTGGTATACAGAGATATGCTTTGCTAAGGCATTTTCAAGATTCATTCTGTTGAAGCTATACATATGCTCATACACCCTCTCTTTTAATTTTCTCTCCGTCTTACCGACGTAATAAGCTGTGAGGCAGTGGTGGGATTTACAGGGGAGATTGGATGCAAATCTAGCTATTTTTTGTATGTTTTCTCTAATTTGGAAAGAAGTGATGACTGAAGGTTAGTAATGACTGGAGCTGCATACAGAAGACAGGGTAAGAGGAGAGACAGGGCTAGGGAGGGTTTGGTGGAGGGTGAAAGCAATTTATGATTACGGTACAGGAGACCAAGGTTCTGGTGTTTTTTTTTTATGCATTGATGGATATGTATGTCAAATTTTAGTTCATCATCAATGGTGACACCAATCTGTGGTGGTGCAGCGGTAGCGTTGTTGCCTCACAGCAAGAGGTTCTCCGGTTCAATTCTCGGCTGGAGTGCGAGGAGTGCCTTCTGTGTGGTGTCTGCATGTCCTCCCCGCGGTTGGGTGGGCGTTCAAAAGACATGTGTAAATGGGCATGCCTTTGTTGAAGGTTGAACATCGAGCTGGCACCTTGGCATTCATCAAAATCTATTGCCAATCATTAGCGGACCGGAGTTCCGCTGTGGCGATCCCTAACCGGGAAAAGCCAAAAGACAACAACATCAATGGTGACACCAAATAATTTAGTATGGGGTTCCAGTCTGATAATGGTATTGTTAAGGGTGGTAATAGAGAAAGAACATCAGTGTTGTGCTAGTGTTTTAGGAAGGAAAAGTAGAAATTCAGTTTTTTAGGATTTAGTATTAGTTGATTATCAGTGAGCCAGGTTTCAATGGAAGCAAAAGTGTCTTGGGTAAGAGCAAGGAGTTCTGGAATTCTGTGGGTGGTGGTGATAACAGTGGAGTCACCAGCATATTCTAAAAGTGTAGAGAGATTGATAGCAGTTAGTAAAGATATTGAACAAGACAGGACCCAAAATAGAGCCTTGGGGGACACCAGTGTTAACAGGAAGAAACAGAGAGGTGACAGTTTGCCAGCATATGGACTGTTCTCTATTAGATAAGGGGCTAGAGAACCAGTTTATAGAGGGGGTAGAGAGATGAAGGTCAGAAAGTTTAGTCATCAGCTTAGAGTGAGAGACAGTATCAAATGCCTTGGAGAGGTCAAGGAATAAACAGGAAACAAGTAGGTTGTTGTCATGGACTTCTGTTACTGTTTGGGTGAATGAGAGTAGTGCTGTTGATGTGCTGTGGTGGGGTCTAAAGCCATGGTAGGTGGGAGTAAGAACATTATTATCAAGCAGGTGTTTAAGTAACTGAATGTGGACACATTTTTCTAGAATTTTGGAGATGGGGATAGTATAGCAATGGGATAATAGTTCGATGGGTCAGTGGAGTTTCCTCTTTTGTGAAGAGGGATTGTGTAGAAGGATTTCCATATTTCTGGGACAAGAGCTTTGGTAATAGATCAATTTATAAGAACAGCAACAAGGTAAGCAATAGCACTAGCAATGATTTTAAGAAACTAGGAAGGTAATTTGTCAATAGAGGGAGAGCAGGGATTGAATTTATTCAGCTGATATTTAATGAAGGCAGTGGGAACAGGTTGTAAGGAGAATGCATTGGAGGAAGAAGGATTGGGATATAAAGACAGAGAAGAAGCAGTGGAACTATTTTGAGTTAGTCTTTGAATTGTTTCTATAAAGTAATTAATAGAGCAGCAGTCTCTGAGGCAATATTGAGAGGGAATGGGTTGGGGGTAGGAAGGTTACCAGGGTAGAGGATTTTATTTACAGTAGACCAACATTTTTTATGGGTTTTATGTGGGCTGCATAGGTTGGTGGTAAAGTTTTTTTTTTATTTTTGAAGACGAGTTTTTTACACATGTTTCTAAGTTATTTGTAATGTTGGAGGAAGGGAGGAGTTTTATTTTTGACAAAAGTTTTCCAGGCAGTATCCCTCTGATGCATAATAAAGTATGTTTGCTTAGTTAGCCAGGGGGCACAATTTGATTTTACCCTGATTTTTCTGGAAGGTGCCACTGAGTTTAGTACATCTACAAATAGCTTATTGAAAGTAGTTACACCATCATTAAGGGAGGAGGTTATTTAGGAAGGTCCAATTTATAATGGACAATGTAGAGTTGAACTTGTCTGGATTGAAATGAGTCAGATTGCAACATTCTCTGTAAAGGTGTTCTTTGGGTAAATGTTGGGAGTATCCATGGATAAAGATAGGGGAATGGTCACTTAGAGAGTTAGAGAGAATGCCGGGGTTATGGTAGAGACTAGGATCAAAGTAAGGATCCAGAATATCATAGATCTCAAAGAGGAGCTTCTATTAGTCTTGGTAGGGGACAATATTAGTTGGTGGAAGCCATACAGATTGAGACTATGAGTAGAAGATGAGGAAGAAAGTGAAGCCCAATCTATGTTAATGTCACAGAACAATAAAAAATGAGGGTTCAGGGAATTAACTGGGTGAGTTGTTTTTCCAACCTTGGAATTTCAATAATAATTAAGTGCATTGTGTGTGTTGGTCTGTGTGTGTGTGTGTGTGTGTGTGTGTGTGTGTGTGTGTGTGTGTGTGTGTGTGTGTGTGTGTGTGTGTGTGTGTGTGTGAGTGTGTGTTTACAATGCTGAAATACAAAATGCTAAATTTTAAGCAACAGACATGTACACTTACAACACCAATGACTAACACTTTCCAAAACTTAAGAACTACTTACTTACCCTCTTAACAGAAGCCAGGCAAAAATACAAATTAGGTGTGTGTGTGTGTGTGTGTGTGTGTGTGTGTGTGTGTGTGTGTGTGTGTGTGTGTGGGGGTGGTACACCTCCACACACCCCAATGTGGTAGGCTGATCCCCCAACACCCCCCAACTATATATACTAATCGCAGGATAATACTACAGTGGGAAAAGGGCATATACCTTTTATTTATCTTACAGTACTTTATACACAGCCACTACTGCTGGGAGCACACAAAATGTCATCCGTATTACTTTAGATACATCCCATAAAAATGAAAACAGACATACTCACATTTAGAAAAACTACAACACTACTTTCTATGCTATTATCGGTATTCTGACAGTTGGCACTTTAAGTTACAGTAATTTTTTTTTTATCACAAGCAAGTCGGAGGTGAAGGGAAACACACATCACATGTATGGCTTAAAATTCAGTATTTTGAAATCCAGCATTGTAAGCTTTCAGTATAATGAGACTCTGTCAAATAAGTTTTCAGTATTTTGAAAATTTATTGTAATGTCATTCAAATGAAATTCAGTATTTTGAGTTTTCAGTCATGTGAAGTAGACTTACAAATACTAATATCCCTTATTCCTCACATTATCTTTTGGTTGAGTGCATGTCTGTTCAAATAGAGGAATGTTGAAGTTTTGCTTTGTATATGTTGTGGGGAGAAGTTTTTTAGGGGCTGTTAAAGTGTTGTATTTATGTACAAGCACTCAAGATGGTAATTCAAGTGTTATATTCAAGTGTAACTGGTATTCATTCAGTACTGCTTTTGCTGGCATTTGTTGCAGTACCGAGTGAAAGCCAATACTAGTGTGCTGTATTGCTTAAATGAATGCAGTGGATGGTGGATGGAGAGAGAGTTAGATGTGTGGTAGTATATCTGGAAAGTTTTTGGCTTGTGCCATGTTATTCTTGTGCAAGAGCACAGTACACTAGGGAGCGGGAATATGGTTTTCCCAAATATTGTACAATCTTGAAGTTGGTATATTTAAAGTAGCATGTGTTATGAGAATCATCCCCCTACATGTGGGTTTAGGGGTGCTCCCTGCAAATAATAAGCATTGCTCTTTTTTCCTGCTTTGTCTTGTACTGCTAGAAGTGTGTTTTATTGGTAGTCAATGTTTTCTGTGTTCACTTTTAGCAATAGTTGCTGTTAAGTGTATCAGAGAATTTTATATTTCATGTTCACTTATTTGATGGCCACTGATTGTGATATTTGGCCATCCTTTTATGTATCTATATAGAAGCATAACCTTCGATCAAAAAGCAACCTGTCAATCCAGCGGTGACACCTACATATTCAACATAATAAACATTGATCAGCAGAAGATAAAAAAAAAAAGAGAAGCACACAATTGTTTTTGTAGGTGGGGCAAGCCCTCTTGCATCCCCTCATAAGGGGCTGCACCCTCCAGGCTCCCTATTAATTATATACACTAAGTCTGTCATCACACTACACTGGGGAAAAAGGCATAATCTCCAGTTGCTACCACACAGTGATCTTGTACTGACAACGCTAGTGCGTTTTGATCAGCTTATATTAAATCAACTGTACTGACTCTGCTGTATGTCAATGAGTTGATTCTTCAACAATAGGTTCTGTTCCCACTCATAAACATCTGTCTATCTATCTATCTATCTATCTATCTATCTATCTATCTATCTATCTATCTATCTATCTATCTATCTATCTATCTATCTATCCATCCATCCATCCATCCATCCATCTATCTATCTATCTATCTATCTATCTATCTATCTATCTATCTATCTATCTATCTATCTATAACTATATCTTCCTATCTGTGTGTGTGTGTGTGTGTGTGTGTGTGTGTGTGTGTGTGTGTGTGTGTGTGTGTGTGTGTGTGTGTGTGTGTTTGTGTGTGTGTCTGTGTGCATGTATATCAAACAAAAATTATGATTGAATCAAACTGAAATAAAATAGTGGTTTAAGGACCAACTAACAGTGTTACCACCATACATCTCAACCTCTAAGAGCAAAAAATCTGGGCAAAGCCATAAATAATGGCGGGACAAAAGCCCAAAAATAGGGACAGTTTTTAAATATTGCACTTACAAACTTAGAAAGTTGACAGAATAGAATAACAGGTTTTGCATTAGCATGAATTTTCTGAATGGTATGAAGTCTGAAACTGAAATGTGTGCCATTATTTTCTGACTTCAAGCCTCAATGATTTACCAATACTTTGTCAGAAAAACACAATTTTATGGGAAACAGGCTAAAAATATGAGGCAAAAATCTGGACATTCTGTGAAAATCTGTACAGTTGAGAGGTATGGTTACCACTTTCATACTTTAAAGAGACTTTAAGATGCAAGATCAAACAGGTGCTTCTGAAATTCAAAATGAAATTATGAGTTTCTGGAGCTCTACAAAGTGATAATGATGTTCTCTTTTTTTATGGAAAAAAAAGAAAACAGGCGAGTAAGTGCATCCCTTTGAATTTCTGCAGTACATATTGTTTTTAAAGGGTGTTCCTACAGGCAGCAGCTGGCAAAGATCGGAACATCAATATTCTTGACCGACAAACATTAAACAAGGAACAAGTTTTGTATATTACTAGAGGTTCAGATTTTCCCTAGGGTTGGCTTTTGCATGCATGGTAATTGACCTGTAAGTGCATTTACAGAAGGTTTGTGCAGCACTCTGATGGGTACCTGAGACACTTAACAATATTAGGTGTAGCTTTAATAAATGCAAAGGGCAATTTGAAGATTTGGAAAATCTTTTCTTTTCTAGCTGTAAAATGGTGCAGAGAAACATAATAGGAGATTTATTCTAAGGCATATAATCTGTAACTCACTTACTGCAGAAATGGAAACAGATTAATTGTTTAATGCATATTACATTCCTTGATTTCGTGCCTATTTGGACAGTGGCATTACTTTTTGTGGGAGGAGGGGGGTTAAAAGGCTTGAGTAATGCACATATTTTTCCACATGATGAATAGTAAAGCAGGTCGGGTTCCTATTGGAACATCGAATTTTCAATTGTTCGAATCACTTAAGGTCAACCTTAAATGATCTAACAAGTGAAAATTCGAAATCATCAAAATAGACAAAAAAAAAGTAAAGGGTGTAGGCAAGGGGGCCACTCTCCGCTACTTAAATATACCAACTCCAAGATCACACTGCAGTATAGAAAAAGGAAATCTTCCCTTTCTGCACCATAGTGCATTAAAGTGCGATCTTGGAGGTGGTATATTTAAATAGTGGGGGTGTGGGGGGGGCTTGTTTTAACCAGTCAGGGTACGTTTTGTTTGTTTTATTATTTTTTTTTTAATTTTGAAGTTACGGAACTTCGATCATATGGTGTCAACCATATGGTATTCAAAGTTCGGTAGCTTCAATTTTGTAATAGGTAACCAAGCAGGTCATACAGAAGTAGCTTCAAGAGCACAGGCAGTGTCTGCTGAGGTGGTTGGGTCTCAGAGCATTGCACTGTAACATAGCTATAGATAAGTACACGTGTTGACAGTGTCAAATGAAATAGCAAATCATTTGTCATGTTTGCTGTCCCATACGTTTTGCCAGTTGGTGGCAGATGTTTAGGTAAAGGAATAAATTATTCCTCTTCTTCTATACAAAACAAGTTAGTAAATTTGTCAGTCAAGGCTGCAAGCACTCATAAATTGCATAGACAGCAGTTAGATCATTTCATTCTTTTGTTCTGGTATTATTGTTTGCAGGGATGAGAGCATCCACATTCTTGAAGTAGTTAGATTGTCAATGCTGAGATGGTGCATAACAGGAGAAAAACTCAGTACAATAAAAGACATTTGACAGTGATAGGGATCAAAAAGATGTTGGCTGAGAGTAACACAGTACGTAAGGGGGTAATAAGGCAAGTTTCAATAGGATCTTACCATTAGATATAAAGATCAAAGGTAGGTAGAAAGTGGTTATTACACAGGATATAGTGGATGGTTTTAAAAAGGTTCCCCTGGATATTCTGACTGTGTGCTCTTTCAGAACTGACTGTCTTAATGCACCACTGAGTACTGAATGCTAGTGAAATCTTAGACAGTGAAGATGTCACCAAGATTCAGTCACTGGGATGTCAGCAAGTATATTATCTATGTAGTAGAATAGTTGTATGGTTAACTAGAAGCAAACAAACTCGTTAGGGGAGAAAAGATATACATTAGTCAGTTAACTGAGGAAACTAAATAGTGTTTAGTTATAGGAATGGACACACAGAAAAAAAAAACAAGTGCTACAGATGGAGGGAAAGGATTTTAAATACTGTAATGCCACAAAAATTGCAAGCAACCAGCTAGTTTGGGTCATAACACAAGGTTTAATGACACAAAGTTCTAAAGATAACAACCATGGAAGTCCTAATTCCTCTTTACTCATATCTCATCAGACCTATTAGTGAATACAGTGCCCCTTTTGGCATGTATTTGTTGAAAGTTAACTTAAGAGACCTCAAAGGTTCAAAACAGAAAAGATCAGTGGCAAGAAAAATCTTAGCTATCTGGACAGACTGCCAGTCTTCTCTCGTAACTCAGTATCTTATAAACTCCTCCATGGGGGGGTCTATGTTTAGCCTTTTAAACAATGGAAGATCCATCCCTGTTTGACCTTCCATTCCTTCAATGTACTACTGATTTCTCAAAGTCCAGGTTAAAGCAACTACGTCTTTCTCAACAAATGTATTAGACATGTTGAAGTGATAAATTCATATCCGACCATATTGCACACCTCTGGAATAAAATTGTGCTATACCCTTTCTACCTATAAAGTAACATTATATAGTTGAATGGGCAACTTCAAATTCTCCCCAGATCTATCTTGGACTGTCCTCCTTGAGGCTGTTGGAAATGTCTGAACATTGATTATTGGCAAAGCGTCTAATAGGTTGTAGACTGATTGCCAAATAATTGCATATGCATCCATGAACCCATGATTCGAAGACTTCTGCAATCATTCTTCAGAGAATAAAACTATAACATAGGAGAACATAGAGAGTAAAAGAAAATTAAACCCAGAAAAGCCATCAACTGAAAAGATGGAACATACTTTTGGTGCATGCGGATTTATATGGCCCCATGAATAGCAAGAAGACAAGGAGGTATGATCATTCCACTAATGAGGAGTACATTTGGGGAATATGGAAGAGATGTGTCAGTGAGAACATAGGTACTGCCTTGAAGCAGCTCTTGGCAGAACTGTGATTAGGTTATGTGTAATATAAAATGCAGAATACTAACAGAGCATGACAAACAACCAGCTGGGAAGTAAAGGAAAATAATTGGAAATTCACCCCGGGGATCACGTCAGTCACCCTGCTAGACAGGGGTCCAGGAAGTAAATAGTGTGGGAAGACATAGCCAGGGAATTGTTATGGCTAGGCTTGTATAAGCCCTAGGGCCGATAGCCTAGTACCAGCCTATGAACCTATGAACCTATGAATTTAGCAGAGCAGGACTTGCAGGATTGTCAGAATATGGAAACTATTAGTAGCGGTACTGAAAGAGTGGTGAACCTCCTGATAAAGCACCTAAGGATGATGCAAGCTGACTTCAAAGGATGGTAGGCTGACATCAAACATGGCTCTGGTCAGAAGGTTAAAGAGTAGCCAGCAGGAAGGCAGTGTCTAAAAAAGTCAATCTGGGGACAGAATAAGAATACAAGGTGCCTAATGGTGGCTGTTTTGGATCTGATGGATGTTAACTAATGCAGGCTATCTGGACATCCGATGGGAGAAAGTCAAGGTAGGCAGTAAGTAAGAGATGGCCAAGAAGGGCTTGCAAATGTATATATAAAAAATACTTTTATCTCTTTTCATTTGGTTTTGCAAAGTAATGAAGTTTAACAAAGTGATTGATAATAACTGTGTACTCACTTGGAATGCTGCAATGGAATAAATGCAGTGTTTTGTTCTTGGACTGAATAAAGTAAAAAAAAAATACATTTCAACAATGTATACTATCGTTACTTAAAGGTGAAGATAGGTGTCAACATAGAAATGGGCTAAGAAGTTAACACAACTCTGACATCTTTTTGTTACTTTTCTTGCAACAGTGGGTGGCAAATTTGCTTACTTTATACTGATTAAATGGCTGAAACAAGAGAAAAGTAAGCAGGAGGAGACAGTGATATGAGAGGATAGCCAAGATGGGGAAGAGCGATAAGAAAAAGCGTCGACATGCTGCAGGCCTTGGAAGGCTTTGCAGCTCAGTATTCTTTCACTTTGTAGGCGGCAGGAGTAGATAGGTGAACCCAACTTCTCACTCATCCATCCACCCCTACTGACTTTTGATTTTTTACACACCTTTATCAAGGTATTCAGGCCAATAAAGCCAACCTCCCAACTGTACATATAACATGCTTCTCTCTTTTTATGGACTCATCACTACAGCATAAGTGGATAATTTGGCTGTTTGAAAACAATCAGCTTTACAAACAGCATTATATCTATAACATTAGGGTAACTGCAAAAATTTCCAGTTTATTCAGCAGAAAATAGTACTTACAAACATAATAAAAATAAAAACTGATATGCTTTTAGTCATCCTAATCTTAGGGATGTACAGTTTAAAGTGAGTGTTTTCAGATCACCTCCAAACTGTCCAATTATGTTGTATTGGCAAGCCCATAAAACGGGCAAATGTGTCTTGTCTGCAGCTGTGGGGTTTTGATTTTTTTCACTTGAATGTCTAAATAAAGACTTGTAAATAATAAAAAGTCATTAGTATTCAGAACTGATGTAGTTAATACCCTTGTATACCCTTAAGGGGTAATTTGCATAGGCCTGCACCTTCAAGAATTTATCTTCTATTATTTTGTTATTGCACTCCTGAGAGAGATGCAGTTCCACCGTTCCTCTCTAAGCACCACAAATTTGTTAGTTTGCTGCTCACATTTGTTCATGCACTATCCTACTTCTCCTTCATTCCTTTGCCCCTGCACACCACTGTCCAAGAACAAATAATTATCACGCAAAGACAGCTTGCAAGCTGGTATGATGTAGTAAATCAGTAACTCACTGTTACCTTTTAACAGAATGTAACAGTCTGATGGATTAAAAGCTGTCATTATAATCACTTAAAGCTTTTACACTGGCAAGTTGCACTGCACCTAATCAGCACCTGTGGTAGCCTGATCCCCCTGCCTCACTTTCCTTAAGACTTTGACTTCACAAAAGTCATCTGCAAACATGCTGTATCAAGTTCTCTTGCCTTTTCCACTGTTGCAACCTCCAATACCTTGTAGACCTTCTCTAATGTCCCCCCCCCTTCCTTAGTATAAAAAGCAATGGAGATGTGGAACATCCCTGCCATGTCATGCTCACTCTATGGTCAACTGTCCTGACACATCCCTATTACTTTAAACATGTTTCTAAGACATTTCATTAGCCCATAAACCTTCCAAAATTCAAATATTCCTTTAGTCTTTCTCAAAGAGTCCCAACTTATTTTGTCAAACATCTTCTGAATATCAAATAAAATTATTCCAAATCTAGCCACCCCTTGCATTCAGCCATAATTATGAGATCAATTAGTGATCCACAATTGTGCCATACAAGCCCTAACAAAGCTATATTGCCCTCTTTCTCCCAACATGTTTATCCCCCTAACCAGTACTCCTGTCAAGATCTTGGCCATAATTTTGGCACCTGCATTCCACACAGATATCGGTAGTACCTTTCATGCTTACATAATTAATGCAACAATTCTAGCAAGTTTCAATAATTCAGGCAATCATTCCTCTCACCAGCAAAGTGATATTCCCCTATGTAATGCTTTTTGCTAGTTCATTCCGACCACTTGTAAAACTCAACATGGAAAACATATGAACCCACAGCCTTCTTCTCCATCAGTATTTGCCAGTCCTCTAGCTTTCTTCACCTGTAATATTTTATGCAGCCTCCCTTGACTCTCATCTTTAGCGATCTTCATTCCTATTCTTTTGCCAATCCTACTCTCTGCTCTTTCACTGTCTGCATCAGAATGCAACCTTTTATTGATCTACAGTATCTAAACCTTTTTCCTAGTATCCTTTCACATCACTTCCTCCTTTTTATTTTCAGTTCTTATGTTCACCCTCCTCTATTCCTTAAAATTTCATGCTAATTATATAACCATACAGTTACCAAAGAGGCACAAACAATAGTTCTTATTCACTCCCTTGGCCTCCATTTTAGACTCCATTAGTAGCAACACACCTCTTAAAGCAGAATGGTAATCATATATCCTTATTTGCAGGCCTGATTTACCCCAACACATGATGTACCTTTTTTGGCAGTATGTCTCTATTTTCAGGCTTGAATTGCCCATTCTCACAATATTCTGGATCCCTCTCATCAGAGGTGGTTTCTGAAGCTGTCCAGTACACAGAAAACTACACTAAATGACCAAACTACCAGTGGCACCACTAATTTAAATAAAGCAGACATACATCCTAAAACTCCCTTTCAGAAGCAAAAATAAATGACTTTATGTGGCAGAATTTAGCAAAGTATTTCATTAAATTCTACAGATTTTACACAGTGTCTTTGATAAAGTGCTTATTTTTAGATCATTCTATCACTCTGTTTTTAAACATGGGTTTGTGATTAGTACCCCACATTCCCACTGAAAACAGGAAGACTTGTGTGCAATTTAGTATTTACATTTTATGCTAATTCAATGTCGACGATTGGTGATTTTTCAATGGATGTACCTGCTTTTAAATGATCTTTGCTCATATTTTTGAAGTCTGCAGTTTAAAAGGTATGCCACTAGCTTATAGTAGAACCATCTTCCATTAACTGAATCTCTTTTACTAACATCACAAATTATGTTTGCTATTGGGCACACCAACACCCTTAGACCAATGTTAAAACACTTCCTGTTAGAGTCGTATTATTAATCCTTGTCCATGAAGCATGCCACTGATTGTAGTAGTCAATCTGGTTGTCATCCCTGGATGAGACATGATATGTTAGCAATGTTTGAAAAAAAAAACACTGTTTTATGAAAGAGTTGTTGTACAGGTATTTCTCATGCTAGTGCTGTCTCTGGTACAACACTGAACTTGATAAAACAGGCATTTAAAATGAGAAAATGTCTGTATCATATCTTTGTACATGGTGGGAAAGGTTTCAGAAAACAAAAACTATCATCTAGTCACTTTCAAAACATTTTATGTATTGAACGTGGTAACTAGGACAATTAGAGGATGTTGGGAGACTCCTTTATCTCTCTCCTTGCAGGTAACATGATTGGGTCAGTTTTCTTTTTATTTTTTTTTCTTTTAATGGGAATTGAACTCTGTTAGATTAGGAGTGGAGTACAATAGGATCTAGAAGGCTAGTATTGTTTTTCATCAATGTCTTTTTCTTTTGGTTTCTTTGTATTTATTTTATTTTCTTCAGCTGTTCTTTCAGACTGTCTTAATATATAAATATATTGCTTACTGAGAAGCACTTCAGAAAGGTAAAATAATGCTGTGTGGCATTCATTCTTTGTTTTATAATTATAATAGGCAAATTTCACCATGGTAGCTTAGTCTTTCATCTATGTAAATTAGTAAATCCTATATACAGCACAATTATTTGGTAGATCCATGGCAAGACCTGTCAATCTAAGGTAGACTCAGTATTCTGTGATGAGTTTAAGACTCATACCTGTACCTGAACTGAATTTTTTAAAAGCTTTCATTAAATGTTCTCCTGTAAAATGCCTAATGCATTGTAAATGGTGTTTTGAATGGAATGGGCATGTACTAAACGTTGGTGTTTGGAAGAGGAAACAATTGCTCATTTTTTGAATAAGACAATTACAGGGATTGGGGGCCTATCATGCATTCTGTTTGATATGATAAGCCTCTAACTATTTTCCAGGGGTGCTTTTGCATGAGTACTCTTCAGCACCTTATTCTCATCACGAACCTCTTTTTGATGGATACTTACTAGGACCAGACTAGTTCATCTGCGAATGCTGGTGGAAGATCGTTCTTCACACTTCATACAGATTAAGACATACATTTTCTGAGACCTTAGTCAATGGTTGAGGTCTAAGGAATCCTTTATTGTACACAGTTTGCAATGTTACATAATGCTTTTATGACTGCTATTTCAGCAATGATTTATCAGATTTTGTCAATTTCCTTTGCTAAGGGGTACATTCTCTATAGCACAGAATATAGTTCAACCTTTCTCATCTTGTCATTTCAGTCATGCTATTTGCATTGAATTGATTTGTTTTTATCGCATGTATATGTATTAAAATAAAGGTTAACATTTTGTTTCCTTTCCTCCGTTGCCTATCTCCCTCACATTTGGTCATCCCTTACTGTGGCACATCTGTATGTAGTCTACCCCTTGCCTAGCAAGCTATCAAAACTTACTTTACATAAAACAAGAAAATCATAATAACATAAGCTCTTTAGTTTCAACAGATTTGGAATTTCTTCAGATAAACACACCAGGTAAATGTAGTGCTTAAATATTTAAAGAAACAAGCCATATAAAATTAAATTTATATATTTATATATATATATATATATATATATATATATATATATTTATATACCACATTGGGCGGCGCAGTGGTGCAGCGGTTAATGCTGTTGCCTCACAGCAA
Source organism: Protopterus annectens (assembly GCF_019279795.1). Classification (NCBI taxonomy): domain Eukaryota; kingdom Metazoa; phylum Chordata; order Ceratodontiformes; family Protopteridae; genus Protopterus; species Protopterus annectens. The sequence goes on along the minus strand of NC_056731.1, from coordinate 960,721,251 downwards.
GAGGTTCTCTGATTCGATTCTCAGCTGGGATGCCTTATGTGTGGAGTTTGCATGTTCTCCCTGCATTCGTGTGGGTTTCCTCCGGGTACTCCAATTTCCTCTCACATTCTAAAGACATGCTTCTGGAGCATTTCTCCCCGGGCCTCCACTGAAAACAGAATCTGTGGAACCTAGTCAGACTTTCCCGGTCAACAAATGTTAAATAAATAAAATTAAAAAAAAATAAATAAATAAAAAATATATAAGTTTGATGAATTAAATTAAAAAAAAATAGAAAAAAAAAGCAAACGTATCATAAAAAGCTCATATATTCTCTAATTATAAAAACTAATACATTACTGACAAATTATTAATAAATATTAATACTTGTAGAATTCTCAGTAGATGGGGTTTTAATGTAATGTTATAGATTTCTCAGTAGATGGGGTTTTAATGCAATAGATTCATTTAAGTGTATGTGGATTGGCTTTTACAAGTAGGCTGTATTTATTATTATTATTGTTATTATTATTTGGGCAGCCGAAGTGGTGCAGCAGTTAGCATTGCCACCTCACAGCAAGAGGTTCTCTGGTTCAATTTTTGGCTGGGGTGCCTTCTGTGCAGAGTCTGCATGTCCTCCCTGTGGTCGTAAGCATTTCCTCCGGGTGCTCTGGTTTCCTCCCACATCCCAAAGACATGCTGTAGGTGGATTGGACACTCTAAATTGGCCCTAGGTGTCAGTGTGTGTGTGTGTGTGTGTGTGTGTGTGTGTGTGTGTGTGTGTGTGTGTGTGTGTGTATGCCTTCTGTGGAAGGTTGGGTGTCAGGCTGGCAACTCAACACCGTAAAAGTCCACTGCCAATCCTGAGCAGACAGGTGATCCACTGTGGCGACCACTAACCAGGAAAAGCCAAAAGAAGAAGATTGTTATTATTATTTATTTATTTATTTAATTAGAAATTGTTAATCATTTATTAGTTTCTGTAATTAGAAAACAGAGATTTTTATGGTGTGTGTGTGTGTTTTTCATTTTTTTTTTAAATTTAAACTTATAGATTTCATTTTTTAAGTGCTTCTGCTATACAAGTTGTTCTGAGGGAGTGTAGCTTTAAGCAATAGTAAGTATGATGACATCAGGAAGATACTGTGTTTTTTTTTTATATTTAAGCACTGTATTTACCTGCTGTGCTTATCTGAAGAAGTTCCAGATCTGCTGGGATGAAAGTGTTTATGTTATCATGATTTTCTTGTTTTATGGCAAAATATTATTAAAAGTAGTTTTGCCTGTTCCCAGTCTTGACAACTCTTTCTGCAGTTTTTCATTTGAATTCTGTGTTCTTGGGAAACATATTTAAATACTGGCTTTCCATGGAGTGGAGAACAGCATAATGTAGTCTGCTGCATAAGCCCCTTTCAGCCTCAGTGTCTCCAGTGATGACCTGGATCACCCTGTGGAATGTCACTTTACAGGATGCATAAGCGAATCTTCCAGTCTGCAAAGGTGTTGCGTAGGCACATTGGTTAGGACCCCAACTGGATTACTGCACCTGGCAATTCACAGAATAGTAGTCTTTTCCTGCTTACATCCCTGTTTGACTGTGACTGTGAGAGAGGTAAAGCCTTTGTTGAAACAGTTGGGCAATCTGTGCAGCTCAAAACCTCATAATGGTAGGAAGCATATTAGCATCTATTCCCTGTGTTGGCTTTTTCCTCTGAATTGCTAAGAAATCAGATAATGTCATTTACATATGGAAGCATAACCTAAGGAACTTGCACATGACTCTAGAAGCACAGGTCAGAGATCTACCAGACAAGACCCTTGTTGGTCTTTCAAAGGTCACTTTAACTATGATATTCAGCACTATGCATATTTTGGTTTCCATAAAGAAAAAAAGGCTATGCATTACTGTAGACTCTTCATGGGAACAATAAATGTTAACAACGCTTCATGCAATATCCTGAGCTAGATGTCACTCCAGTGGCATAGTGTGATAAAGCTAAAATTATAGTGCAGCAGACCTGTGTTTGACTAGTGGCTCAGGTGACTGGTGGGGAGGTATGGGCATGCCCATCTCAGGGGTTAGGTGACTCCACTGATATTTTTTGTGATGTTCCTTGGTGGAATCTAAGGGAGGCATTATGAGAGGGTGTGACCCAAAGACAGGAAAGGGTAGTGGACATAGCTGAGCTGCCATGGAAGTGAAGTGATAAGTCAAACATCTCAATTACATGCATACCCCTCAGATGTAATCATGGATGCTGCATTGGGAAGATGGAGTAAACGGGTACTCTATCAAAATAAAAATACCCCACAGCTGAATAGAGATGGCTGGATCTGTCAGACAGTCTTAGGATTTGTTGTGACTCCAGTGCCACTGAAGCAAGTGCAAGGACAAATCTAAAGCTGGCAGACCTGGAGAAGGACATTAGGCACTGGGAAGAAGGTTGTAGAATGGCACAAGGGAGCAACAAGTACTTAAAAAAATATCCTGTGCCACACTGAATGAATCAATAATCTATTGGCTACTAACAATGTAGAATATTTCCTGCTTCTGGTACAGTTTTTACTGCTGCCTTATACCTCCTAGTGGAAGATTTTGCATAATAGTTAACATCTTTACCTCACATATACAAGATGCAGGGTTTAATTCTTACCTCTGTTTCTTGGTTAGGCTTGTAATAGTCTGCAGACTCATAGCTTATTATTTACCTGTGAACGTATATAAGCAGAAAATGGTAGTGTTAGTAGGTGCTACTGCACAAAAACTGCTGCACGTCTGAGAAATTTTGCTCACTGCAACTGCAATTGCAACTCTTAATATTTTTGGAATGCTTTCCTTTCTTATGCTTTGGTGTACATTGACATACAGATTCTCCTTTTTGACTATAAATCACAATTGTGATCACCTTGTATACATTTGACGTACTTCCTACTCACATACTTTTTCTTGTCATTATATTGCTATTTACCTATATTTAATATAGTACACTGCTACTCTCTGCACCATATCTCAACAAGTACTGTGAATTTCTGCTAGCTTGGACTTAGCTGTTTCTTACACAGCCACAGAAAGAGTCATACATGTCTTGTTTATGATTCCCACAATAATTCTCAACTTCCACCACCCTCATCTTCAAACTGAGACTTCTGCCATTTTACAGGCTTTAGTTTCTTACCATGAAGGAAATGTACAATATAATGCAGAACAAAGAGAAAAAAAGATTAAAAGAAAAAATGTCTGCATCAGATGGATTACTGGTTTTGACTACTGAGACATCTGAGATATTCTTATTATCACATTATTTCTGCACAATCAAGCTGGTCAGTCATTATTTCCCTGTTGGGCATCCAGTTCACTCTTTTCATGTAATTTTGCTTTAAACTAATATAAATGATATCTATCTAATGATCTGTGTCTGAAATACTGAATACACAAAAGAATTAATCAAAAAACAGTGATCATTTTAGAGTGAATAAAAAATGTTCAAAAACTGCGCAAATGAAAAGCTGTGCCCCCCCATACTCTCTGCTTATTATAGATGCCAACTCCAAGATTATACAACAGTGGGGAAAGAGCAAATTCCTTTACTCTACTGCACTATGATCTCATACAAAAAAGCTTCCAGCAAAATTTCCATAGAGAAGGATATTGTCTCATATGAGTGTTTGCTTTTTTATGTCACAAAAAGCATTCAATCATGTCACCGCTGGCACTTTTGGACTACATCCACATATATTTCTGTTTATCTATCTATGTATATATATATATATATATATATATATCTATATATCTATATATATATATATATATATATATATATATATATAGATATACATATATATATATATATATATATACACACACACACACACACACACATATATATATATATATATATATATATATATATATATATATATAGATATAGATATGTATGTGTGTGTGTGTGTGTAGTTTTGCTCAGGTTGTTGAGATTTATTTTGAGAAGGCATCCATTTCTTTTCAGAATTCTTAGTGGTCTCTACTTTAATCTTTTCTCCTAGAAATCTTGCACAGCTTTAGCTGTAATTCAAATCCATTCTCATATGATTCTTTGAATAAAATGAATAAATGTCTTAGAGCAAATGTATTAGATCACTCTCCATTGCTAATTCATTAATGTGGTAATTTTGTATTCTATATTTGCAACCACTATTGAAACCAAATGATACAATTGTGTTAAAAAGATTTATGAATTCATCTGTAAGATTCACTCTGAAGTATTCTTTCGTGACAGACAAAGAACAGCTGACAAATTGTTCTGCATAATACTCTATATTCAGCTACATCAAATATTCTACCGAAGAAGATTATTTAAAATAAATATTAGGTTTTATGTGCCTGAATTTTTGCACATTAGAGGTAATGCTTTGCATCCCAGGTGAATGCCTATGCATTTCAAGAACTATACATTCAAATTATGGGACTATAACAGAAATTTACCTCATTCAAGCATGTACTTGAGTCATCTGTCTTGTTTTATTTATTTATTTATTTTATTACATTATGTTTAATATCTATACAAGTAGACAGAAAGAGTTTCAGAAAGACAGAATGCAGATATTGTATCTGTGAATTACTTTAGCAAAATAGGCTTAGTTGTCCACAAGCTGAATTCATAATAAAATACAAATGCAAAAGTTTCTTTAACTGTCTTGTAACTCACAGTTTAATGGCCTTGTGTCACTTTCTGCAAAGCCTAAAATTTTAAAGTGAAATGTGTTCTGTTAAACTTCAGAACTGTGTATTTGAAAGTTCAGCATTTATAAATTCATTGTTTAATAGATTTATACTAAGCAAGGGGATGGAGAGTCATCAAGAAGTTTATTCACACCACCTTTGGAAAGATAAAGATAGACTACCTCCCTTTGGATACAAAATCTTTAGCATTAATGACAAGCATGCCTTTATTGGCATCCACTGAGTTGTTGAGGTTTGCTTTTAAGGTTTTCAGGGATGAACTGTGCTTGGTGTGCAGAGTGAGTCTATTCCAAAGGTGGAGGGATTCACTGGATAAGGAACATTTCAAGAGGATATTCTGCTTAATGTGCAGAAGGAGTCTATTCCACAGTTAGAGGATGCATTTGTTAGGAACCTATTATGCCAGCAGATAATAGTGATATTAAAGAGGAGGTTTATGTCCTTTGAGCAGGTATTAGTTGATCTCTTTGATTTATTTAGTTGAACTATTATGGTGAAGTAAGTCAAAAGCTAATGGTATTTTTTCATAGCTAGAAACACCAGCAAAGATAGCCTTTGAAACTGAGTAAAGGAGCACAGATTTTAGTCTGTCGATACCTCTGTGGTTGAAACTGTTCTTTATTGTATTCAGTATTCTCCTATTTTCTGTTTTATCATTTATCATTAAATATTTTAATACCTTTCATTGTGGCTGGTCATTTAGAGAATACTTTTAAAATCTTGAGAGTACTTATGCTTGTTTTAATCATACTGTGGACGCTCCTGAAAGCCTTGCTGCTTTGGTCATATCCTACCATTTGTATTAGTATTCATTTTACACTGTATAATTGGATACCCTTTGTAAGAGCCTTAGGGTTGCTGAATGGTAGCAGTGTGATTACCTCAGAGTCTAGAGATAAAGGGACACAGTTAGTAAATCTGTGTGAGGTTTTCCCAGGTGTCTATGTGTGTGTTTAACTCAAATATCTAGTGCATGTGCCGGCTATGAGGAACAGGGACACAGAGCTCCAAAGTGGTCAGTGTAGAGTTTAGTGTGGGTCTAGAGAGAGAAAAAGAGAGTCCAGCCCAGGTCTGGAACATTCTCCCTGTGTGCTCTTAAGGGAATTTGTGCTCGGTAATGGAAGCTGCATCTAAAAATACTGTGTGAATCCATCTCTGCTCTTAGTGATGATCCCTCACCAGAGTCAGTGGTAGGGACAGAGTCTTCTTGATTGCTGGCCTGGAGTAGGGTCCTGTCACACCAGTATTAAAAAAAAAAAACAGGGCATTACAACAAGAAAGAGCATACCAGTTATAAGTATTATAGTCACAGTCTCATAAAATAGTTGAACTAAGGCTGTTGCTTGCCATTATCTTTAAACAAGACAGACTAAGCAGTTTGTTTCATGGGTTCATTATGAAGTATCTTAATATATCAATTTTAAGCAACAGAATTACACAGACTCTGATCTGACGTGACGATGTCTTACCCCTTTCCACGTTATGTCTAATGGTATCTATGAGAAAACATTTCATTTATTTCCATGCAAGAGTAGCTGCTCTACTCCCAACAAAGCAACCATAATGCCCACAGAATCTTGAAAATAATGAAACTTGAAAGGTGTTTATGAAGGGTTACTTCTTTCAGTAGCAAGCCATAAAGCACAGCAAACTCCTCCACTAAAATATTTTGCTTGGATTTTTGAATGTCCTATATGGCTATTTAGGAAATGGTGTGGGATTATAAATAGATATTTTTTTTTTCAATTATGTTGGTATAAATGAATGGCTAATAACTCGTTTCCACTTTCTGAAAAATAACAAAGCAGCCAAAGTTGGCTTCAAAGCAATGTGAATTGTTTCATCATTATTCAAAAAGATGCATTCTATGCCTTATTCTTTCTTCAGTAATTTCTAAAACAGATACTAAATCTTTTAATGCATTGATATTTCAATGTCTCCTTATTCTCCATTTGGAAGTCATGTGTGAAAAAAGGTACTTCAAAATGAAATTGCAGTTTTGGACTTAAAATACTGTTGTTTTTTCTTTCTTTGCTGCTGAGATTAAAGCATGTTTAAATTAACATTTTAAATGAAATAGACATAACTGGACAATATACCATAGGTTTGAAGTGTAACAAAACTATCCTATGGCTGCCTGACAAAGTACAGTTGTATACATAGTCGGCTTTAGGCCTCAGTGAACTCTGTAAGGGGACACCAAGCACAGCAAGTTATCTTATGTTGATAATTTTTTATATTTGACAAACCAACATAAGCTGGTGTTGCAGTCCTGTAACTTAACAAACCAGCTGGGTAATCATAACTCTTAGGATGCAGAATCCTTAGGACTGGTATCACTCTTGCTCCTTTAAAATTCAAAGATATTTGTTTGTAGTAACAGCATTTTGTCAAGCAATAGACTTTATAATTTCCTTAAATGTTGTACTAATGAAATAGTGTCCTTGATTTAGTTACATCTTGTTTTTGGGCACTCTCTACTAAAACTAACAGGCTTTAGGCATCTGCGATATCAGCAGCTGAGGGGAGCCTCACTATTCATCTTTGACTCTGTAGGGGCCCCACACAAGCAGCTCTTAAGTAAGAAAAAGTGAGAAAAAAATCATTCATTCTCCAATTGTATGCTTCATTCTAAACAGGTGATATGACCTTATTAAAATAAACCTGGTAATCAGTGTATGAACACGAGTGAGGTAAGCTACAGAGATTGGTAGCCCAAAACGAAAAATCAATTTCTTATCTGGGATTTTAAGAAGAAAAGATTCTACTGATCTTCAGGGAAGTTTTTCTCTTTCAGGGAGTATTATAAATACTGGCAGGATGCCAGATACTGTAACTCTGAACTTCTTTGCTTGAGAATTCTGGGCAAAGCCAAAAATAATTGCAGTAATTCACTTAAAATTTAATTGAATAACACGGTTTGCATCAGCAAGCATTTTTTGGACAATAAGAAGTATGAAGCTCTAATGTCTGGCATTATACTGACTGCCTGTACCCCTGAATGATTTGCCAGCAAATCAAAATTTTTACATAGGACAGGACAAAAATATCAGGCAAAATAGGGGACACTCTGTGAAATCAGGGGCAGGGACAGTGACTAGTATGCATTACTCCTAACAACTGCTAAACAACAGCCATCGATCTGGTGCAGCAGTACTAGTGTCACACAATATAGTGCTATTTGCTGAAATCAGTGTAAACTAGTATTGCTACAGCATATATGTTTGTGTGTTTGTGGGGGGACTGAAGTGTAGGAGTAACAGTCGAGCTATAATTTCTACGTTTGCTATCACAAACATCATTGACGCTGCCATTATGCTTGTGTGTAGTGAGGATGTAGTTGCAGTGTAGTTACAGGTTGGTCATAACTTTATTTACCTACCATTACAAAAATAGACCTTATACATGATAAGTGGCTCTCTTTGGCGGTTTTATATGAAAAGGATGTGCGTGAAAGCAAGAACACATTGCCACAGTGGCACAGTGAGTAGCATTGCCATTCTACATGCTTTGCTCTGGTTGAGCACTTGAATGTGGCTTTTTTTATGTATAGTCTGCATGTCCTCTCTGTCTGTGTGTTTATCTATCCATGTGTCTGCTTTCCTACAGCACCTTAAATACACACAGTAGGTGAATTGGCATTCCCCCAGTATCCCTGAAAGTGAATGTGAAGTGCGTGTCCATGTGCATGTGAGTGTGTGTATCACTGAATTTTATCTGTGTGCACAAACACAATAATGCTGGGCAAATACAAAACTCTTTTGAGTAGAATTAAAAATGTAGTTAACAAGTAATTATCTTTTAAATATAAGGCATAAAATATTCCATAAAACATTCAAAAATTTAAAGCTTCAAGGGTTTTGGTGGCCCCCACACCCCAGACTGCATACATGAATTCTGACATGGACTTAGTGATGGCCTCTGCCTTCAGCTGCACATGTTTTAAAATTAGCCATGGTCAGACCTGTGTACACCTTGCTGCTGTACCTTGTGTGTGGGGGGGGGGGCAGGGATGGTGTGGCCATTATGCAATCTCCCTCATAATCATAAATCAGAGATGCTCACAGAAAGTCATTATAGGTTATCTTGGGAATAGGGACAGTGTTTGCTTTCTTTACAGATCTCAGAGGTGTGTGAAGAAGGTTGCTATACCTTAAGTAGGGGTAGTGTATTAAGTAGGAGTAACAAGCTGGAATACATTGCAATGATCACTATTTTTTCACTTGCCTCACAATAGCAAATCAAGCACATGTACAAGTGTTTGCCTTTGGGGTGTAGGAATGGGGTGGGTGGTGACATGCATGCCATATATGAATGACAACAGTCACTTGCAATACAAGACTGGGGCTATTTAAACCTCGGCTGGTAGAAAGACAGGCATTATTCCCTGATAGGATGTATGCAACCTTTCAATGATTTGGCTTGTTAGTTTGTTGTGAGCTACTAGTTTGTCAACTTCGAATATTAAGCTTGGGCACAACTTATGTCTTCCTTGCAAGAAAAAAATAGACTAAAATTATTTTCTTACTCATGATTTTTGTTCAGGCTACTGATGAATCAAAATGTTGGGAAATTCTCTAAAATGTACCTCAGAGCATCATTAATCCTATGGCTTCTGGAAACCTGGCAGCTCATAGAATGCCCCCCCCCCCCCCACACACACACACACACACACACAAAAAGAGTGCAGATATTTCCTGCTCAGTTATTACTGCACTGTCTTGGCCAGGTAAGATATTTTGAAAGGATGCCAGGAAAAGTAAAGTTGTATATTAACAGTGAATTTCTTACCTTAATCATAATGTTCATTCAAGTCATCACTGCATAAAAATGTTGTAAAAACAAGTCTTCAAAATACACTTCAGAGCATACAGAAATCCATAGCTTCTTGAAAGTATTGCAGGGCAAGTCGAAATGTAGGAAAAGGAAGAAAAAGTAGTGTGGAGAGCCTGGGATAGGGGGATATAAGGGAAAGCCCCGGAAGATATGTGGGTGTGGGTAGAGGGTGTGAAACAGTAGGCAGTGTGAGTACCACGGAACACTTTGCTTATGGCACCATTTCATCTAAGGCCAGCTATAAATGTAGAATTGTTGTAATATATCATCACTGCAACTAAATATCAGTAATCAATGCCCCTCTATGAAATGGGCAAGCACAGGCCTTTCAAATTGTAAGGGCATTGTAGCTGCAGTGTAGTCTGTGTTAGTGCTCACAAATATATGCAAAATGAACTAAAACATTGCTTAGTAGTGGTGGCAATGACAGGAAGATACTTAGTCTAGATGTTTCCATGGGACCGTTAACGACACTTACTAGGAGCCCTTAAAATGCTAACACTGTTCCTGCCTGAATGTATACAGTTAAAAATGAATGACTGAAGTTAAACTGAGGGACCCCAATAAACTGTATGCTTGCTCCTGGTCCGATATCTAGGAACCTGTCATAAGAAATTCCATTTTAATGGGGTTGGGATGTATCTTTTTACCATGGGAAAATTCTAGATATATAAGGCAGTTTTTATAGAAAAATATATTGACATTTCTAGGAAGGAAGGATTATTTGCTTATTTATTTGATTTTTATAATTGTTTCTTCCTTTGATTTAAAGACTCAACTTTAAGCAAGTAAGTAATAATGCTCAATAAGGTGTGTGTTTTCATGGGAATGACACCTGCCCAGTGGTTTTCTGAAGCCCCTAGTAAGGGCATTATGTCCATAATAACATACAAGCTGGAGGGCATTATTGTGCTTAGAGAATGGGCTATCTGCAAAATTATTTTGTATTTTTTTAATATTGTATACATATTTTTATATATTTTGATGTAAAATAGTTCCTAAACATAATCAAATTTGATTTATATTATATTTGCTGGACAAAGAATTTTACATCAGAAATGAAAGATTTGAAAGTATTAATGTCTAAACACATACACACAAACACACACACACACACACACACACACACACACACACACACACACACACACACACACACACACACACACACACACATTCAGAAGCCCAAAAATACAGTCACACTGACATACCTCTCAACTGTCTAGATTTTTGTAGAATGTCGAGATTTTTGCATCATATTTTTGGTGTTTTCCTTATAACATTTGTGGTTTTGTGGCAAACCACAGGGGATCGAAGTCACTAAATAAGCAAATACATTTAGTTTCAGACTTCATATCCTTCATAAAATAAATATTTACACAAATCCTGTTATTCTAGAAATCTTCTAAGTTTATAACAGCAATATTTAAAATTTGTTCCACCATTATTTTAGACTTTGCCCAGATTACTTGCACTAAGAGGTTAGAGGTATGAACAAGCATACACATAGAAAAACACACACATTGAAAAACATAAAACATACATGGTTTTACACACACACACACACACACACACACACACACACACACACACACACACACACACACACACACACACACATTAATGTAAACCATACTACTCAATCTCTTAACATTAGAAATCTAGACAAAGCCAACAATAATGGGAGATCAAGGCCTGAAAATTGGGAAGATTTTAAACATTGCTCTTTTAAACATTGAAAGTTGTTAGAATAACTGAAGGATATGAAGTCCAAAACTTAAAAATTTTTCATTATTTAGTGACTTCACTTATCAATGATTTGCTAGAAAACTTTAAATTTTATGAAGAAATAGACCAAAAAGATAAGACAAAAATCTGAACATTCTGAAAAATTTATTCTCCTGATTTCTGATTGAGAACAGATAAACACATACACACACACACACACACACACACACACACACACACACACACACAGAATGTAAACATTGCAACTCTTTACAACACAGCCCCACCCCTGTCCCTTTACTGTCTATGGTTTTGCTTTCATTGTGGATTAATGTCAGTCAAAAATGCCTATTATTAACAGTTTTATAACTTTTAATATTTAACAAACCAAAGCTGATGGACACACGGACTACTGCAGTCAATATTTTCATCTAGCTATCTCTCACTGTCACACTTTCATGCATGCCCACATGCATGCAAGTACACATACACATACAAATATAAAAACACATACATGATTTTCTTCTTTTTTTTCTTTTATTTAGTTCAAGCACTTTTTAGCAAGTGGGAAAAAATGGCTGCTGTTTATTTCTCAACTATCTGAGTTTCACAGCAGCTTAATACAAATCCATGACTGTGAAGAATAAAGAAACTAGAAACATAGAGGGAAGGAGCATTGAGCTCTAAGTAGACTACTTCAACTGCAGTACTAATTTACATTACTTTTCAATTGCAATGTTAAGTTATTTAATTTTAATTTTCTTAGTCCACCATTCAAGTGGTCCAAGCCAGCATCAATGAGTCTTTAGTTTACCAGGGTTAATGTGCTATAAGAAAGAATCTCTGGCAAAGTACTCATTGCATTACGGCCTGGATGACTGAGAATATGTGATCACGTGTATGAAGCATCCGTGCTGTGAATGTGTTATTCAGCAAAAGGGTGTCTGGTGATGAAGACTGGGAGGATAATGGTAAAAAATATTTTTATTAATTCTGCAAAGTTTTTGTATTGTATTATTTTGGATTGTAACTAGGAAGTGTATCTCATAGGTTCATAGGTGTGTGCTAGGCTAATGGCCCCGGAGCCTTTACAAGCCTAGCCCATAGGATTATTTATTTTATTTATTTTTATTTTTATTTTACATTTGTTAACCGGGATGGTCTAACTGGATATATGTCCATTTTCAGCAGAGGCTCGGGGAGAAAAGCTCCATACAGTAGACATAAGGCAGATAACATAATACACTGTAAAATACAATAGAGAAATACAAGGACAGAGCCATCGCAAAGTGAAGTATTACATAAGGTTCTTTTTAATTTGGGTTGGAGAGAGTTGTAAGGTTAGTTCTGTAGGGAGAGATTTCCAGACTTTACCAACTGAGTTCATAAACAGAGCTTCCCCAGCTGAGTTGTTTGCTTTGAAGTTGAAAGCTAACATTTTGTTAGAGGATCGGAGAGTATTAAGGTTATGGTATGGGATGATGAGTGTTTTAAGAACGTGTGTCCATTCTGGCTGATAGAGAATCTTGTGGGTGATTATTAGTTAGTTAGTTAGTTAGTAGAAGGTTAGGTATTTCAAGCCAGCTTAGTAGTTTGAGGTTGTGGCAATGATGGGTCCTATAAGCAGAGGCAGTGGCAAATCTGGCAATGTGATTATAGCAGGTTGTGAGCTTGTTCAGGGAGGTTTTATTCAGGTTGGTGAGTAGGGGGGAGGCGTAGAGAAGTGTGGATAGGAGATGAGTGTGAGCAAGAACAGTTCTGGCAAGGGGAGTTAAGAAAGGTTTGAGTCTATATAGAGAGCCAAGTTTTTTTTTGGTGTGGTCGATATGCAGATCAGACTTTAGGTTGTTGTCAACTATGACTCCTAGTAGTTTGGTTGAGGGGTCTGGTGGCATAATAGTGCCATTGTTAGATGTAATGGAGAAGATTAGAGAGGAGGTCTTACGAGATGGGGAGAACAGCAGCAGTTTGCTTTTTTTGGGGGTTTAATATTAGACAGCAATAGAGGAGCCAATTTTCAACCATGATAAATGTCTTTTGAAATAGTGTCAGTAGTTCTTCTGGGGTTGTGACAGAACAGATTAGGGTTGAGTCATCCGCGTATTGGATACAGGTAGTGTCTTGTATTACTTTATACAATCATTAATGAATATAGAAAATAGGAGGGCCCTAAGATGGATCCTTGGGGGACTCAAGAGTTATAGGTAAGAGGGCAGATAAGTTGTCTTTTCACAGGACTGCCTGTGCCAGATATGACTTAAACCATTGTGTAGCATGAATGTCTAGCGAGATTATTTCTAGGGTTTGCAGGAGAAGTTTATGGTTTACCATGTAGAAAGCTTTGGAAAGATCAAGGAAAATGGCTGGGGAGAGTTTATTGCTATTATGGTTATGATTAATGGCATTAGTGAAGGAGAGTATGGCAGTGGTGGCACTGTGGTTTGGTCTGAAGCCATATTGAGAGTTTGACAGGTAACTGTTATCAAGAAGTTAGGGTAGGAGTTGTTTTTGGATACATTTTTCCAGGATTTTAGCTATGGGAGAGAGTATTGGTATGGGTCTGTAGTTTGAGATGTCAGTGCAACTGCCTCCCTTGTGGATTGGAATGATATGGGATACTTTACAGGTAGTGGGAATGATAGCTTCAGATATGGATTGGTTGATCATAATGGATATAGGGTAGGCTACAGCATATGCTGCTTTTTGTAGGTTGTCTGCTGGTAGGGGATCTGTGGCAAGGGTAGTTGGTTTTAGTTTTCTAATTAGAGTAAGGATAAATGAAGTTGAGACTGGTTGAAATTTGAAGGTAGTTTGGGTAATGAGTGTAGAGGCTGAGGGATTTAGTGCACTGGGGGATAAGTTATTAGCTAGGTTTTGGATCATTTCTGTAAATAAGCTATTGAAGGAGTTGGCTACCTCTACTGGAGAATATGAGTTGTAAGTTGAGAGGACAGGGGTGGTGGATAGTCCTGGATGGAGCAGTGTTTAGAGTTGCCCAGAATGTATTTGGTTTGTTCTGGTGTTTTTGTTTTAGGTTGTGATAGTGTCGGTAGTGACAGATTTTTTGTGTCATTCCTTAGTTGTCTATAATGGAGTTGATCTGTGAGGTTTTTTGAGGTAAGCCAAGTGGCCCAAGCTGTATTTCTTAGTAAGATTTTTTGCCTAATTGCAGCTGCAAGCCATAGGGTGCTTTTGGTTTTAATCCTAATGGTACGAGCTGGAGCATGGCTGTCTAGGATGGATAAAAATTTAGTATTAAAGTATTGTACAGCTGCTTCTAGTGGGAGATACTTTAGAACTGACCATATGCAAAGTTTAAGGTCTGTTTGTAAATTCTTAAGGTTAACATCTTTTTTGTTTCTGATGTTTTATAGGTGGGTTGTTTGTGGATTTCAGCCTTTTGCCTAATAATATAGGTGACATGGTGATCACTTATGTCATCGGGTAAGGTTCCGGCTTTATACATGAGTGGGTGATTGTTAATAAGTATCCAATCTAATATAGTTTCCTTATTATTAGGTTTAGTGATCCTGGTGGGAGAGGATATGCCTTGTGAGAAACCATAAAGGTTAATGTGGTAAGTGGGGGGTTCAGAGGAGCATGAGTACCAGTCTATATTAAAATATCTGAGTACAATGGTTTCTTGGGGATAATTATTTGATAGCCAGTTTAGTATGTCCTCAAGTACTGGTATGTTTTTGCCTGAGAGGAAGTAGACACAGATAATATATATACTTTTGCTTTTATTGATGTGTAGTTTATTAGTAATGATTTCAGCATTAGTATTTTGGAAAAGTTGATGGCTGTCAATGGTCATTTCTAGCATGGATTTGTAGAGAACAGCTACTCCCCTCCCTTTTTAGCAGTGCGGTCATGTCTAAATATATTGTATCCTAGTGGTATGACCTCACTATTTAAGGTGCTTGGTTTGAGTCAGGTTTCGGTGAGACAAAGAACATCAGGAGAAAGGCGATCTAGTAGGGCATGGAGGTGTTGAACATTATTATTTAAGCTTCTGATGTTTAGATGGCTCACCAGGAATGAGTTAGGAGGTCTGTTTATGGTATGGTTTATAGGGGATGAGGTAAAATTGATGGTAGAGTTATTGGGAGGATGGACCTGGGTTTTGGTGGATGTCACCATCCCTGGTAAGATTACTTTGAGATTTAATGATTAATTTCAGAATCTTATAAAGAAGGGTTTGGTATTTTTTAGTTTTGGGCTGATGTAACAATTTCTAATAGTATTGATGAGGTGTTTGATTGGATAGTTAAGGTGGGGTAAGTAGATGTTCTAGCTTATTAGGTTCAGGCAGTGTGATAGTATGGCTTCTTGGGGAGTGAAAACCATAAATCACTTGTTCATATGCAGTTTGTAAAGAATAAGAAATAGTGGTATTATGGAGTAGGTTAGCAATAAGTTGAATGTAGGTAGTATTGGGACAATGGTGGGGTAGGGGTGGAGGTAATGGGGTTTGAAGTAGAAGGAGAGTAATTAGTGTGGGTGTGGTGGTTCATTGATTAGGTGTTAGGTGGGGGGTGTGGTCAGGTAGTATAAGTGTAGAGGTGCTGGGGGGCAGTGGTATTTGGGGGCAGGGTAGGGGAGCGGAGTGAGCCTGCAAGGTGAACGAAGTGGGTAAAGCCAATAAGAAGTGAGGGCTATAAAAAAAACTATCAAAAACTACAGCTCATACACTTAAAGATTGGACTGGAGCTAAGTTGTGGGGGAAGTAGTGTAGGCAAGCTATAAATATGGGTTGGCTAGGCTGGAGGGTAGAGGGAGTTAGCAATAAAAGAGATGGGGAGAAATAGTGGGAATAACTGCTATCGGTCGGTAGCACTTTGGAAGAATAATGCTGTGCGAATGGTTTGCCGTGGTTTATGCTGCCACCTAGTGGCAAATAGAGATGGCAAGCTGAAGGATAGAGACGTTCTCATACACTATAATAAGGCTATGTTAAAAACTAGAGGGGTGAGAGTGGCAAGCGGACTGCGGTAGGCTGCTAACGCACACACGGGAGGTCAGACTAACAACTACAGGTAGTATTTTAGGATACAAGTTGATTGCTCAAGGCTACATACATTGACACTTCTTAGAGTAGTGGTGCCCTTATTGCGGCAGCATTCAGTGATACCTGGGTAGCAGGCAAATCAAGGGTGTCTTCTGGATTAGGCAGGGAGGTAGTCCTTGTGTATTAAGGCAGGGAGGGAGCACCTGAGGTGGTAGAATTGACACTTATTATAGTAATGATGTCCTTATTGCGGCAGCGATCAGTGATGCTTTGGTAGCAAGCAAATCAAGGGTGTCTTCTCGATTAGGCATGGAGGTAGTCCTTGTGTATTAAGGTAGGGAGGGAGCACCCGAGGCAGTAGATGGGAGGCAAATCAAGCAGCCCAACCACTGGACCAGCACAGAGGGATGTTGACTCTCAAACCGGATTTTAAAAATGGCGCCACTGATAGTATTGGCTAGAAGTAAACTCAGGGGGGAAGTTAGCTAATGAGGACGGGATAGGTGGAGGGTTATGACAGGACTAGAGAGGTGGGAGTGGGAAGGAATAAAACCAGGAAGAAGCGGGGCAAAAAGAAATGAGGGGTATATAAAAAACTATCAGAAACTACAGCTCATACACTTAAAGATTGGGCTGGAGCTATGTTATGGGGGAAGTAGTGTAGGCAAGATATAAATATGGGTTGGCTAGTCAGAAGGGTAGAGGGAGTTAGCAATAAAATGGATGGGGAGAAATAGTGGTAATCTGGCAGGAAAAGTGGGATTACCCTGGCATCATGACACCCGACCTTAGTTCCCAGTGCCTCTATCAAACAGAGTCACTGGAGTGATCCCCAGGGTGAATTTTCTATTTCCCATCCGATCATCAAGATTTCTATTGAAGAGGGCCCAGTGAGGTGCTCTGTTTGACATATATGGGAAGTCTATTCCATAGCATGGGCAGTCTCTGGGCTATGAACCCATCCCTCCAGCACATTCTGTTGATTGTGGTAATGAGGTTGAGGTCTATGGAGCATGTGGTGTGGAGCGATTGGGATTTCTATGATGGAGCATTTCTAACAGAGCTGGGTCAGGCATGGCTTTGTAAGTCAAGCAGAGATTGCCTCTAAGTAGGTGATATGAGACACATAATAGTTGGAGTTGTTTGAGTCTGTCCATATAGAACAAGTGTTTAAGGCCTAGGATCCTCTTTGTGAGGTACTTTTGCAGCCTCTCCAGTTGTTGCAGGTGTCTAATGAGGTACATGCCAAATGGGGCATTGTACTCAATGATTGGCATAATGAGGGAAGAGTAGAGGGAGACAATGACCTCTTTCTTCCTGGATGCAAAACCCTTAGTAATGAGATGTGCCACATACAAGGACTTTCTGACCACAGTGGCAATGTGGTGGTCAAAAGAAAGGTTGCTATCAACCTGTGTTCTCAGATCTCTTATAACATCTTCTATGTTCAGTGGACTACCATCGATGTGGTAATTTATGGGAACCGGATTTTACCAAATGGGAATGATGACATTTTTTTGGCATTGAGCTTAAGGCCATGGTTTTGACACCAGTCATTGATCTCAGTGAGGCCTTTCTGTAGGATGTCAACATCACTTGGGGAGTTAATAATGGCTCCCAACTTGCAATCGTCTGCGAACTTTGTCAGTTAGAGTCCCTTCTTGTTGGCCTGGACTTCTGAGAAGTAGATACCAAACAGGAGAGGACCCAGGACTGATCCCTGTGGAACTCCACTCGTGACTGCTTGGTAGTCTGAATTGGAGTTGGCTACTTTCACACTGTGGGCTCTATATGTGAACAAGTTTGCAACCCACCTAGTGATATAGGGGTTGATGACTAGCTTAATGAGTTTTTCTATGATTCCTGAGTGGGGAATGGTATCAAAGGCCTTAGCCAGATCAAGGCAGGCTGTATGAACCACCTTGCCTTCATCCACAGCCCCGGTGACTGACTCAAAGAAGTCAACCAAATTGAGCAGGCATGATCTACCCTTCACAAAACCAAACTGTGTGGGATCCAGAGTTTGGAGATTCCCAATATCCTTGTTTATTAGGTCCATGATGATGCGTTCTATAGCTTTGCATATGAGACTTGTCAGGCAAATGGGGCGATAGTTCCCAAGGTCTGTAGTTGCTCCTCTTTTGTGGAGAGGGATGGCTATAGCAGTGCACCATTCGGGAGGGACAAAGCCTCATGTGAGGCTGTGATTGAACAGGACAGACAGGTGAAGTGCCAGTTCACTCTGTAGTTCATGTAGAACACAGCCAGGGATATTGTCATGTCCCATAGATGGTGTATTCTTGGCCCTGGACAGTGCTGTTTTAACCTGTGCAGCAGTAATACTGGGTGCCTGGTAATCTACTGGTATTGTGATTGGTCCTTTGGGGGGGAGCGGTAAAGTTGGCGCTGAATCTGTCAGCCAGTATATTGGTAATATCTATTGGGTCGGTATAGGAGGTACCATTGGGCAGTAGCTCAGAGCAAATCTGGGTATTGCCATGGAGATTCTTTACATAGCTATAGAAGGCCTTATGGTTGTCTTTTCTATCTGCTGCAATTCTGTTTTCATAGCTAGCTTTAGAGGATTTGATGAGGGATCTCAACTTTTTGTTGAGGCTGATATGGGAATTTTTCATAGTCTTGGGACTTCACTTTATTCCACATCAGTTTCCTCCTTCTGTTTTAAAGTTTGTTTATGGCAGGGGACCACCAGATTGACTTCCTTTTTTTTGTAGGAGAGCGTCTTGGTTCTATTGGGTATGGTGAGATCCATACATTTGTGTACATGTTTGTACAGTGCATTGGTATATGATCCAGCAGTCATGCAACTATTCTTCATTGGCACAGGGGCCATAAAGTTAGCCACCTCTGTTTTTAGGAGGCCAAAGTTAGCTTTGGAGAAGTTTTTCATGGCAGTTACCTTTGCAGGGGTGGGGGATGTGGATTTCCAAGGTGATTAGTTTGTGGTCAGATCTAACCAGGGAGGAATTGACCACTGGTGTAAAGCAATGGTCGCCCATGTTAGTAATGACCAGGTCAAGGATGTTGCTACCTCTAATGGGGGTAAGAATGAGCTGGTCAAGGGCATTGGAATTAATCAATTCCAGGAAATACTGGGCAAGTGTATTGGTACATGAATGGTTTTCCCAGTTAATGGAGGGGTAGTAGAAGTCACTCAGTATGAGAGTGTTTTGTTGGACCCTAATATTCTCCAGGGTGCTTAGGAATGTGGAGTGTGAGTCTTGGGACATGGTTGGGGACCTATAACAGGCTTTGACCTGAGTCGCTGTCTTACCCAATGTTATCTGCACCTGAAGTATCTCTGATGTGTTATGTTGGTCTACCAGTCTGGAGTTGTCCGCATCCTTTATGAATATGGAAACACCACCATCTTTGGAGCTTTATCCAAGTTCTGGGGACAAAAGTTGTGGAATGAGTTATAGCCTGATAGTGCAGGGGTGCTTTCTGCTGCCTTGAACCAGGTCTCTGTTACAGCACAGATGTTGATGTTCTCCATTTTAAGGAGTACTAAGAGTGAGTGAATTTTGAGATTTAGGTTTCTAGTATTGAGCAGCATAACCCTCAGATTGCATTTGTTTGTAGCTGTTACGGTGGTAATTTGGTCTTTGGAGCACTGCCTAAAAAGGGCACTATAGGGGTGCCAAGAACCTTGGCCAGTATCTGGAAGCCCAGGGGTGACAGATGCAGGCCATCTCTGGCAAAACATCGAGGTCTGTCAATCATGTCATCCCAGGCAGACAGATACTGGATCCCCTTAGAATGACACTAGAAACTTAGTCACTTTTTGAAATCAATCATTTTCTGCTTGTACTGTGTTATCATCCTGACCCATGGTGGTGGTGCTGTGGTAGCATTGTTGCCTCACAGTAAGATGCTGTCCGGTTCAATTCTCAGCTAGAGCATCTTCTGCGTGGAGACATGCGTGAATGGGCGTACCTTCGTTGAAGGCTGTGTGTCAGGGCTGGTAACTCAGCACATAAACATCAACTACCAATCATTAGCGGACCGGAGTTCCACTGTGGTGACCCCTAACCAGGAAAAGCCAAAAAACACAAATAAACAAACTGTGGTATCATTCTGGGTGATATTAGAATGTTGCTGAGAGCTAGGGTCATACCTGCCTGGGCTCCTCCATGTCTCTTTTCATGTAGTCCAGGGAGGTACATCTCAGGTCATTCACACCCAAATGTACAATGACAGAGTTATACTTGTACCTGCTGTTGAGGGATCTGAGTGCATGCATTATGTGGCGGATAGTGACACCCGACAGGCAGGTGGCTGTTACTTTCTCCTTATTCAACTTAGTGAGTGGGTCATCAGTGTGCCTCACTATCGATTCACCTACGACTAGTGTGCTGGGCATGCTGTTTTGCCTTAGGGGCTTTGGTTGAGTGGCACACTGTTTATGAGAGTTATGTGTCTCATGATTAGTCTTGTGTTGTGGTGGTCTAGTGTGTTTCTGCCTTGAAGGTCTCTGCTTTTTGGGTAGATTTGTATTGAGAGCCTCCATGAAGGTGGGTGTGTGGTTTGTGTTTTTATGTGAAGGCAGTGCTGGTGTGTGTTCTGGAGGGCTATGTGTTCCATGTGGTGTGGTACAAGTATTGAACTTTTCTTGACCAGCTATTCTGGTCTTGGCTGGAAAGTGCGTGGCTTCCAATTTGGATATATAAGTGCATCTCTCGCAAGTCTGAGTGTTGGGAGGTAAGAGGAGAAGGTTGTCGGTCTACATGAGGCAATTGCTACATTGCCTCAGGATGCCCAAGTTCATTAGGTTAATAGGAGAAAGCACAGGGTACTGACCTTTAGACATGCCTAGAGGGGAGGGCATTAATAATAAGTACTGAAGCTGTTTCCTTGTAGAACATTTAGTGCTGGTAGCACTTTTGTGTGCTACAATAATTGCTACAAGAAGTCTGGTATGGTAAAATGCTAGACTAATAAGCTAGTAAAAGCGCAGGAGAGAAGAGAACCTTTTGCAGACTTTGGCACCACTCAGAAGCTTACAAACAGTCCTGGATACAGCAATCTGTATATGGACTAGACTAGTTATAGGAAAGGCGGGAAACAAGTGCAAACACTGGCTTTTAGACCAGAAAGTTGAAAGAGATGGAAAAAACTGCCCAAATGGCCAATAAACTGCAATTTCTGGGCCAAAAACCACTCCCCTTCTGATAGATAGGCTATTTAGTGCTTACCACTCCCAATGACAAGCTAGAAGGCTTCCCTCCGACACAGAAAGGCTTGGGGAGCTCAGAAACTTACAAACAATCCTGGACACAGCAATCTGTATATGGATTAGACTAGTTATAGGAAAGGCAGGAAACAAGCACAAACATGGGCTTTTAGACCAGAAAGTTGAAAGAGATGGAAAAAACTGCCCAAATGGCCAATAAACTACAGTTTCTGGGCCAGAAACCACTCCTCTTGTGGTAGTTAGGCTACCTAGTGCCTACCACTCCCATTGATAAGCTAGAAGGCTTCCCTCAACACAGAAAGGCTTGGGGAGCTCAGAAGCTTACAAACAGTCCCAGATTCAGCAAAACTGTATCTGGACTAGACTAGGAATAGGAAAGGTGGGAGACAAGCACAAACGCGAGCTTTTAGACCAGAGAGTTGAAAGAGATGGAAAAACTGCCCAAACAGTCAATAAACTACAATTTCTTGTGCCAGGAACCACTCTTGTGGTAGATAGGCTACCTAGTTAGGCTTACCACTCCCACTGATAAGCTAGAAGGCTTCCCTCCAACACAAAAAGGCTTGGAGGGCTCAGAAGCTTACAAACAGTCCTGGATACAGGAATCTGTATCTGGACTACACTAGTTACAGGAAAGGTGGGAAACAAGTGCAAAAGCAGACTTTTAAACCAAAAAGTTGAAAGATATGGAAAAACTGCCCAAACGGTCAATAAACTACAATTTCTGGGCCAGAAATCACTCCTCTTGTGGTAGATAGGCTACCTAGTGTTTACCACTCCCACTCATAAGCTAGAAGGCTTCGCTCAACACAGAAAGGCTTGGGGGGTTCAGAAGCTTACAATTAGTCCTGTATGCAGCAAAACTGTATCTGGACTAGACTAGCTACAGGAAAGGCGGGAGACAAGCACAAACGCGGGCTTTTAGACCAGAACGTTGAAAGAGATGGAAAAACTGCCCAAACGGCCAATAAACTACAATTTCTTGGCCAGAAACCACTATTGTGGTAGATAGGCTACCTCATGTTGTGTTTAATTATTTTATGCAGTGTATATTTTGTTCAACTGTGGGTATCTTGGTACAGAGTTCTTGTCATTCTTGCTATGGTTATTGATATGATCATATTACCTTATGAGTACAGTGTTTGTTTTTTCTCCCCTCTAACAGCTGACTACCTTCAATATAGATCAGTCCTCCTTTACCAATGAGTGAGGGACAATTGTGGATCAATTATGCATTCAGCCACTGGGATTTTCTCTTTTTATGTCCCTCATCCCACTATTGTCTGACATGGGTACCAGTGGGGGTGTCATATAGCCTCACCATGTGTGTCAGCTATCATACACACCACACCTGAGACATACCATTAGAACATGGGATGGCTAATCTCTTCTCCCCCTAGGCTTATAGCAAAGTGTACATGCAAGCCTCTGTTTGCATGGAAGTAACCAGAATGCTGGAACCACCATCTTTCTCCCCCCACAATGGATGAGCTGGTGTAAGTCACTCATCTATATCCTTCCTGCTTCATTCTTCCAGTGCACAAATCCATTTTTATTGAATGTTGTTTACGTTATGCATATAAGAATAGTTCTAACGTTTTTTTAATGAATTGCATTATCCCTTGTTAGCATGTTATAAATTTTAAATATTACATTTTCAGTCATTTAATTTGCTGTTTTAAATAATTTTGTGATCACTAGAGTTGGTGTTAGTGCTGACTTAATAAGAGGAAGTTTTTCTGAATTATTTTATATTCTGGCTGCTTTGTTTATATTCATATCAAATGTGAATAATTTGTCACTGGACTTTTGTAGTATGGCTTTAGTTTGCATATATTATTTGGTCCATTTATGTTCTTTTTACATTTCTTTCTTTTGGGGGCAGTGAGTTTATCTTCATTGACATTATTTTTTGTTTGGCAATTGGTTTGTTTACAGTGGGTTTATTGTGGGATCTGGTGATCCTTTCACATACATATATGACACTAGGAGACTGCATATGTTTTGTGTATATTATTATAGCACCATCCATCTTTTGGAGACAATAAAGATACTTTTTATAATACAGACAGGGGCTGTTAATTGCAAACATTTTATACAGTAAATGACTTACTTGGGTAAGTCTGATATTGTTATTTAAAGTAAGACATTACTGCCAATCTACAGCAATTCATTTGTCCTCCATTGCATCTAGGCTTTGGGACATATCAGGGACAAATATGGGATACGTATGCATGTGTAAATGCATGTATACATAAATGTATGTATTGATTGATTGACTGATAAATTTTGCTTTTATTGCCCATGCACAACCCATTTTCAGCAGGGGGTAAGGGAAAATGTTTCAAAATACTCACATGAAATGAAGACATACATTTACAAATTATATACAAACTGATAAAAAAAATCAGTGCTGTATATAGTGCTGTATATAGATGCAAATCATAACTGATAAAAGACTGTGCATAACAGGTAGATACCTATATACATGTATGCACTATTCTGTAAACTAAGACTGAATCATTTAAAAAATGGAAGTTAAATTAACAAAGTTGTTTCAACAACTAAATAAGTAAATACAATAGCTAGTGCAGTTAAATTGCTGGTGGTTTTCTCCTTTAGTTAATATTTATGTAGTTGATAGAGGTAAAAAAGAAAGAAACAGCATAATGGAAAAAGGTACAAAAATGTAAATGCAAAAAAAATAAAAGAAACAGTAAGAAGTAAGGTGCATGCACAGGATAAGCTTAAATATAATACTATGAAGGTGATGATGTGAAAAATTCACCCCTCTGCACCCCCATCAGTAAATCGGGACATCACCAGTACCTGCCCCCTTCCCCTTATATCAAGGGAACAGGTCATTACTGCTCTCTTCAAGTCAAAAAATACAACCTATATGGAACCCGATAACATCTCAGACTGCATCCTACATGAACTTAGGCAGGAACTTGCAGCAGCATTAGGCAGCCTATTCAACAAAAGCCTGAGTACTGGCTTCATCCCAGCTGAGTGGAGGACAGCCACTGTCATCCGTTTGCACAAAGGTGGAGCATCCACTAATCTGGGAAACTATAAACCCATCAGCCTAGCTAGCCTGATCTGCATGGCCATGGAATGGATTATTATGGACCTTATTAACAAGGATATTGACAACCTTCAAACACTTGATCCCACACAGTTTGGCTTCAAGTGGAGGTCATGTCTGTTAAATTTGGTTGAGTTTTTGAGACCATCACCAAAGCCATAGGTGAGGGGAAAATGGTGCACACCACCAACCTTAACCTGGCCAAAGCCATTGACACTATTCCCCACTTAGACATAATGGATAAACTCTCTCAACTAGGCATCAATCTGTATGTTACCAGATGGATAGCAAGCTGGCTCAGTGATAGAATCCACATAGTCAAAATTGGGGAAGGCACCTCAAACAGTAGACCTTTAATGAGTGATGTACTGCAGGATTTGGTCTTGAGGCATTTGTTATTTGGGATTTAATTTTCTGAGGTGCAGGCCAAAACTAGTGCGCTATGGCTGACCAAGTGTGCAGATGACTGCAAGCTGGGCACT
>NC_056731.1:960596171-960691171 GCF_019279795.1 Protopterus annectens | reverse complement strand
GAATGCATAAGCATCTTTAAAATAGTGACTAGAGGTGGATGATTAGTTTTGATTTGGATAGCTTGCCCATAGATATAATCACGTAACTTCTAACATGCGAACACAATTGTCAAACGTTACTTCTCAATTTGAGCATACTGCAGCTCAGTTTGGGTAAGTGCATAGGCAACAGGTTTGCCCTCTTGAAGAATAACTGCATTAAGACCAAACTTTGAAGCATCACAGGAAAGAATTACTGGTTTGTGGCCATCATAGTATCTCAATGTAGGTGGGTTGACAAATTTGCTATTTGAACTTATCAAATGCACTCTGGTGCTGTTCTAACCATGACCAGGCAACATTTTTATATGTCAGCTCTCTTAAAGGCACTGATAACTCACTAAAGTCAGGGATACATTTGCCCAAGTAGTTAACCATACCAAGAAAACCCTGTAAAGCTTGGACATTGTCTGGGGCTGGCATCTCAAGAATGGCTGCTTGTTTAGAAGAGTCTGGTCATAAGCCTGTGCTGGTAAATAAATGACCTGCATAAGTAACTTCTGGTAATCTTAATTTACACTTCAAAGCATTAAGCTTGAAGTTCACTTCATCCGCTCTGTCCAGAACTTTCCTGAGGTTTCTATTATGCTCTACTTCACCATTACCTCCAACCAGTAAATCATCCACTATTATAACACACAGATAGCCAAAAAGATTTGCTCCATTGCATGCTGAAAAACTTGACTGGGAGAATTTATTCAAAAAGGCATCCTGAGGAATATGTATCTACCAAAGTGTGTGTTGAATGTAGTCAGTAGTGAAGATTTATGATCAAGCTTTACTTGCCAAAATTAACTCTTTGCATCTAAGACAGAAAAAAACCCGTTGCATTTGGCATGAGGGTGACAATTTCCTCAGGTATAAGCATAGGATGATGAGGTCTCTTTCATGCCTTGTTCAAGACTCTTGGGTCAATGCATATTCTGATTTCATCTGAATTTTTCTTATGAACAGCTACATTGGAAGGCGCCTATTCAGTTGGTTCTGTGACTGAACAAATCACACCTTCCTGCACCATTTTATCTAACTGGACCTTGACTTTGTACTGTATAGCTATTGTAACTCTCCTTGCTGGTCTGACCACTGGACTGACCTCTGGGTCTACTTTTATGGAGTACACAACTGGAGGTTTGCCTAGCTTGTTGGCAAACACATCAGCATACTCTGAGAAAATAGTGTCACTGATGCTGAAACTGGGACATGTGCTTACATGATGTACTTCTTTGGTAAAAGAAAGCAGTTTCATTCTTGAACTGTCTCTGAGACCTAATAATGATTGTGCAGGTCTTCTGACTACATAAAATTGCAAGCTGTAACTCTTTCCAGCCGAATAGCATGAAAGCACTACTGAGCCTTTGGTCTGAATCTCCTCACCTTCATAAGCAACAAGCTTTACACAATTGGCCAAATTAGGTTGCTCACCAGCTCTCACTCTAGGAAATGTTTCTGCTGACATTACATTACACTTTGAACCAGTGTCTATTTTGAGCTCTGTGGGTTTACTATTGATCAGGATAGTACAAAATAGTTCATTCTTTGTCAACAAATCTACTTCATTAACTTTTTCACCGACCACTGATACACCATCTACATAGAAAGTAGGGTTGCAGCTTTCTATATGCTCAACTTGCTTTTTTTGAGTGACATTTCTTAATAACTGAATGAGGCTTGCTTGATTTACAAAACTTTTGAAAGTGGTTGCATTTTTTACACTTGTGGCATCACTGACAAAATGCTAAGTACTTCTCTCTTTTAGACTCATGACTGGCACCACAATTATGACAGTTAACAATAAGAATTGACTTAGGTTTTGCTGAATCACCCTTATACTGCACTGAGCATGTCCATTTTACTGAGTTAGTCTTGGCCCTTACTAGAGCTTTACACCTCCTCCCATGAGAACCCAGAGGGGTTGCAGCTACCATGTACTTAGGCCTGTTTCTACTTGCCATGTGCTGCATGCTGTCTGCGTTTGCTCTAGAGGTTACTGAAATCACGCTCTTATCACTTGTAAGCATACTTGTGTGCCTTTCTGTGAACTCATGGATTTGACAAATCTTTATGACTTTGCTTAATGTTAAATCACTATCACAAGGCAAAATATGTCTCACTGCAGCACTGTTAACACTGCACACAAGCAATTAACTCATCTTTCAAGTCACCAAATCTGCAAGTTTTAGCCTTATTTCTCAAGTCAGTGATATAACTTGCAAAAGTTCCCCTGGCTTTTTGTCTCTTGTATAAAATAAGTACCTCTCTAATGTAACATTTGTCTGGGAGTTGCACATGTTTCTAAATTTATGTTTCAAGCACTCAGGGTCCTCTCTTGATTCATCCAGTAAAACAATATAGCAGTGTCTCGCTCTCCTGCATATGCTGCTGGTGCATACATAAATGAAAGCTCTCTTTCAATCGCTTCTGATCCAGCTAAGTTAAGCAAAATGAATGCCCTTGTATGTGCATTTGTGTCAGAGAAAGCTGCCTGTATGAAAATATCATATTCCAGCTCAAATACTCTCTAATTCTCTGCAATACATGATCAAACACAAGTAGACTGGATCTGCAAAATGCCTCTGTCATATCAGCACATAGTAGTGAAGGTGCTTGGAATTATGTACAAACATACACATGTAAATATATGCCAGAACGTTATGACAGAATTTATAATTATGCCCAACAGCACAACAGATTCTTTGAAATAACTGCACTTTGCCAAATAAGTCTCCGTAGCACAAGAACACTTTAAAATTACTATACTTTGTGAAACCACTCCTTATCAGTGTAAGAAATACTTTGAAATTAATGCACTTGCAAAAAAACTGTACACAACACATAAACGCTTCAAAATGGCTGTACTATGTGAAATAACTCTGCACAGTGTAAGAAACACTTTGAAATGGTGGCACTCTGGGAATAAATGCACACAGTATGAGAAACTTTTCAGAATGGCTGTACTTTAATCGCACTTTGCAGTATAACTGTACTTTGCACCAGCAAACTCTTTGAAATAATTACACTGTAATAAAGCACACACTTTGCACACTCTGAGATACCTCAAACAACTCTAGTTATGCTTTGAATGGCTTTGGCCAATGTGAAATAGTAGTTTGCACCCAAACATGGTCTTTTACTAAAAAAACATGCAGTCACCTTGCTTTTTAAGCTTATTTTCCCTTTTATTGTGCTTGTTATGCTCTTTTAATATCTTACACGGTCATTATACTTTTCTTGTGCTTGTTTTACTTTAAACATGCTCATTATGCAAACCAAAGCTAATTCTGAGCCCAACATGAATTTTCTGCTAGTTTTGTCTGATATTGTATTTTTGAATATTTTGTTTAATTAATAATGCATTCTGTGACTTCCATTTGTTTAATAATACATTTTTGGGCTACTCATTTGATTAATAATGTGTTTTGTACCTTACAAGTGCTCTATTTCATTTTCTTTGCAAAATAAATAATTTGTGCAAGTTTTGATTACCTTGAGTTTGTTTCTGGCCCTTTTTGTTTGTAAGAGCTCTGTTTCACTAAACTAGCTCAATCTGCATTTATCTTCAACTCTGCACCTCATGGCTTGAAGAATTTGCTCTCTTAATCCCTGTTCTGATACCATGTCACTCGTCCGGTCAGGATAAAACAAACAAGCGTTTGTGAGTTCAGCTCGAGCAGCTTTATTACACATAAACACATCAGGAATAAGGCTTTGCAACTTAAACTTAAATAAACTTATAAACAGACTGACTACTAGACTCATGCATGTTAACACACTTGCTGTTCTCTCAAAATGGCACTGCTGCCTGCACATGCTCACTATTTATACACATGTGCTTACATCTGGAAATGCTCCTTAAAGGTACATACACATACTCTGTTCTACATTCACATAGTTATAATTTCTGCAATGAGCTATTGAATAAAGACTAAGATGGCTTCAGCAAAAGACAGAAGAATACTAGTCTGGATCCTGTAAGAAATAGATTTGAAATACTCCAACATCTTATTTGCACAGCTTATGGTGATTGCAAAGCTTGAGTACTAGATACAATTCTGTAGAAAATATAAGGAGATAATAACTAGAGATGATACAAAGAATGTTGACAAATACACCAAATGGCATGAAAAGATTATGATATAAAATTATAGTAACCACAGTGCTATTCCGTCCTTGCAACAGGGGATAAAGTGTGCATGATCTTGCTGCGTAAAATGTCCTATGGGCAGTATGATGTAACAGAACTAAAAATCAATGATGGAAAAAACAAGATGGAGCAGTCTGTATTTGAGGAAGACTTTTTCACATAAAGACTGTGAGCTGTGTGGAATGATCTGCCTGAAAACATAGATCTACCAGCTCAATCAAGAAGGGATGCAACAAGTAGTGTGAGGAGCAGACACAGAGCTCATTGCAGTGGCAACTAATACTTATGTTTCATAAAACATACAAATTGTTTAGTCCTGCCAACATCAATGTGCATACACCTAAGGGTACTGCTTCAATCATTTTTAAAACAGAAGACCTTTACTTTTCTTTGAGTTGAGGAATACACAACATCTGACCAGGCACTATCTGACCTGGCCAGTAGTCTTTATTGATGACTGCATCCAATGTCTAAATCACATTCTGTGGATAGTTTAGCCCTATGCCCAAAACAGTCTTACATCTCATGCCAACTAAAGCTTGCCTCTTAATATTATGGCCAGACATTGATCCTTCTTGATATCAATAACTCATCTA
This sequence comes from Protopterus annectens, assembly GCF_019279795.1. Taxonomy (NCBI): domain Eukaryota; kingdom Metazoa; phylum Chordata; order Ceratodontiformes; family Protopteridae; genus Protopterus; species Protopterus annectens. The sequence goes on along the minus strand of NC_056731.1, from coordinate 960,686,395 downwards.
TAATTCAAGCTTATGCCTTTTATTCAAAAGTCCTTTCTTATGGCTCCACTGATGACCAGGTCAACTTATCACATAAAGAGTATTGGAATTTCGCTAATATCTTGCTCACATTTCTCCTAGTCAGTGTGAATATCCCCTTATTTCTCTGTTGAAGATTGTCCACAAGTCAACAAAATATTAAATAGACAAATAAGCAAACAAACCACACTGACTTCTTATGTTATTTACCTGCATCACTTCCATTACCTTTTTCAATCAGTAATTTACCTTCCTTTATCCAACCTGCTTCCTATAAATTTATGCCTCACTGCAGCTGTTCTAATTTCCTGCTCTTGATTAGTATAAAAAAGACAAAGTACATTAAGGATAACAATGCATCCTGCTCTACAACCTTCTTAATAAATCAAACAAGATAATTTCCAATTCTGTTTAGATTGAAATTTTAAAATAAAAATAATTTATATATACAAAATAATGTACATTTCTAAATTCACTGTGGAATATGACAGTCTAAAATGAGAAATTCACATAAAGATGATGTACCTAGAGGTAACATACTGTAACTTGCATTGCATCTGTTTGACTTCATTGTATTTTTTTTTTTGACAAGGTAGCTGGCTTTATCTGGCATAGAGATGTAGTTGTCTCATCTAGTGCTGTGTGCTGAACCTGAAGCTGGCACTCCTCAACTCTTTGAGGAGCAAAAAAAAAATGTTTTCAAACTCGGTTCACAGGACAGTGGCAATGTGCTACTTATGATGCACTGATGGACTAAACATACATATTGTTTAGTCCTATCAACATCATTCTGCTTGCACATAAGGCTAATGCTAAAGTCATTTTTAAAACAGAAGACCTATAATTTCTTTGAGTTGAAGAATACACAACATCTGACCTGAATCTGTCTGACCTGGTCATTAGGCTTTGTTGGTGACTAGATCCCAAGTCTAGCTGAGGACTTAAAGTTGCATGTCAAGGGACTGATATGGGGTCATCTGAAAGGCTAAAAGCTCCATACAAATTATGAGATGCAAATACGAAGAAGGCATTTCAGGGCCTACTGGCAATTGTGAAACAAACTGCAGGACCCTGGATTATGTAGTTAACATAGAAAGAGGTGAAAAGCTCTGACTGTACGAGTCAATCAGATGGCAAGACACATTATCTGTGGGAAAGAAGTTTACCCCAAGTTCTCAATGTGAAGTGAGCTGGTTATAGGAACAGCATGGCAATACAAGAGGCTAGGAATATGGGACTAAGTCAAGTGCAGACCTAATTAATGTTCTAGGCAGTTAGTTTGATGCAAGACATAGGACTGTTCTAAAAGGACAAGCCCTACTCTGAAAACTGTGTAACATCACCACTGTGCCTGATGACAGCTTACATATAATCTAAACCAATTGAAACTTGAAAGAAATTAATGAAAGAAATGCAGTAATTAATATTATTTATCTGACAGATTATCACTATGAACATACCAATAAAGATAAATAAATTGATAGGAAACCGAACGCATTGAAACTACAAGGCTGGAAATCTTTTTAAAACTGGATAATAAAACTCAAGAACCATGAATAAAATGGAATAGAAGAAAGATGTGGGGAAGAGAACTGAGTATGAAAACAAGCATGGCTTTTTATATGCTTAGGAAGCATCTATCTGATATTTACATTTAGTTTTTTTTACAATCTAAAAATTCATTTCTGACTAAGATGTTCTCGTCAAAATGCAGTTTCAAGTTTATAGAGGTTTTAAAAAGCAATCAATCACAGTCAGTCATGTAAATACATACACAGAAGAGTTTACTTTATGGTATATGTAGTACATCAAATAAACAATGTAAATCATTCATATGAGAACATCTTTGATAATTACCTTAGAAATGCAAATGCACACACACTGCAATTTGCATCTCATTTATCAAGTTCTTTACTGCCATCTCCATGTGACTGCACTTCGTGTAAATTGCTTTGAAGCACAAGAAGTGCTTATGGTATGAAATTCCAATTCCACTGTGTTCTCCACCATCTGATATGTGACCTGTCACTGCAGCTTCATAATGCCACATGAGCTGGCAGGCTACATTTATATCAAGTAGCATATGATTAAACCGGAGGGCAGGAATCTTCATTTACTTGCTTACATACAGGTGTTTAAAGTGATTAAAACTGCACATTTTCTTAAGACCTGTAAGCTACTACTATCCAGAATAAAGACTGTCAATGCATTCACTACATTGAAGGATAAATTACAAGGAAATAAAATTTATATACAAGTACTTTCAAGAAAAAAATATCTGTGATGGCTTTCTTGATATAAATGCAAAAAGTAACACGGGGGCTATTTTTTTTAATTCATATTTCATATTTATTCATAATTCATATTTCTTTGATAACATCTCACCTTTAATCTGCACAGGTAAAAAAAGACAAGAAAAAATTAAAGCATAAATTTAAATAAAAGGTGGCAGTGATATGAATACATTAGCTCCCAAATGCTTGTCCCAAAAGGATATGTATATAGATGGATCAGAATGAAATGCTGTGTGCTGCTTTATATAGATGAAATAGCTACAGTTTCACTTCAGGTACAAGAACTGAATCTGCTCAGACTATGTTTTTGTTTTCCCAGTATTGTTAGTTCGCCACCTATTGTACTTATTTGTGTTGGATGTCAATATTACACAAAGACACATACATGTTCACAGACACACACACACACACACACACACACACACACACACACACACACACACACACACACACACACACACTGAGCAAGAGAAGGAAACTGCTATATAAACTAGTCAATGACATTTTCCACCAGAAGGCAATCCTCAGAGTCTGCTAACATGGTTTAGTGACAAATTGTGAAATGCTTTGATAGTCTTAAAACAACTGCTGTTAAACTCATGACAGCAGTAATGCTAGGAGATGTTCTTCTCTTTTTCATGCTGTACTCTACTATATACAGCTCATACAGCCTGACTCTAATGGTTGTAAGGCTTTGCAATAAAGTGATTTGATTTTTCCAAATCCTAACCAATGTTAAAAGGTTAAATGCAAAGACTTTCACTAAAAGACTCACTGCATAAGACCTTGTTCAAAAATTATCCTTATCAAGGCCAGCAGCTTACAATTATTAGCATAATGATATTTCAGTTTTCATGAACCAGAAATCTAGGAATTTTGCCAATGACTACCAAATGCAATTTGTAGTCATTTTCTGACTCCAGTACAAATCAAGTCTAAGCAAAAGCACAAAAAATATAAATAGTAGTGTTGTTCTGTTAGAGCAATCAACAAGACTGTTTTAAAACAAACCAGATCTTTTGTCAGGCTAAATGCTTCCATCCAGATTAGCTTGATATACTCTAGTCCAAAAGTAGATTCAAAATGCAAAACACCAAACTAAGAAAACTATGAGTTACACTATCAGCAACTGCAAGAAAGAATACACGTTCTACAGACAGAACAAAATGCATACATACAGGAAGATAATCTTATGGAGAAGACTGCAATGTGGCATGTTTCTTCTAGATCTTTCCATTAAATCTGTTGATGTGAATGTATGCATTTCCTTTGTCTATTTTCTATATTATGGTTATTTGAATTACACTACCTAAGAAGTATATATATATATATATATATATATATATATATATATATAGATATAGATATATATATATATGTGTGTGTGTGTGTGTGTGTGTGTGTGTGTGTGTGTGAGTGTGTGTGTGTGTGTATTATCAATTCACAACCCATTTTTCCCGTTTCTACACATGGGGACAGGGGGTCACATCAACTGTGACAATCATCTAGAGCCAATTTTCACAACACTGGCTGACTTGCCCTGCCATGGTTATTATTCCATACCCCCCTCTAAACACACACACACACACACACACACACACACACACACACACACACACACATGCACACACTGATTCTGATCTTATCACTATCTCTGCCTTTAACCCTAACCTGCAGCTTAAGTTAAAAAAAAACTTCCCATAGCACTATCACTATGACTTGATAGTAATTAAAATAAGTTTCCACAAGAGAGACAATCACAAGGTCACATGCAAGAGTGGTTAAAATGCAACTCTAGTATACTTCCTCTTAGTAAGGAAAGGACACTGGAGCAGAATCAGATATTGCAAAGATATGTTTGGTTCACAACATAAACTGCTTTTGGTCAGAGAAGGCTTTACGGCCAACTGAGTCTAGTCCGAAGACTTGTAAGTTGACCGGTGTAAAAGTGCAAGATTTCAAGGAAATACTCAGGGCTGTAGCACCTAAGGTAGAAGAGGAAATAATTAGATTTGTAGAAAGAGAATGACAGTGCCCAGTGTGTCAGACCTATAGAACGGATATACATCTGAGGCAGTTATGTATATCAGGTACTTAAGGAAAGCAGGTGGTGGGATGCAGATATCCAGAAAGTTATTAAAATAAAGAAAGGGTGCATGAGAATGTGGACATAACAGATACAGAAGAAATATTGGCTGGCTAGCTAACAAAGAGGTTAAGTGAGCAGCTGCAATAGCAAAGAGCAAGTTATCTGAGGCACTCTTCCAGATTTTGAGGTATGCCACAGCAGATTGCGTAAACAAAGAGGATCAGGCTGCAAGGCAAAACAGAAAGATAGAGAAGGTAGTCATCAGACACCATTCATAAGTGATGTCAGCAATGACCTGCTCAACTTTCCACATGATATCAAAGGCAGATGGAAAGAGTACATCCAGAAGCTTATTAATGAAGAAAATCCCAAGAAGTTGCACTGTTGTACTGTCCCACATAAAGTCTATGAAGAAAGAGGTGGAACAGCCCATCCTATGAGAAGTAAGAACAATATTAAAGAAAATTATTTCAGGGGAAATAGTGGACGTGGTTTATGTCATGACAGCTATGAGATGTTTGTCAATTTAGGAAGGAAATGACTGCTAAGGGTTCTCATAGCATTATGGAGAGAAAGACATAAGGCAGAGGATTGGAGAATAAGCATTTTAGTGCCATTGTACAATAATAACAATGGAGCATTCAGAACAATGGACAGTATAGATGAATCAAGCTCCTGTAACACTGCATGAAAATGATGGAAATGGTGATTGATAAATTAATACTCAGAGTAGTATAAAGTAATGTGGAGATAAGCAGTTCTGGAATTTGAGCAGGATGCAACAGATGGGCAGATAGTGAAGAAGATGCTAGGGATGAGGAAAAAGTACACCTGTTCATTCCTAGACTTGGAGAAAGTATATGAAATGTCCTAAGAAAGCTGATTTGTAATGGTTTAAAGTTCTGGAAACATTAGTAGAATTAATGCAGACTATGTACAAGGACCCAATGACTCAAATGTGAACATTGCCTGGCTCATAAGGTGGTTCCCATTGTAAGTGGGTGTGCATCAGAGTCCAGCTCTGATTCCATTGACGTCCATACTGCTGATGGACTACATTAGCAAAAATGTTGTGGGGGTCAGATTAACAGAGTCTAAACAGGAACATCATCAAAGGATACGTAAAGGAAAAGCAAAATTGAAGGCTCTTGAGATGAATTTAAGTAAAGACAAGACATTTGCCAGTGCAGTAAATGTATGAAAACAGAAGAAGCTGATGAGTGGGAAAAGTATGGAACAGGTTATATATCATCAAGTATCTGTGAGATGTGGCTGAGAAGAAGGGACGTCTGAATGTGGAGACAACATCTAGAACTGAAGAGGCTGGAGCCAACTGGTGCAAATTATCAGGGATAGTGTGTGGTTGAAGAATGCCAAAAGCAGAATGGCTTTAAATTGAGACAGATGTTGACAAGTGATGTGACATCCTGACCTAATTTAGAAAATGGGAAAAGGAGGATGATGATGGTGATGAATCACACTCATAGTTAAGCCTTAAGAAACAAACTCAACATAACATTTTCCTCATATTCATCTAGGACACTGGAAGACATTCTACTATATAAGACTCGTTTTATTTTATCAACTATAGTGACATGTTTCTTTAAGACTGCTCCAGCAGCTTGGAATGCATTCCCTACAAACATGTATGAAATAATTACAACTTGGATGAATTCTAAGACATCTTTCAAAAGATAGTGTGCATGTTCTTGCTGTAAAGATTACATCTAATGCCTATTTTATGTTTATTGTTTTATTGTTAATGGCTCACCTTCACTTTCTCTTTTAATTAATGGTATATCTTTTATCTAATGAACAGCTATGTCAGGTGTTATTGTTTCTACATTACAAATATTCCTTATGCCTCTTTTGTAGTTTGCATGTTGTACAAGATGATGCAGACACACTATAGTATTTATACAGGGGAAATTATTGTACAGGTTTGCCAGATTCATTCATGTGAATACATATTCACTTTTTTTGTTCCTTGTATAGCTATGTAAGATGGCAATATGGATGTAAAAGCATCACATATATGATAATTATACTTGATGCAATTTTTACTTTTCTTAGTTTCATAGGTGAATACTAAGGTAACTGCCCTGAAGGGCTATCTTACCACCTCACTTACCTGGTTAACATATAACAAAGATCAATAAATCCAAGATGTGGAGAGATGTGGAATGTGAGTAACTAATTTTTCAAAAAAAAAAATAAATAAAGAGAGAATCAAGTTATTTTAATTATTTCAGTTCTAATGAAATATTTAAGTTGTACTTATACTGATCTGTGTGGCAATACTGCTTTGTACTTTTCTGCTCTGCTTCATCTGTTTGCATTTTTAGTCTGTTCCTGTAGTAGGAAAATAGTGTTTTCGCATTATTTTGCACTTCTATTTCCACAAGTAGAATTACTTGTAAAAGCTATCTGTATTCTAAACCTTGTTGCGCTATAGACTTGGAGTTTAAATCACAGTTGTAACAGAACTGTGGACTACTGACAGATTTTGAGCCTTAGTCATTTATTATTGCATTTTTCCATAAAAAGTGTTATTGCAAATTCCTCTATAGTCTGGTGCCTTAAACTTAGCAGAAAGTCAATAGTGACATAATTGTCTCAGCTCCAGTTTGTGCTTCATTCCCCCAGGATTCAGCAAGCCCTGCACAGTGTGCAGAACTAGTTCAGGAGCTCCAGCAGGCAATATGTCTGCCGTCTGATCCAGGAATAAGCTGTAGGAACATGCAAAAGCACTCCTGCACCAGTCCTACATGGACTCAGCTCTTTTATGCAAATTACCCCATATGCAGGTGAAATCCATGCAAATTAGGTGAATTTGCGATCCAGGAAGCTGGAAGCCAACCATGCAGGACTAGAGTAACCTGCAGAAATGTACTCAGTTAGAAACCGAGTACATTTCTGCAAACTACAAAACGGACCCATGTCAGCTACAAGTAAAGGGTGGATATTATGTAGAAAACATGCCAATGGCCAAATATATGGTCATTGGCATGGAAAACAGTTGCAAAAATAAAAATGTTAACTTTTTTTTTCTTAGCCGATCTCGGCTGTTTAAGGGTAGGGCAGCCGCACGCAAATGGGATTGGGCAAAAAATAAAATAAAAACCCTAAAATAAGCATTCTAACCAAAAGCACTATTTTGTCATTATACTCAATGGTAGGCAGAAGACAACATGGCAAGTGAATAGTGGTTGCTAAGGGAAGAGGCTCAGTGTGGGATCTGTAACTATGCATCAGCAGGCAATCCTATGAAAATGTGGGGAATGCTAATGAATCCCAGATTACCCCTTTATGCTAGTCAGCACCCAACAGTGTAAGAGCAGGAATAGCTTGGTGCAAGCCTAGGAGTTAGCTGACATCATAGTGGGGTATGTCAGGCATACTGTAAGTGGACTGGAGCCCGGTGGCTCAGGTGTGCCCTTAGCTTAGCAGAGCTAAGCAAGGGGTATGTCTGAGGCTGCCTAGGACTCTTTACATTGCCTAAGCGGGTGTGAAAGCCGTACACTGGGTTTTAAAGGGAAAAAAAAGTAAACAGGAAATAGCAGCTCTGTGTTCATTTGAGCACTGTGTTTGCGCGGCACGCCCACGGGCTTAAACAGGAAGGCAATGGGAAGGGAAAACAGCAATAGAAAGGTAATCTAGGAAAATTGGCACAACTAGCAGGTAAAATGTATTAGAATCAGCCAATTACACAGGCAGCTGACCAGCCCTGCCCAGAACACTAAAATAAACTATGTAAACACCTTTCTCCCTGGTTTTTCCCACATACCCTACACCATCAGTGTATACAAGCGGGGGAATTTTAACAAGTAAAAATAACAAAATTATACAGGCTGCAATAGCTCTCATACATCAACATGTGGAAGAGGCTGAGGGTGGTGATGATGAGAATGCTGTTAAACAACCCACAATGAGGAGACGGAGAAGAGTGTACACACCCAGGGTAATCTACCAGGGGCTACATGAGCTGGAGATAGTGGAGTGCTATAGAGTGGACAGGGACCTCCTACAGCAAATTGTTGAGCTGTGCCAGCCATGCCTCACACACAAAACTAACAGAGGGGACCCATCCCAGTGGATACCAAGGTATGTGTAGGCCTAAGAATAATAGCTACAGGTACCTTCCAAAGGCCAACTGGAGATATAATGGGGATCTCAAAGGCATCAGCATCCAGGATACTCCACCAGTTCCTGGATGCCATGTCAGCGCATGCCGGTGAGGGCGTATATTTCCCCAAAACCCGTGAGGCATTGGCCAGCAATATGCATCTCTTCCACCAAATAGCAGAATACCCTGAGGTAGTGGGTACTATAGACTGCATGTACATATGCATTAAAGCACCATCTGGTGAGTGGGGTAGGGTCTACATCAACCACAAGGGCTTCCCCTCCATCAACTGCCAGGTCGTGTGCAATGCCCAGGGCATTATAATGAATGTGTGTGCTGGTTGCCCTTGAAGCTATCACGATTCCCACATCTGGCATCTGATGCAGCTGTACCAGAGATTTGCCAATGGGGACATATCTTACAGTCACCTAGTGGGGGATGCTGGTTACGCCCTGGAGCCATGGCTGATAACACCCATCAGAAATCACACACATCCGAACAAGAACTCCATAATAAGGCACAAACATAGACGAGAGTTGTAATAGAGTGTGTGTTTAGGATTCTAAAGTCATGGTTCCAGTGCCAGGACACATCCGGTGGAGCCTTACAGTACTCCCCAGCTACATGTACTCAAATTGTCATCATATGTGCCATGCTACACGATATGATCCTTCGGAAACAACTACAGCAGGGACAGAATGGGGCAGGGTCACACAGCCCCCCACCATTGCCAAGACCTGCACAGGCACAGATTGACTTGGAGGAGGAATAACCTGAGCCTGCTCCAGTAGGCAGAAGGAAGCATGCCTAGTATGCCATAGCCTTGGCAAAGAGGCAATGCATAGCACATACACTGACACAGGAGGGACCCAAGGAATGACACCACTCTCTGACTTGCACATACAGTAAAAGGAATGCCAAACATGACACTACCTGTGCTCAACCATGTATATGGAGTCTACTATGTGCATCTGACATAGGCAGCCCTCCAGCACCATCCTCAATACTGGCAAACCCACAAGGTAAGTCACTCTCCTTACCAATTGCTGAATGGAGTAGTATGTGTTGTTACTTGTATCTATGGTATGGATGTAAGCATGCAAGGGATTTGGGTGGCTGAATGGGATGACAGCAGATAGTAGACACCTATAGTGGCACCATGAGATCTGTAACATATACTGGTGTCACCATAGTGGCCAGCACTACACAAGATGACAGACCTCACGGCAGGAAAGGTGCTGGGCCACATGTGTGTCCATATGACTCACACATGGCAGTCAAGGAGGTTCACATGCTCAACAACAGTCTCAGCCAGCAGGACAGGTGTAGACAAATACAAACAAAGGCTGTGCTAAGGCCTCTGAGTGATGGCTATGGGTACCCCCCCGGAATACACAGTCAAACTACAGCAGGTCAGGCAGTGGGATGTTAGTTATGAAGGGTAGGAAGTCAGAAACTTATATGTAGGTCAATCAAACCTAAGAGCTGTAGTACACTAACATGCCTTTAGTCAGCATGATAGGTTAGAATACAGAATGGAATGGAGTACCTGGCACACCAGTACAGTCATAGCAAATGGGTACAAGTGTCAGGTGTGCCCCCCCAATCCTATGTACAAATGTGGAAACAGTCAGGTGTGCTCCCCCCAATCCTGTGTAGAAATGTAGAAACAGTCAAGTGTGCCCCCTCCCCCAATCCTGTGTAGAAATGTAGAAATAGTCAGGTGTACCCCCGCCAATCCTGTGTAGAAATGTAGAAACAGTCAGGTGTGCCCCCCAATCCTAAGCATGTATGTAGAAACAGTCAGGTGTGCCCCCCAATCCTATGTAGAAATGTAAAACAGTCAGTTGTGCCCCCCAATCCTAAGTAGAAATGTAGTAACAGTCAGGAGTGCCCCCTAATCCGATGTAGAAATGTGGAAACAGTCAGGTGTGCCCCCCCAGGCCTAAGTAGAACTGTAGTAACAGTCAGGTTTGCCCCCAGTCCTTCTTAAAAATGTAGTAACAGTCAGGTGTGCCCCCTAATTTGATGTAGAAATGTAGAAACAGTCAGGTGTACCCACCCAATCCTAAGTAGAAATGTAGTAGCCATCAGGTGTGCCCCCGCAATCCCACTTAGAAATGTAATAACAGTCTGGTGCCCCCCAAACCTATGTACACATATGTTGTACAAGTCAGGTGTGCCCCCACAATCCTATGCAGGAATTCAGGGGCATCTCATGCTGTAGGACTGCAGGACTGCAGCCCCCCACCTGTACAAGAAGAAAATCCCCCCACCTGTACAAAAGAAAAAAAAATCCCCCACCTGTACAAGAAAATTAAAAAAAATAAATAAAATCGCGAGTCCTGGAACTCCATGCATGCGTGTTTGAAATTCCTGGTACTCACAGAACTCCAGACTGCTGGGTTAGGCAGTCCGCATAGAGGAAAAGGCATCTCTGCTCTGTGCGATGATGACCGCACAGAAGAGAAGCAAACCAGACTGTGTCATTGGCAGGCTGGAGCCTCCAGCCTATTCTCGAGCTGAACCAGGCCGGAAACCAGCCATTAGCATATGCGGGCTGATGAGAAGACTACAGGGGAGCTTTAGAAATCAGCTGTTAGCTTACGATTGGATTAACTGCAGCAGTCAGGACTACAAAGGAGCTTTGGAATGGAAGACTGGGTGCTTCAGGTAGGTTAGGTGGAATGACTGCTGCAGAGAGAGAGAGAGAAAGAGTGTGTGTATGCGTGTGTAAAATGCCCCAGTTGCTATATACTGGTGGCTAGTGTGTGTAAAATGCCCCAGTTGCTATATACTGGTGGCTAGAGAGAACACATGGTGGTGGGTACAGAATACTCAGAATTGAACCTTGTACCTTGGGTGCAGGTGGCAAGGGCCTGAATTCCCTACCCACCACCATTTGTAAAAAAATTGCAGATGTTTGCCTCATATTTGTTCTGTTCCTCATAAAATCTCTGGTTTCTGTGTGTTTGTTTTTCCTTGCAAAGTCAGTAGTGCTGTGGTGCACTGGTATCATTGTTACCTGACAGCTACAGTCTGTATGTCTTACTGTCTTGCAAAGAACATGTGTCTGGAGTGTTTCTCCCTGCTCTGCTGAAAATTGGCTTTTTTCCAAGTCAGACTTTCCTGGTTAACAAATGTTAAATAAAAATAACATGCATTTGAATTTCAGACTTCATATTCTTCAGAAAGTACATAGTAACACAAAACCTTTTATTCTAGCAATTTTCTAAGTTTATAACATAGATATTTGAAATCTGTCCCTATTTTTGGGACTGTATTTCCCCATTATTGGCTTTGTCTAGGTTTTTTGTGCTAAGGTTGAGATCTATGGTGAGAAATTAATTCAATGAATATGTTTGGGGGCTGTATTCCCCCATTACTGGCTTTGTTCAGGTGTTTTGTGCTAAGAGGTTGACAGCTATGGTGAGAACTGAATTCACTAAAAGGTAGCCATTTAAGTTTCAGTCTTCCTCTCTTTCACAAAACAGATGATTTGGCATAGTGGTATGTTGCTTTGACTGTTTTGCACAGGGTCCCCTGGGTTCAAGACTTGGCAGTGAAATGTATGGTGGTAATACAACATTTTATTCTAGCAACTTTCCAACATTATACAAGCAATGTTTAAAATGTGTCCCTGGTTTTTGGGCTTTTGCCCCCCCCCCCCATAAATGTTGGCTTTTTCCAGATTTCTTGTTCTGCAAAGTTCATAGATACAGCTGAGTTTCGAGTCGATTTTACAAGGAGCTGAGAGCTGCAGGGGAACAAAAGTTTAGTGCTGCTTATGTTGAGTCTGCTTGTATTGTTAATAGCACAACAGGTAGTGTACTTGCTTTTGATGCAGAAGGCTGTGGGTTCCACTCCCACAGTAGGTAGATGCATTGCAGATACTGTACTATGTTGTAAAGGGGGTGGATGCTGCAGTTCTTTTTTGGTGAAGATACATAGTAACTATGAACCTGTTATCAGTTTGCCATCCATTCCCTATCGCGATATTACTAGCTTATCATTTTTTTAATGTAATATAGGCAATCTATTCCTCAGGGGCAACAGACACTTTATTTTTCGATGACACCATGAAATATAAAGGTGTTTGCTAGCAGCAACCTCTTCATTAGTTGCAGATTTCTTTAATATGGAATTGTTTAGATGACTTTTACTTCTTCAGAGTGTGCATATTTACTGATACTGGTGGACTGTAGAAGTCTGAGTAGACTTTTTTATGATGGAAATGTTCTGAATTGGGCAGTTTTGTCATTAATGTTGCATACATTTTGCTTCATTGTTTACTGGAAAAATGTTCAAAACAATACATTTAAAATGCCCTCAAATAACTGTACTGTATTGTACAAGGAATATAATTTAATACAATCAGGAAGGTGTATCAAAGTGTGTGTATGTTTCATGTTCAAGGGGCCTATGATTTAGAGAACAGGCCAAAGTTAATCTTTATCTGCCACTGGCAAAATGTATTTTTTTTAATGTGAATTTCAATGCTCATTCAATGAATGTGAGTTTCAAGGGCAGAGAAGTTTTAATGCTAAGTCTATTTTCATTGTGAGACCACATTGCTTTGTTTAGCAGATATCTATTAAAGTTTGTGCTGTAAAATGCAAAATAAAACTTTAAATACAAATCATCGCAGAAGTAAAGCAGTATGCACATTACAGTGTTTATGGTAAATGGGGTGAAATAACCACGGAATGGGACATTGGAATGGCTGCAGGGGGAGACTCCATTCAACCATGATTTTGTGAGGGGGGAAGGGCAGCAAACTCAAAGATGGCCCCAGCTGAGCTATACCTCTCAACTGTCCAGATTTTTTCAGAATGAATACATTTTTGTTTCTTATGTTTAGTTTGTTCCTCATAAAATTTGTGGTTTTCTGGCAAATCATTTAGGAATGAAGTCACTAAATAATGACAGACATTGAGTTTCAGACATCATAACCTTCAGAAAAATGCATGCTAAAGCAAGATCTGTTATTCTATTAACTGTCTTAAGTTTTTACAAGAGCAATTTTAGTACTGTTTGTATGTTCCCCCAATATATTTGGCCTTGTCCAGATTTCCTGCATTAAGAGGTTGAGAGGTGCATGCAAATAAATCACTTTATATAATTAGGAATATCCAAACCTCTCAACTGTCTCCAATTTTGGCTCAAAATGTTGCTCTCCCCCTAATAATCTCTCTGCAAAATGGCAATTTTGGAAGAAAATGTGGAGGGTTTACAATTATAAATAGCTGTAATGATCAGAGTTATAGATTACTTTTATTTCAGAAATGCATGTAGATCCACTTATTTTGTCAGCTGCTCAAGTTAACAGTACTAATATTAAAAAGGTGTCCCTTCTTTGACAGGTTCCCAGCTGTATTGTGTGGCAATTTTATATTTATGCATCACATTTTTTATCAGATTTTCATAAAATTACATTTTTCTGGCAAATTAGTGGCAGATCATTAAAACTGAAGTTAGAAAATAATGGTAGACATTAGAGTTTCAGATTTCATACCCTTCAGAAAATGTATACTAATGCAAGACCTACTACTTTCTAAGTTTATAAGAGCAATATTTAAAAATTGTCATTATTTTTAGGCTTGTGTCCCACTTCTATGTATGGTTTTGTCCAGATTTCTTGCTGTGAGGTATGAGTGTCAGAGCTATCACTGTCAGCCAATGACATTTCAAATTGTGACATACTTGTTGCACTCCACTCCCCATTGTAGTGGCTCTGGATGCGTCCAAGCAAGGCTAGGAGCAATTATGCAGTGTAAGTGTGCAGAGTATTACCCCAGCCAAGGTAGACCACTAGTACGACTGTGGCTTTTCATCTGTCCTTGATTTTGCAGAATGTTTTCGTTTTTGGTCATATTTTTATACTGTTGATTTATGCTTCTTATTATTCAGAAAATGCATGCTGTCGCAGTGCCCTGTTGCTCTATGTTTAAGTAGCAATGCTTTAATGACCATCAGGTAAGATTGTCAGAGATTGTAAGATGCAAGTAAGCTTTAATAAGCATACTGTTAAAGAATTACCAACATTGAAAGCCTTTTCGTTGTTGCCATGCTGAGAATATTTACATAACTAGATAACATATAAGCCTTAGGTATTGCAATGCATATGACAGTATTTGTAATAAAGGACAGGATTATAGTATTTTCAAAAGCTCATTACATTTGTTAGAGACTTGCAATCATCTTTGCATGCTTTGCCCATAAACTAAACAGAATGCCAATCTATCATGTGTGGTCCATAACTTGTGCAGTAATCCTTTAAGCAGTTTATCTTGAGCTTGTTTCTTGTTTGCTGTTCATTTTTTTACTTTGATCATTTCTTCCCCATGAAACAAGTAGATAGTTGTTGTCAGGCAGCAGGTCTTTTTTGGATAAGAAACATTTTTACAAGTGGGGGTATCACACAGAGATTGCTACTTTCAGCATGTTACTTGGTAATTTTATAAAGCTGAATATAAATTATAATTAGAACTGCAGTGTAAGCAGAAGTGGTTTGAGTTGAGTGCTGCTTGTTTTTTTTTTTTTTTATATACTTGATTCTGACTGGCATTCCAGTAATGTATTTAAAAAATAATTTATTTCTTCATGCATCACGCCTTTGTGTTTCCATCTAGATATTAAGTAAGTTGTCATGTAGCCAATGCATTGAAATATTTTTTTCTTCTACACTTCATTTTGTCTTGATTGGACTTTTGTAATGATGGTTTGGCACCCAGGGCAGGGTATTTAATTAAAGTTCCAGTTGTTGTGGTTTTGAGCATAGCTCCATCCCTTTCTAGTTGGCTACACCCCTTCCCATTGACCCCACCCATTCAGCTGTCTCCTGCAGCCCCCCTTTAATTTGAAGTCACCAGCCGCCACTGTAGGAATGTAGTAAAAGTCAGGTGTGCCCCCCTCCAATCCGATGTAGACATGTAGTAACATGTATGTGTGGGTATAATACTAGTGGAGCACAGATGACCTGAGGTGGCCAAGGTAGCAGGATAGATTGTAGCATTTGCACAATATGCAGCTATGCGTGTGTTAGGTTAGTGTGTGTGTCATATTGTGTGACAGTGGTCAGTATGTATGCATGTTGAGGTTTGACCTGGTAGCCATTGCCCACTACTGCCGATGACAGGGCCAAGTCCTCAGAACTGCAGTGCCAAAGACAATTCTACCCAGTATAACACATGCTAGCAGTAAACCATTGTAAATGTATGGTGATAATATGTGTCACCATCTGAAAGATGGACATGGCATGACTGTTGGGCTAGATATACAAGCAGTACACATGGAAAAGTACCCCAGACATACAGTATATAATGTGTAACTGTGAAATGGACACATGCTTGGAATTGTACATACAGGTATGCATCACATTATCTGGGCTTGTAGTAGGGAATACCGATGTTTTCTGGCCGAACACTTGCAGATCACAAATGTGATAGGACTCATGTATTGGGAAACGGCTGATGTCCCTGCACAAGCCAGCATAACTGGAATGCCCCATGCATATCTGTGAGTCAGATGCAAGTAGTGTCCATAGCACACATGCACCCAGCTCACCCAAACACCACCCAGAGGTACCTCTATGGTCGTATCCCTGCTGTTGGGAATGGGTACAATATGACCCCCATCTGTGTATGTCAATAGTGAAAGAATGCAACATGCAGTGTAGGTGTCCCATGCAGGTGAGCCCCTAGCTGTAAGTAGCACCCTGCCAGCATCCATACCACCTGATCAATACTGATAGAAAATATTGGCATGAATACCTAGCACATCTACCCTGTCATCCCAGGGGAATAGGTTCATAGGTTCATAGGTAGGTACTAGGTTATCGGCCCAAGGGCCTACGTAAGCCTAGCCAAGAAGGTATAATGTATAGCAGTCTGGGACAGTAGGACTGACAGAATTCAACGTCCTTCTACAGCTGGACTGCATCACCACCAAATGTCCTACAGGCCTCTGCCAAAGGCCTGCATCTCACATGTACTGCCAATGTCTGTTATGTCATGGACATCCAAATAACAACATAACACACTCCACATAAGCCATATGCAAGGCCATGTGGACAAACCACAGTAACATGTCCACCGTGTCCCACTGCATGAACTGTGGACCAACACCAAAACACAGCTGTGATGAGGTGATTACTACATGGAAAGTATCAGAGAACATATGCATAATGTATGGAAGAGGATAGAATAATAGAGGGGGATGGGAGCATGGTCAGCATGAAATGTGCAAGGTCCAACACCCAGCCACGTGCCCATACTATCCCTGGCTGCAAACACAAAAGTGGGTGGATGCAAACCTGCCTGTACACCACAACAGGGGTAATGTCCTGACTTATGTCCCCTGTCTCTGGGTAACCTGTGTGAATCTGTACAGCTGTGAGGTATTACCATAGCAAGGTAAGGCCATACTGTCCTGTCGATGGATGTACAAGTATGGGATCCTCTGCCAGCACTGTACCAAGGTGCTAAACTGGATACACAGACCCAGCAGCAAGTGTCTGCAGCTCCACATCCAGAATGGCATACCTTTCGATGAATATGTGGGCATTTGGCCACAATACTGGACACAAGTGTATTCAGCCTGTGTTCCCCAGGACATCACTGTGAGCAAAAATGTCCACCTGACAGTACTTGAGGAAATAAAACATCACAATGTATAACAGTACACATGTCTAAATATCTCTGCTAACACCAGTACCATGTAGCAGAAGCAGCACAGCCACAATCACCTACAGACCACACTTTCCCTTGCACAGTTTGACCGCATATTGTCAACTGATCTACAGATATCCTGCAGAAACAGTTTGCTACCCGTAGGTGTAGAACACAAAGGTCTGCACTGGAGTACAAACTATCTGGAATGAATCCGCACATTCAATACAAAAGGGCATACTGGGCATGCTCACACACTTAAGAGAAATGAAGGCAATGTCAGGCAACATACTGAAAGGTCAAGAGAAATGAAAGCAATGTCAGACAACATACAGAAAGGTTATACTGGGCATGCTCACACACTTAAACAGATGAAGCCCATGTCTGCCAACAACAGTGGACCATACATATCTGACAGTTGCAGATGTTAGTGCACACACTCCTCAGTATGCACCAGTCATGCTTTGCACACACATTGGATAGGAATACACACATATATCTAAGGACAACACACTATAATATGCCAAAAGCACACATACATAGATGTGTGAAAGAAAGTGACAGTGACAAAGAGCCTTGCATCATGAGGCCTGTCCCACACAGCACACAGCCAAATGGCTACAACCACATGATGTGTAAATATCACTCACTGTAGAAACTAGCCACTGTTATCCCTCAGCATTACAGACTCTGGGGTGCAAGTGCTAGCTGTGCAACATGACTGTACAAGGCAGTAGCCATCTAGCAGTTGTATAAACATATATGCGGAACATAAACCTGCATGTGCCTGAGTGAGGTGTGTCTACCTCGAGATGAATGGGTTATGGCCCATGCACACATACTGCCCTTCCCATAGCCCGACTATGACAAGCCTGCTGATGTTATTCACTTTGAATTACACCTTTGAGAAAGGAGTAGTCCAGTAATGTCTGTAACACATCCTATAACTGTGTAATGCTGTAGTGTGATAAAATAGGTAGGTAGGAGTTCTAATCCCAGACATGGCAACTGTGTGTGTGTTTGTGTGTCTCTGCCTGTGTAGGGAGCAATGATTTTTAGGCTAGTCATACTTACTACAATTCACATGCCCTACTTTGGCAAGGCTGATGATGTCATTCACTTTCAATTACATCTTTGGGATAGGAGTAGCCTAGTAACCTCCGTCGAACATCTTTTAACTGTGTAATGCTGTAGTGCGATAAACTAGTTAAGTAGGAGTTCTAATCCCAGACGTGGCAAGCGTGTGTGTGTTGGTGTGTGTGTGTGTGTGTGTGTGTGTGTGTGTGTGTGTGTGTGTGTGTGTGTGTGTGTGTGTGTGTGTGTGTGTGTGTGTGTCTGTCTGTGTAGGGAGCAATGCTTTTTAGGCTAGTCACACTCATTACAATTCAAATGCCCTACTTTGGCAAGGCTGCTGATGTCATTCACTGTGAAATACAACTTTGGGAAAGGAGTAGCCCAGTAATCTCCATGGTGCTTTCTATGACAGCGTAATGCTGTAGTGTGATATACTACTTTGGTAGGGGTTCTATTCCCTCACATGGCAAGTGTGGATGTTTGTGTGTGTGTTTCTTTGTCTGTGTAGGGAGCAATGCTTTTTAGGCTAGTCACATCCATTACAATTCAAACGCCCTACTTTCACAAGCCTGCTGATGTCATTCACTGTGAAATTGACCTTTGGGAAAGGAGGAGCCAGGTAATCTCCTTGGTGCATCCTATAACAGTGTAATGCTATAGTGTAATATAGTACTTTGGCAGGGGTTCTATTCCCACACATGGCAAGTGTGGATGTTTGTGTGTGTGTTTCTTTGTGTGGGGTGCAATGCTTTTGAGGCCATTCACAGTCATTACGACCTCTATTTACCTTCTTTGACAAGTCTGCTGACATTCCCAGTGAAATACACCTTTGGGGAAGGAGTACTCCAGTAATCTCTGTGGCACGTCCTATAACTGCTTAATGCTGTAGTGTAATAAACTAGTTAGGTAGGAGTTCTAATCCCAGACATGGCAAGTGTGTGTCTCTGTGTGTCTGTGTCTGTGTTTGTCATTCG
This sequence comes from Protopterus annectens, assembly GCF_019279795.1. NCBI lineage: Eukaryota > Metazoa > Chordata > Ceratodontiformes > Protopteridae > Protopterus > Protopterus annectens. The sequence goes on along the minus strand of NC_056731.1, from coordinate 960,667,151 downwards.
TATCCTGTGTGGAGGTGGCTGTGTGTAACAACTGGACTCATTCAGGGGTGGGTTTTGCAAGTATCTTATATGGTGGCCATATTACATGTCACAATGTCCACCTTACAAGAATAACAGATGTGAAATAGCCGAGAGGCTGGGGTGCGAATTCATACCCCTACATTTGACATCAAGGCTTGGTGAACAAAGTTAGCAACCCTTGTATTACCCAGAGAACACTCTCAACCCATGTCTTATACACAAACACACTGGCCTAGGCAACAGCCACTATGTTGGTAGCACCCTGCATATTGCCTAGAGATAGTAGCCATGATGTGATTGCAGTGGACCACAGAGGTCATGGCACCCTGTCTATCAGTACAATAGGCACCTACATGCAGACAGTGCGCCTTCACTATTATCCCACTGGATGCCTGCAACACCTGTGGTGCCATCAAATGTGATCCGCAAAGGACATATCATGCCTTAAACACATGGACAGATGACACTGACATCAGGGAATACCTATATCATGCTATCAATATAGGTGCAGAGTCAACCTGCTGTCCATTACCAGTTCCCGCCACATGAGGCCAGGACTGGCATATCTGATGATAATAATCTGTGTACACAACATGGGCCACACACCCCAGGTACAGTTCCACATGTCACTGTACATGCATGTGGAACATGTGCACATCTCAGACAGTGTCCATGTTATGGACTAAAGAACACATACATGGCAAGCACTGCACAGCAATGGCCACACACAATAGTTACTCAGGTGACTGGATGGTGAATACAGTACTCACCTGTGTGGGCCAATCCAGACACTACACCCCTGAGCCACACTGCAGACCATTGTCATGTGGCCTGCTGCCAAGGTATACCCTTCACCTAGCCTTGTATAGCCTTCTGGCACGTATGGATGTCAGTACTGGCAACCTGTGTCTGTGTGTATGGTGTATAATGCCTTCGACCACATTCACACTCACTACAACTCCCATTGGCATACTGAAGCATGCTGTCTGATGTGAGACACCTTCACATACCCTTTGCCCATATAATCTCCAGATAACTCCTGTGGTGCATGTGATACCTGCACATAACTGTATTGTGGCAAACTAACTATTTAGGAAGTACATTCCTGTCCTTGCCAAATGTGTCAATGTGTGTAATTTCCTGAGAGAGTGTGGCTGTGTTGACACTGACACCTGTTCATGTGGACAGGCACATGTCCTACACCTACCATATCATTACCATATCACTGTTGCAGATGTCACTCATCATTACATATATGTTTGGAGAGCTCCTCAACATGTAAGCTATGTGGTGTATTAAATAAATGCATAGACATGTAATAGTAATACATAGTCAGGGGTTTGAAACCTTGTACTGGTAGGTGTGTGACACAAACATGCTTAGGTTTTATTCTCCCACCCCCTCCCTGACTTACTTTGTCTCTGTCTGCCTCTCTCACTCCCTCTCTGGTGGATGTGGAGAACTGCATCTGCTTTGCTTAGGCAGCAGCTTGTGTTTTTTAAGTGATGCTCATGATCAGTTGATGGCCTCTGCACAAATTGCAGCCCTCCTCTAGCTGATTTCATGTGGAACAACTGTGGTAACATTCCCATAGCCAATTGAATGGAAACACACTCCAATATATAGGGACATCATGTTGGTGTTGGGCCTTTTCATTCACTGTTAGCAGGACCTAGCTCTGGTGTTTGTCAAACAGCATCACAGATGGGTTTGGGTTTACCTCTAACAACATACACTGTAGAAACAGACCAACACACAGGAGGGGGATGTGCCTGACATGAATACAGAAAGTAAGTGTTGCTATTCTGCATTTGGAGTAATGTCAGTTTAACAGGGTGTGTGTGGGGATATGGCTGGTCTACATGTTTTAATACCTGTCATGACAGTGCTATATTTTTGAGGAAACCCCCATTTGTAGGGTCATCAGCAGACTGGGCAGTGTCTAGAGCCTTTTGTTTCTTGTGTTACTCACAGAACACCTATCTGAAAACTGCAGAAGCATGGTCTGAGGATTTCAGTCAGTGCATGGTGACAGCCATGAGAGTTTCTTACTTTATATCCCTCATAGGATATATATCACAAAAAACCTTGGTACGACAGTAAATGTATGAGGTTATCATAGCAACATGCCAATACTGGTGTAGTGTTCATAGCTCCAGCCACAAGTCTGTCAATCTTTGTACATATGTCCTGCAGTAAGAGGTGCATATGTCCTGTACACCATTATTTATTGACATCGTACCTGATAACAAGACTGCTAGACATGTTATGTATAGTAGGGGTTGTTTCTGAGGACATAGCTTGGCCATTCTGTGGTTGTGTTTACAGTACTGTGCTCTGTGTACCTAGGGTGATTGTCACAGTATGTGTATTGCACATATGTACCTTGGGCTGTGCACAGACTGGTAGATGCCATCGTTGTCGGTCCTGTTCTATCTGATGTGACATGCTGCTTCAGTGAATGGTACCCTATTGGATCACATGTCTGTAGGGCAAGACACATACGTGTCCCATACCACAGACAGCCATCGACCCACACAGTGCCGTGACCCAGTGTATTTAGGGTCAGTGTGTGAGTGGCACATATGAGGATGGTGTTTATCATACAGTCCATATAGTGTCATATTAAGCGTGTGTACCATATGTGGCTGTGGCTGTGTTTACATTGGTTGTGGGTATGCACTCTCACACAGGTGTCTGTTACTCTGTGCTGTGACATGCGTGTAGAGCCCACTATAATTGCAGGTACATGTGTAGTCCCCCATAAAAAATGTAGTCCAGTGTTGTGGCAGTCTGACTGTAGTTTGCATAGTGCTTTGTGACATGCCTAGCAGCCTAGTGTCATTACCCATTATGTTGATATGTCCAGTTATTTGCAAGACATACTGCTGCCAGGCCACCATAACAGTTGTGAATTACTGGCAAAGTAGTGGGATTCTGTACAGATGTATGTCACTAACTTCTGGGTAGTATGTGGCCATGTGACCCCCTGCACCACCAGGTATTATGTGTCAGGACAGACTAGCGTGTCTGCATGCATAAACTGTGTAAGCATATGTAGTCCAGTATTTACGTGATATACCCATGTACATGGCTATTAACATCAACATTGGGAGGCGTGGTCCACATGTCTCACATGAATGGGATATGTGTACACTTCTGGAATGACCACAGAGTGCCAGACTGTCCACATATATTGGTCATATCTCTGCTGTAGTCCACAGGATCATAACTGTGCTAGCAGTGGTACTGTACTATGATGTCCATATGATGTCTATCAGTAGCCAGTGGTGCACATGTTAAAAGCAGATGTGACCTCCCACACACAGCATGTCTAAGACAACCCCTATTACAGTAGCAACAGTCTACATATATACCTGCAATACATAACTGACATGCCTTGCACTAAAAGGTTGGGACAATTCGGGCTGAGGTGTGACTCCACTCCATGTTCTGGACATATGGTGAACATATATGTATATATATATATATATATATATATATATATATATATATATATATATTTATCCATATATCTATATAGATATATACACTAATACATATCGACATACATAGATGGATATATATATATCTACATATAAACACTCAAATATATACATATACACAGCAATATATGTCTACACATATAGAGATACAAGATACATATGCACATATACATATTGATATCTACATATATAGCGACAGTAATATAGGTATATCAGAATAGATATGTAGGCACATATAGTTATAGATATCTACATATATATATATCTACATAAATAGGCATATCTGTACACACAGGATGTGCATACATATATAGCTATATATATATATATATACACACACATACATATGTACACATGGTCATATATATGATGCACTATACAGATGTGTATACAGACATATGGATGAATATACATGTATAGGTACATGTAGACATATATCAACATATGTATATGTATATGTATATATCCATATTCCTGTCATGTGTAAACATCGTGGTTGTGTATACCTTCCTAGATGTACCTCAACATATGTATGTGATCACCATATGTATCTGATCTGTGTACATTATGATAAAACAACATAGGTGAGGCAACAGTCATATTAATAACACGTATTACACAATTGTGGGTGATGTGTACACTGTCATTACACCAAGGTACACCCGGTATATGTCCCATGTGCCACGTTATGGTGACCAATGTCACCAACAACAATACAGGTAACTGATACCACAATCCAGCCCAGTTATGCATGTGCTATGTGCAGCCTACCTGTAGCACATTGGACACATGGTCAAGTTAGTTAGCAGCGATAGGCCCAGGTCTCTCAGACGTATGTCTGCCTGTTATGTGTCTGTTAATGTGTATATCATTGTATGTCACACTATGCAATGTCCATATACAACCAGTACATCCCCCATTAGCATACTGTACATGTCTGGGGATGTTCTACATGTAACATGTAACCTGGAACACACCTCACCCTAAATGCTGTGTGGTGTGTTCAATGAAAGCAACACACTTTAGTAGCACTACATAGCTAGGTAGGGGTCTAGTCCCAGTGTTTCCAAATAAGAGTGTCCATGTATGTGTATGGGTCTACATCAGGTTGCAGATTATACACGTCCCAGTGGGTCACCTGTCCATGTGGCACAGGCAATAACTGTTATACAAACCTGTGATGTGTTCAACTGTACCCCAGATATGTCACAGCCATGGTGTCACCACAGTGCCATATCCCTTGTGGAATGTGACTGCAGACCATCCTCCTGCTGACACATGTACACCTACAACACAAATGGATAACATTATGGAGACCACAATCAACCAGTGTTACTAACAGCTATAATGGATCATTGCTGGATGGCTACACTACCTGTCATGTATGCATTACACTTTACTCCTGACAACATGTTACACTACAGTACCTTGGTACACTGTAGTATAGTCACCATGTGCATCAGAACCATATTAGCCTATCCCTGCATCAATGTTATGGATGACAGGGATGTGGCACAGATATCATCATATGCACAGGGTGTGTTGGTTTGCCAGTGGCTGAGGGTGAACTATACATTTGACACCTTGTAAGTGGGTGAAGGGTGTAATGAGGTGAACTGGGCATGGTGATGTGGTGTGTGTAGGTATGAGGTTGCCCTAGGTGAGTCTGTATAGTGTGTGGGTGTGCATGCACACAGTTCTGCCATGTGGCTGCCCTACTCAGGTGTTTATGGACAGCTGCAGACCATACCTGGTAGGGTGTGCAGTTCACTGCCTTCAGCCACAGACACATGGACTGTGCCTGCCAGGGGTTCCATGGGCACATCCAGGTACAGGCCTCGATGTGCTACTCTCCTGATGATGACAGATGCCTGCTGAAATCAGGTCCATCCTGAGACTGGCCAGGACCACATGCTCATGGCCTGCTGTGGTGTGGTGTGGAAAGCAACCCCCCCCCACAGTGCCGGGGCTGGTGCTGCCACTATGGGAGTCCCTTGGTGTCCTAGCACATCCACATTGACTGCCAGCTGTTGGTGTTGCTGGCCTATGTCCATGCAGCCATCGTAGCACTACCACCACCATCACACGTTCAAGCATGGACAGACCACGGTTGATGAGGGCCATCATCTCACCAGACCATCTATCCATGACTTTGGTATAAGCATGGATGGCACCAGACAGTTCATGGAAGGTGTCACTTGCAGATGTGAGAGCAGCCCTCTGCAGCCTCAGGCCCAGTCTGGTGTAATGTTCCATACATGCCTGCGCTGCCATGACAGCCTAAAGCATGCACCTGGAGGTACCAGTTGTGGTGCATCTGCCAGGGGTATAATGATCAGTGGTCCTACCACGAGCACCATGGGACATCTGCCTATATGGTGCCCTGCTGGACATCTGGCTATGCCTGCTGTGACCAGACAGAGTAGGCATGGTTACCATACTCTCCTGTGCACTGCCGCCAACTGCCAGCTGTCCCTCTGCTATGGTCACTGGTGATGGGGTATGTATAGGCACTGAAACTATGTGCAGGTTTGGGGTGGCTAATAGGGGGATGTGAAATGATGCTATTTTGGCCCCTGACAACCCCACCTGTGCCTCAACAGTACTATCATCATCTTCAATGTCTGTATGGGCACCAACATCAGATTGCATGCAGGAGGGACCATGACCCACCTCGCCACTTCTTGGGGAAAACAAGAAATGCACTTTAAGACCTGTAGAGCATAGCATAACAGTACACACACACACACACACACACACACACACACACACACACACACACACACACACACACACACACACACACACCACCTTAATACCTACCTGTCCGTGACATTACACATTACAGACAGTCCCATGTTTATTCCCATGCATTCTCCATCCTGCATCACACTTGGTAACATACACTCATTAATAACACTCATTAATATATCATTCCTCTAAATGCCTAGAAAAGTGATCACAGAACAAGACCTGTTACTCCATTACCTCCCTGATCTGAGTGGAGTGGTTTTACATGGCCTCACTGCTGTCATTCAGTGTTCACCCTGTGTATGTCTGGACAAGGTGAGCATGGCCCCTATATGTGAGGGGTTACTATGTTCACTCCATAATGCCACGCACTGCAGTGGCATATGTAAGTATTGCTCAGTACATGCCAGATATGCTACTCAATCAACCTATCATGTGACAACTGTAATATATGGATACACTCCCTGGTGTTGTCTAGTAATTCCCCAATGCATCTGCAGTGCTGCATATATGGTTTCTCTGTCACCTCTCTGCTGAACGCGATATTAAGGGTATACCTGGTGTCTACCTTCCCTCCCAATGCATGTTCCATGCTACAGACCTTATTATACTATCAGCTGTCCTGTGATTACATACATGACAAGTATTCCTGGTAGGTCATGTGTCAGTCCATGTCCATGTACTGCACAATCCCAAAGGGAAGTACTGCTGTTTGAATAACCTCACAATCACACATGTGCATACATGGACACCCACACAGACACACACACACATGGACACACGCATCCTACATGCATCAACTTCCCTCCACTTCACCATAATGACCCTACAGACAAAATAACCACCCACCAACACACACACACACACACACACACACACACACACACACACACACACACACACGTGAGGTTACACAAAGATAGTACACACAGTCCTCCTATTACCCATCCGTCAACATGCATAACATATGGTACACAACAGCATGCAGTGCAGCTATAGTCAATCCATGGTAGTAACAGTATACATGTGTGTGCTGCATGTGCTGTGTTAGTAGGTGACGCCCCTCCCCCTTGATACCACTGCACCCATGTACACAGTATTGCTGTGCACCTGTTCTGCACCCTGCCATGTACTGTGCACCAAACCTCACAGGCGTACAACCCATTGCTGAATGTGTAGTACTGTGTCAGTTAAGTCAGCTCTAATGCTCACAGCCCCTGTTTTTCAGCAACACATACCTGGGATGATATGTGGACAGATGTCATTTGTGAATGCCTGATGTTTGGTTTACAGATCTCAACATCAGCGGACCATGTATGACCAATCCAATACTATTACACTGACAACTGTCAGACCATACTGTGGCTATGGGGAGTGTACACACCCTTATTGAAATGATGCACCCTTCCTTGATCTGCCATGGGACAACATCATGGCATATATTAACAGTACATGAGTCCGATATGTGACATATGTCCTGTACATTCACATGCAGTGTCTATGGAATGTGTTAGGTGTGCAGATGTTGACCGCGATGCATACACTCCGTGTGTGCATATGTGTGCACACCCTTATCATGATGGTTTGTTGCACCTATTGTTATGTGTACTACAGCAGTCACTACTCCTGGCAAGGGTACACTAGCATGGGCCATCTGCATTTGACAGTGTATGTTCAGTCTGCCCTACACATGTCTCCCATGACTGCAAGGTCTACTCATGTGCACATCACTTGGTGTTGACACACTGCCACCACTATTGCTGTGGGGGTAGAGTTATGTCTGCCACAGTTCCTGAACCTGCATGTGTGCAGATACAACCATTTTTAGCATCCTTAGGATCCCTGCTGCATTGCACTGGTGTGTCATGCTGACACCCCCTTCCCACCTTCAGCCTTTTTTGCAGATGCTTGACAAGTAAGGCCTACACATGTGTGTCAGTTTGCAGTGTCCCATCACTGAACACCACATGTTACAGCCTAGTCCCAGCAAATACTGTGGACCACAGTAATAGGTTATGACATAGAGTAAATCTGTAACAGTTGCCATTGTACTACTGGTATCTGCACTGTTGTTGCACTGTATACAGGTGATGTTTCACACATGTCCCTACTGTAGGCCATGTCTCCCACCATTATGTTACTCCATGTGGACACATTCTGCAATCACAAGATGTTAGTTATCTTGCAGGTGTCTGACATACCCTTTCAATACCCCAATCATGGTCACCACTGTGATACAGTGCATTAACAGCAACAATGCATGCACTTGTACAGCATGCATTCAGGATAGGTGTGTTAGATGTGTGCATGGAATATACCATAGCCATTACATTCCCGGTGTATTGGCAAACATCAACATAAACCATACTCACCAGCTACAGGCTGCTGTCTTGGTGGTATACTAGAGGGACCTACATAAGAGGGAGAGAGATGCAAAGTCAGCGGCCTCACCTGTGGAATTGCTACAGGGTAGGTGTAGCATTGCAGTACATTAACAGTACAGGTCCACAATACTACCGTGTATGCACATCTGTTTATTACTACTATGCAGCAACAAACTATATATATGACATGTCAGATATGCATGATCTACCTGTACAGATGCAGATGGATATGCAACAGTGGTCAACTGATGTGCCCTGTGGCCTTACCTGCATGCTGCTCAGCCGGTGTGTGGGTAGCACCTACCTACACAATGGTGTCTGGCAGTTGCTGGCTGTGCAGATGGGCAGGTGTCACAAGGCTGGAGAGGAGCTCCTCAACATTTGTTGGGGTAATGGATGGCATGCCCCCCCTGTTGTGAGGTGATCCCCCTGGACTGCAGCAGCATGCCAACAGGCATTGCGAAGCAGGTCAGAACAATGATGCCAGACCTGCTCATAACTGCGGTTGTGCAGGCTGACATCATTGACCCTGTGGACTAGATCATTTTACAGGTCGTTCCACTCCTGCTGCTCATGGGTGGCCTGGCCAAACAAGACAGGGTAGTGCTGGACTAGGTAGTTTAGCACTGTTTCATTTTCAGCAGCTGTGTAAGCAGGGAGCTGTCCATGTGACATCTTGCCTGAAAGATATAAAGATGAAAACAGGTCTGAGCAACTCATACAGCAAGGTTACCACAGTTCTTAATACACATCTCTGTTACCCCTCCCACCATATCAGTGACAACAAACTGTACACACAACTCAATAGGTATGGCTACAGCTTACCTACCAGTGGTACAGATATTGTATTGTACCACACTTTGCGCTATGTGTTTGTAGCCACGTTCCCTGTGTGGACACTATCATTGCTGCCCTGTTACAGACTATTCACATGCATGCCATTGTCAAGGCCACTATGGTTTCATATATGGCTGTGGTATGCTTGATATGTGATTGCTGCACATCTGACATTCTGTGTTATTGGGGATATCTATGCATGCTCATGAACCAAAAAAGGTGCAATAGTGCTTGAAGAAAACTATGAAACCCAAAAGAAGCACTATTCGTTGTGAGTCCAATACTTTCTTTATTTTAATACCAAATTAAGCGCTTCCGTCAGTTGAAACTTGACTTCATCAGAATATCTATGCATGCTGTTGGACATGTTCCGGGATTGTGTATATTATTACTACCTACATATGTTTGCTAACAGTCACACAATAGCATGGTTAGGGAATATTTGCCAGCAGAAACACATACCAAACTCATCAGCCTATGTTACCAAGCCACATCACATGTGGGACCCACCCTGGGGCATCCTCATGTACTGGCCCAGTACTACCTTCAGGTGGAGCCACCTCAGGGGATGTTGCCCCCCCGGGGGCACACACAGACATGATCTTGTCCCCCAGGTCAGGTCCAGGGTCTGTTCAATAGCTGGCTCCACAGACACATGTGGAATGTGCTACATCACCTTAAGGCACCCGAAACACATTCACAGGGTCCACATGCTCCTCTTGCTCAGCCTCCAGGCCAGGCACCTTTGGGATGTGAGTAGCAGTGGGTGGGAGGCTTGTTCCCATTTTGTCCATATTGGGGCCCATGGGGCTTCCACATCACAGACCACACTCACCATACAGGGTGTTTACCCACCAAATGTGTCACATACCACCCCTGTAGGCTGTCTTCTATATCTACCAACCCGGACCACCTCCACAACTATACTTGCCATACTTCCCCATATTCCCATTCCCTACTTCACAGACAAGGGCGCTGAGGTCCCAACAAGGGGTTCACAAATGACATACCCATCCATGTTGCACACACTGACATCTGTATTATATCTTTGTGTATTGCTATGTATGTTGTTCCCTCACACATAGCATGCAGCACTGTGTGTGTGTGTGTGTTTGTATATATGTAGACATGTGTGTATATATATATATATATATATATATATATATATAATGTATATATGTGTTTATATATCTATGTTTGCATATGGGTCTCTGTATATCTGTGGACATACATGTAGATATATATATATATATATATATATATATATATATATATATATATATATATATATATATATATATATATATATATATATATATATATATATATCATACATATATATATATATATATATATATATATATATATATATATATATATATATATATATATATATATATATATATATATATATATATATATATATATAAGTATGTGTATGTGTATATATATATATATATATATATATATATATATATATATATATATATATATATATACACACACACACACACATACATACCTATATATGGGGTACATTCAGACATCAGGTCCAGAATCTCAAAACTCCTTCCTGCACAGCTGCACTGTTCTGCCTTGCTACAACACAGACAGGTTCCACATATGGACACAGCCTAACATTAAGGGGGTATATGTAGGGCCAGATTGCAGGTAACCGTATTACACACCTATGGCATTCCAGCATGCTACAATACAGGTTAACGTGAGTATCCTGCAAGTGGTGGGCTGCGGAACCCACGTTTCCATCATTATGGCATTACTTCCACCACCAGCTATTGGCCACAGTAATATACACGCGTTCTTTTACACAACACACACTATGATAGCTTACATCTTATCAGTCAGTGCTGCACTGCACAGTTGACGGGTATGGCCCACTACCCACAGGGACAGACTCCATTGTCCTTAGCAGTTGTTCAGCTGAGCATCATTACAACAACACCGGATGGCACATTTAAATCATTCCACATCATCTATCCCATTACTATAGACCAAGTACTACAGTCAATTACATGCATATATACTTCACATACCTGTTGTGGGAATGAAATCTGTTCTGGATAGCATCCTTGTAAGGATTTGTTTTTGTTCTCCTTTGGCTTAGCCTTTAGCCATCTGTCTTTCTTAGTTTGTTTGATTCACATTCAATTTCACGTTCTCTCTCTCTCTCTCTCTCTCCCTGCAGTAAATGGATTGAGCTGCTTTGAATAGATTGTAGCATGGCTTTTGTAGCTGATGCACATGATCAGGTGATGGCCTCTGCACCAATCAGTGTCCTCCACTTGCTACCTGCATGCAGCGTGCTGTGTAGTACTTCCAATTACCACTGTCATGGCAACCCATAGTATAAATCCCTACATCATGTGGGAGTGGTCCCTTTACCTTTCCTGTATGGTGGAAATCCTTCCTGTGTGTGGGTAGCAGTGTTTCAGATAGTAGGTAGCAATACCTCTTACAAGAGAACTTGCACACTCAGGGCAGCTACATATTTGTATGAGGGTCCAAAACAACAGACAGAGTGTGAGTAGTGTTGTTGTATGCATTGTATAGCACCAGCCTTACAGGGTTTGTATGTACATACTAGTTTAACATGGAATGCAGTCTGTCTGCATAGCTCTCAACTGTGGGCCTAGCCACTTGATGGCCAGAGGTGTGCCTGCTATGTTTTGTCTGTCCATCACACATGTCTTGTGTCAGCTATATCACTGGCAGTGTGTGTGTGTTGAGTGCTATCAGTACATGGCTACATCCATTTGAGTTTCTAACTTCATATTCCTGACTAAGGGTATGTTGCAGACAATCCTGTAACACCAGCAACTTGCTTAGTGTATGACAACACTATTTCACATATGGGCCTGTGTTCCAGCCTCTGTCCTCCACCTGTATTCCAGGCTTTGCCATATGACATGCTGTCAGGGGTTGTTATGTAGTTGGCTGGGAGTATGTCATGCTGCCATTCCTACCATCATTCCACTGCTGTTGTGGCCTCCACACATATTGTGGGGTTGGGTCCATATATGTGTGGGGTTCATCTACACAACACATGTGTTCCCTTATGCAGTCCAGAGGCCAGTGTATGTAACAGTGGTATATGGCCCTATATGTCAGTCTATGAGGGGGTGCACCATAACTAACCTAGGCTGTTACAACATGTAGAAGTATCAGGGGTAGGCTGCCTTAAGGTATCTGGCTGTACATTACCATATAATTTACCTTGGGTAAATGCAGGCCTACTACTTCCTGTCATACAGACTGTTCTGTTTGTCAGTGTGATTTTGATGGTTTCGGTTATGCCTTGTTATGCAACAGATACAGTCCATTGTGTCAACTGAGGTCTTTACCCCCTAGAAATTGTGTACAGAGTGTAGATAGAGGCTGCTGGACTATACATCTGCATTACTTACTATTGCTTGATTGTTATCCTGTGGCCCAGTCTGTCTTTACTGTTGTACTACTTGAAGGCCTTGGCCTGGACAGCAACATATGTAAACCTATCCAGAATACTTTATTAATTTAAAATAAAATGCACCAAATTAGCACACAAACATACGTTTATTCAAACCAAAAATATGAAAAAATAAAAATGGTTAGCGCTTTCACAACTACACTAGTTGCTTCATCAGACACAGTAGTTTAACATAATAAAGCTTATATAGAAGATGAATAAAATCAGCTGACAATCCAACAGTCACATGTTCCAATGCTTATAAATGTGTAACATTAAATATATGTAAATGTAAATATGCATAAGAACATAAATAAATATGCATTAATATACTAATAAATGGTTAAAACATTACTATAAATATATTTAAAAAAGACTTAGTTAAAATACTTAAAGAAATATAATAATATAATAGTTCTAGTGCTTCAGAGGTCTGGCTTTTAAAAAAGGTTTTAAGGAACTATTTCCATTCAAGCCAGGATATTTTTCAGCATTCAACCTTAGAATCCATTTTTGTTCTATGCTTTCTTTAGTATTTTCTAAGTCACCTTCCCGTATATTTGAGAGGACATGCTGAATAACAAAAAAACTTAAAAGTATGAGACAAATCAGTTTTTCTAGCATGATTTGCCAGTGCGCTTGTCTCTTTACAATTATTTATATCTCTAATATGCTCAAGGATCCTGTCTTTCAGGACCCTATTAGTTTTTCCTACAAAATATGCAAAGCATTTTTGACAGAAACAAATATACGCAACATTAGCAGTCCTACAATCAGCATAGCTATAACTGGTTATAGTAAATTTACGTAGATGGTGAATAAATGTCTTGTTGCTATGAATATATTTACCTGCAGTACAACGTCTGCATGGAAAAGTACCAACACGTGTAGAAAAATTAGGTTCTGTTCTATTACATAAATGTTGTTTTAAAGACTTGTTATTCCTGAAAGAAAATAACAGTTTCACTAATTATATTAGTCAACTCTGGTACTTCTTGAAGTAAATACCAGTTTCTCTTTATAATCATAAATAATTATAAATAAGGTCTACATCTACTATTTCTTAATTTCCATGCTTCAGTGATAGTCTTGTCTATCTCTCCTGTCACATAGCTCCTATCTAAAAACTCTTAACTTCAAATTTGCAAGGGCTGCTTTAACATCATCGTCCTTATCATGTAGGCGCAGAACTCTAAATACCTGTCCTTTCAGTGTATTTCCAGGAATATGCCTAGGATGCATACTTGTTTTGTGTAATAATACATTCTTCCGAGTAGGTTTTTGGTAAATGCTACTAATAATTTCATTACAATCAGATTTTCTGACTTTAACATCAAGAAAGTCAATTTCTAAATATGAGCTATTAAAAGTAAATCTTAAAAACTCAGTAGTACTATGCAAATAATCTATAAAATTCTTAAGTTCATTGTCATTTACGTTCCATAACATAAAGACATCATCAACAAAACGGACGTACCACAACACTTGTGCAAAAAAGGGGTTACTATCAGTAAATAGAGAAAGTTGCTCCCAGCACACCAATGCCAAGTTGGTGTAGCTATTTGCACATGCAGTGCCCATAGCTACACAAACCTTTTGCAAATAAAATTAATTTTCAAATACACAGAAATTATTTTCTAAAATAATCTTCATAAGACTACATATTAATTGAATTTTCTAATTATCACATCTATTTACTGTTAAAAATTCTCTAACTTTGTCTATTCCCCATAAATTAGGTATATAAGTAAACAACAATTCTATGTCAATGGTAACAAAAATGAAATTATCTCCCTGTCCCAGAGTCATTATTCAATTATGTAGACATTCTAAAAACATCTTAGTATATCGAAGAATAGTGTAGCATTCATCTAAAAAAACATGTAAAGTTCCTTTTACAAAAATGAACAATGGCTCAGTGCACGAGCCAGTTCCAGATATGATAGGTCTCATGGGTGGAATAACAGCATTTTATGCATTTTCGGTAGACCATGAATAAATAAATACTAGGTCTTTTATAAATGGTAGCAAACATGTTTTTGGCACATTGGGAGAATACAATACTCTTTGAAATAGAAGAATTTAAGGCACATGTCTTATTCTATCGACGTTTTGTAGATGACGTCTTCTTATTGTGGAGAGGTAGCGTAGATGAATTGTTTGCATTGTATGATTAACATGTGTACTACTTGTTTGCAATTTACTATGAATTGGTCATCCACACGAATTGAATATCTTAACCTTTACATCGAGAAATTAAGCAATGGTCTCATTAATACAGGTGTATTTCGTAAGTCATGCTATAGAAATTCTTTCCTATTTAGGACTAGCATGCATCCCGGATACATTTTTCGAAATTTAATTCAAGGTCAAGATGTCAGGGCATCTAGGTTGAATCCCATAGAAGATAATTTTTTAGAAGAACTTAATACTCTTGGAAAGAGGTTGTTATCTAGAGGATATAGGGAAAATGAAATTATTGATTCATTGCAAGATGCTAGTGCTTTACGTCAGGGCATTGCTGCACCATACTTTGGCCCTTTAAATGTTAATAGTACCAACTATAAATGTGATAGAAGTCAAGCGTTAAAGGTTCCCCTTTCCTATACTTCTGATAGTAGGGAGTTAGCTGATATTTTTAGTAGAAATTGGTCTGTGCTCCAAGTGGACAATGAAATTAAAGAAATAGTTGGTGAACGACCCAAGTTCTTATACAGAAATAGGAAGAACTTGAAAAGACTTCTCTGCTATCAAAATTATACTAGTGAATATAGGATTGGAGGAGTTACTCGCTCCTGTGGGGAGTGTAATTTTTGCCCATATTTCAATACATCAGATAAATTTCACCACCCAGATTTACATAGGGAATTTTCATTTCAAGCTGAGGCCACTTGTAACACTCTTAACATCATTTATTTAGCCGAGTGCCAGACTTGCCATTGCTTCTATGTTGGCAAAACCAACAGACCATTTAAGGACAGGATAAGAGAACATATTTATAATATTAAAAAACAATCTGAGAATAATGCATTAGCCAAACATGTCATGCAACATGATGACAGCCATCATTTTCTTTTTAGGGCCCTTGAGGTTATAGCAACTAGTATCAGGGAAGGAGACATTAGGACCCACACTGAATCTAGGGAGACTAAATGGATTAATATCCTTAGAGCTGATAGGGGGAGTCAGGGCCAGCCTTAGCTGAAACGGCACCCTAGGCGAAGTACTGCTGTGGCGCCCCTTAAGCCCCACCCACACCATACTTAAGGAACACCCCTATTTGAGCCACGCCCACATATGGGTCACTCCCACCAAAAGCACAGTTTTCAATTTTTAAATGCATGAAAAATCATTCTGTAACAGATACCTTGTAGTGTAGTTAAACTGCAAGTGCAGTCTGAGGGCTGCTTATTGACATTTGTCAACATCTATGTTTTATGCAGAGGTAAGTCTGCTATTACTCACATGGAGGTTTGTAGCCTCAAAGGACCCTGTTTTGCACAAAAAAGTCCTGGCTCTGCATTTCCTCTTACTTCTGTTAAGTTGGAAAAAAGTACCATTTTTGACATGCATGGTCTATTTTAGGCAAAAGCCATAAAACCCACAAATAAATCTACAGGTAAAATTAAGTGCAGATTTCAGTATCTGGGAATGAGTGATAGAGTAATAAAGATAAAAATACAAATTTAATAAATTATTGATATTGACTGTGAAAAACAATTGAACAGTTCATTTTCAGTTGTAACATTGGATAAACTATTTATTAATATTGACTAAAAAATAATTCAACAGTTCATTGTCAGGTGTGACATTGGCTTTAATGCAAAAATAGGAGGTTTAAAAGGGAGGCAACCTAGAAACTCAAAAGTATGCAAAGCAAAAATAAAAAATGCAAAACCTGGGCAAAAAATAAAGCAACAAAATGGATGAAAGTAATAAAAGCATCTATTAAAAAGGCATGGATTGAGGTTTGATCCTGTGGCCTGCAGATCTTGCATCACATGTTAGTATTTTACATGGGGGAATTAGATTTTTTTTAATTACATAATATAAAAATGTACATGATATAGTAAAAGATTTTGACTATCTGAGTAAGGGATAAAGGGCTCCTAACTGGTGTAATCTTTGTCAACCTAATAACTTAATACAAATGACAGCAACAGCTTCTGTGAGAAATCTTTTGCATCTTAGCACAAGCTCCTAGAAAAAGAAAAAAAAAAAGGTGGGAGATAAAATGGAGAGGCAGGGAGAGAAACCCAGGAGGCTATGCATATAGTAAGATTGAAAAATTACAGCAGAGGACAGAAAAGATGAGTAGTTATGGAGGAAATGGTGATGCGGTGGAGGCTAGGAAAAAAGTACAGATAATGATCACTTTAGAGATGAAGAATAGTCTTCAAATCAGGAATATCACTAGCTAACATAATAAAGTATGTACCTGGCTAGTCTCACACACCTTAAAGTTAAAATAACTAACACAATGCTCTTCTGTACTCCACAAATGCTGCCCAACCATGCTATTGCCACCTGGTTCATTTCCCATAACCAAAATGACACACTTGAAACTCTCATTCGGTGCCGAAATCTTTGCATCTAGCTTGACCCTTTACTTAACATCTAAAGTCATAATCAGATCACAAAAGTTTAACTCCCTTCTGAACCAGAAACATTTCCCACTTCCTCTGTCCCACAACTAGGGCTGCCTTTCTCCACTAGGTGGAATACTGACTCACTTATCACATCTGCCTCAAAAAATAAATAGCATCCCTACATTCCATCTCTAATATTATTCACAGGTTCATTATCATCTTTCCAAACAGGGAACATAATTGTCCAACATTAGCAAAAGTCAATGGCTGCCCATAACACACAAAACAACACTGGGAACCTTGATACTCAAGCTTATTATGGAGACAAGCTTCCCTTTATCACTCAAAAATTATCAGAAAGAGCATACCTCCATACAGTCTCAGATCCCTCTCTCAGTTCATTCCAAACCTGCATACTCCGCTTGCCAGTTTTAAATGCATAATGCACCCCTATCAATTAAATAACATAAGAGTGAAGCACACTGAGGCAGTGTGGTAATCTCTCCAACTGTGTGTTTCACACCTTAATGAAAACCTATACATATTTCTCAAATGATAAACTACTTCAGTAATGCAAAACAAGGAACATCCAACAGGTGCAGAGGTACAAACAAATTCACTTTTCTTCAAAAATCTCCCTGGAAAGGGTCACACGCTACACAGAATAATAATTTAAATAATACACATACACACACCATACTAGGAGGCGAAGAGAGATACCCTCACTTTTCTATACTAACCTGCCCACCAAAAAATGTCAGGTTTTGAGCAACTCAATACCTTCCCTTCAAGGTACATCCGTGACCTTACTGTATTCTTAAAACAGATTCTCCTGCCAATACAGCTACTACTGGCATACAATATCAAAACAACTGGAATATAAACCAAGGCACACAGAATTTTAAAAAGGTACAAACTTCAAAACACACTGCACAGCATTTTAATAAAAAATAATGGGCAAGGCACCTCCTCCACACTCTACACTACATATGACCAAATGTTACTATTACTTACAACGACTCAACATCACTAATAACCATTAAGAGAACAAATGGCCCATAAACTTCAAAAAAGAGCCCATAAAATACAAATTACACCAAAAAATAACTAATCTGAAATTCCTGAGCCTAACTGATGAAAATTAACATTTTACTTACTAATATTTATGCTCTTAAAAACTGTGCTTTACAAGAAAACAATACAAGCAGACTTGAGACAGTTATGGACAACATGACAATATTCACACTACCTGTATTTCAGAGGGTTTGCTAAATTAAGTCATAACATTCATAACATGGTACAGAAAGACCTACGACCAGTATGGGAAAATTTTAACATTTAATCTTGCATCTATAATGCAATAATGAAGTCATCTCACAGATCTTTACTGAAGCCTTATCTGTACAATGATGAAATTTCAGATCTCGCATTTAAAGATTACCAAAACTAAAAGATAGCTCAATGCCTGTGAACTTACTGTTGTGATAAAACATTAACATTGTATTTTAAAGTGTGGTTATTAACTTTAAACTAAGTAGTAGAAAAACAGTAACTTAAATAGCACTGATCCTGAATATTCCTTTTACACCTCTTTTATGTAACAGTGAAAAAACAGAGTACTGCCAAACTACAAATATCAGTAGAAGGGATGGGGGTGATGCAAAAGACAAGCACCTCAATGCCAACAGTCATCTTGTAATCAGTCTCAATGGGAAGGCACAGGGTGACCATGCATCTCTACAAAGGCTACAATGCTCAACACAGTTTGGGGAAAGGGGGGAACAGTCCAAACTCCAATCAGCCAATTTCAACACCTGCAAAGTGTCAGTTCACAAACTTTCAAACATGTCCCACAACACCAGGGAAAACTGAACATTTGGCATATGTAACTTTAAGCCCCCCTTTCCCCGAGCTATATTAAAATTTCTGTAAGCTATGGTAAAGCCGGCAAATAGTACTAGAAAATTACCAGTTTCCTTCATATAAACTTCTAATTGCAGTAAAGCGTTCGTTCTCCAAACTCCCCACAATAAACAGCAACTATTACTTGTACTGGAGCTTGCACATGCAAACACACAAGCAAGAACTACACTGCCTCAATAGAATAGCTGTACAAGAGCCATCAGGGAGCAAAAACAAGTGTGCTCCTTGCTAATAAACACATAGGTAATGTTTTAGGGCATGGACTGGCAAACCCTAGCAACAAAGCAGAATGGTACTTCAGCACTTTTTGCCTACAAGTCCACTTGTTTGCATTTCTAAGAGAATTTCTTGCTAACGTGAACAGATTTTTCCAATATAAACGACCTATTTAAAAATATGCAACTTACACTGTTGACCAAAAAACTGAAACTGCAGCAGTACAGGTATTAATGCAAAAGCTCTTACAGTAAAGTATAGCAGTTTGCCTTTCTCTGGATATTTGTAAAAGTAGGAAAACAAAATCCACAATAACAAACCATCCTGGACAAATGGTAGAAAAATATCAATAGCTTTCCTTCACACACCTCCGTCATAAATAGACCTGCCACCCAAATGCATTGCTAGCCCCTAGACCAAAACTGTAGTAAGCCTAGCCATTCTAATGGCCTAAATTATGTTCATAGGTTCATAGGTTGGTACTAGGCTATCAACCCTAGGGCCTATACAAGCCTAGCCATAACAATTCCCTGGCTATTTCTTCCCACAGTATTTACTTCCCAATAAATAAGTCAAATACTTTAAAGACAAAAACATGCTTCCATCATTAGAAAGACAGTTATCACCACAGCAAGTCTAAGATCAAAATTACAACATGCTATAAACATTAAACAGTGTCAGCAACATAAAATTAACAAAAAGGTAAAAGTGTGTGTTGGGGGGGGGTCTCCAATACTTAACTAATTTTCCTGGACTAGTGACCACTCTTGTGAAGTGCTTTCAAATGAAATATGGCTCCTTTCGGCCAATGTACTAAAACTAGTAAAACAAACACAGCATCTCCCTAGAATACAACATATAGAGACTACCCATTACAGTCAACAAGCTTAACTAGCAGAGTACAAAATTAAAATGTAAAATCTCAACATGTATCTTTCACTTAAACATCATGTGTACAAACAGTATCTGGTACTGCAATCTCACCCAGGTTAGTCTTGGCACATCCCATGTCCCACAGAAAACTCAGAATTCCAAGATCATACCCCCCTTTTCCAGGTTTTCCTGCCCTTTGACCACAAAAGAGCAGGCACAATTGCAAGCATCTCAACTTCTTTGCTTAGAATTCCGGACAAAGCCAAAAATAAGGAGGGGGAGAGCAAGTGTTACAATCGTTGTTTTTAAACGATTAAAGAATGCAGTCAGTCAGTACTGCTAAAGATTAGTTTCATAACTCACTGAATTGCATTTTGAATTCAAGCTAGTTCTATTAACAAGCAAGCTTGAATTCCAAATTCTGTTCAGTGAGAGTTATGAACAACCTTCTACATGTCAAATGGAGTAGTACCCTTGTCAATTCCAAGGTAAACCTAGATAATCAGATGGGTAGGCTTAAATTCTCTCCAGTCTATCTTGTTAGACTGAACTTTCATGGACCCACTCATAAAAATTACAACCACCCCTCGATTATAACTCAAACAGCCATAATTGCCTGCCATTTGAAACCTATACATTCTATATAATAAATTTACAAAACCGTATTTGTGTGTTATCTGCAAAAATCTCATCCTTCCTTTTCAAGCTTTATACAAAAATATAATGCTTCCCTGTTTAGAAGAAATGGTAGTTCAGCTTAGTGCAGCTGAATGAACTCCGGAATACGCCAGCCTCAGAATTCACAGAACTAGTCTGCAATGAAAATGAAGTTACTGTAATGTGGACTAAGTTTACCAAATGGAGCAAGAATTTTGCAACATTTTTCAACAGAAAACTTTTGTTGTGTGTGTGTGTACTCCTCATGCAAACATTAAGGATGGACATAATGCTGCCACTTAGGAGAGAAGGGAGGAGAACCAGATGAGAGAATAAACATTTTTTATTCCTCAGCTTAGTGTTTGAGGGGTGTCAGATCAGGGAGGGAGCTACAGCTCTCATTTGGGCTTCAGTCTGTAGCTGTAACTTTAAGATGGGAGCATTACATTATTTGATGTTAAGGGTATATAGAAAAGGAAATGTTTTTAAGCTTTATGTTTCACTTTTTTACCATTGTGACAATTGTATTTCTTTCTGGTTATTTAGCAGGATTTATAGTATTTCAAGGGAGTTATAAAAATATAATTTCTCACTGGCTTGCATTGTAAGCCAATTGCAAGTATACATTTCAGATAGTTACTATAATACAGAGGTATTATTTTTGATATCCTTTATGTACTTGTAACATAGAATGAGTTACATGAAAGAGTCTTGCAACACTATTGCCCTGTACCACCACATTGAAGTGTGCTAATCCTATCCCTCCCATTGGCCCTAACCCCAACTCCACACATTAGGGCAGCAACATAAACATTAACTGTACAACTACACAATGCACACAGGCATGCAACATAACACAAACAAGCATAAATCTAAAGTGATCTATTTCCTAAGCCGTACTCTAACCCTAACCCATGGACACCAGCATAAACAACATTAACACTATCTCCTCCTCTAGCCATAACTCTAAATCTAAGCCATAACTGCTCATGCATAAACATGCTCACACACTGGGCCCTGATGCTGAAACTTTCATTATAAACCAAAGTTTTACCATTGCCACCTACTTCCATTTAGATGTATTCAATATCCAGCATTCGACTCCTCCACTCAACACATCTTGCACTCAGTCAGGTATAAAGTAGCCAGCAACATACCATAAAATAATAAAACATAACGCACCCATTAAAAAGAACACATGCACGTCGCAGAATGCATTTAGTTGACGTTGGCGTCATGACACACACAAGGTTCTCCTTAAAGGAGAAGCCTCTCTCACCGCCAACTAAAGTTTTTTGGTTTTTTTTAAGCCTCCTAGCCAACCCTCAGCTGTAAGTGGGAGGGTGCTCGCGTCCCCTCCCCCACCCTCCGCCCTCTGGTTCCAGCGCCAAGAAGAGTGCAAACATTAAAATAAATAAATAACTACATAAGGCGCCTTTTATGTTCTGTACATCTGCTATGTTTTTTGTTATATATTGTTGTATACTTGTTATATAAGTATGTCATTTTAAGAAGCATACTTTAATTAGTGAGGAATTCTTTACTGTGATTGGTCCATTAGTTTTTGAATTCCTTTATAAAAGGATTTTTTTTTACTACTGTGTTTTATGGTCTGAAGAAGCTTATTAGCGAAAGCGCTTACCGTGTCTGTGCAATAAAAGGTTTTTATGCTTTTACAACCACTGGGACTGCTTGGTTACTTCGTTGCAACATTGGCTATATTATTCGTGATTTTTTCTTATTACAACGAAGTATTCACCTTGTGGGTTGTTTGCTACATTTTTTTATATTTATTTTATCTCTTCATTGCATCCAACCACAGGGACAAGGTCATGGAATCACCAGGTGTGAGTGAGCTAGACTATAATCCAAACAAAAGTAATAGTGCTAGTGAAGCACTTCATAAGAGGTTCAATCAGTATCTTGTACCTGAAAGGAGCGTCCTTTGGCAGTTTTATTTGGCAACAGCTGATGATGATATCACAAGTGTGACTGGTGGGACCGAACGGTTACAGCAGTTGATGGAGGAACTTGAGAGGGACTTCTTGAACTTGAAAAGATTGCAGGCACAACAACATCATTTTCAGTATTGTCTGGACAGAAGAATTGTGCCATGTGGCTTACGAGTATTCAATATGCCTACACAGGGTGCGCAATACCCTGAACTTTTAATACGTTGGTAACAGCTGAATCTTGAGGTAAGCAGCAAATATATGTGCTTACTTGTTGATTTCTTCTTGCCAGAAGAGAACAAACTTATTGAAACGATAAAAGAGAAACAAGAATTTATATTTAATAACTTTGCTGCAAGGATCGTAAATCCCTTATTCGAGAGCCTTTTAGATGGTGTCGTGGCTTTCGAAAGGAAGCTGTTGCAACAAAAAAAGATAAAGATTTTGAGAGACACTAAGGACTTTAAACTGGGCCATCTCTTCATGTGGCCCAGACATGTTAATAATGTAGAAATAGATGTGAATGTTGGTGTTAATGAATGGCATACTTCTATTATCAAAGGTAGAATTTCTACCACTGCTGTTTCTATGATTCCTGACAATGCTATGTTTTTAAATACTGCTGGCAATAACAATACTGTCAGCAGGCCTATGTCCAATGGGAATAACTCTAATGATGTTAGACTTACTGACAATGATGTGGTAAATGTGAATAGTGTTGAGCAAATAACATCTACGCTGGGCAGTGATGCCATTAATTTTGCTCCTGATAATAGTAACATCCCTATAACAGAGGATGTTAATGGCACTCATGATACACATGCACATAATGGGAATATATATCCCAGAGTTATTGCTAGTAAGACACCTCTTTCTACTGACACTACTGAACCTGTAGTTCATCCTAGGTTGAATACTAATCATTTAGATGTCAGTCTTACTCTGAATAGTGGTATTTATGCTGGGGAAGGTATTCATTTTCCCCTACCGGTCAGAAAAGATCGAGGAGGGAGACGGACAAGGTCCATAAGTTGGGGGCGCCAGAAGCACAAATTTTCAGGGGAATACACCCAGAATCCTACCCTCAAGAAAATGTGGGGGAAATTGAACAGTCATTAGTCTTCAAATATTTCATCATATGAACTTTCTCTGGATGAAAGGAGTGTTTTGTCCAGGGGATTACATTTTATCCCTACATGTAGAAGTAAGCTATCTGATACTGTATTGGACTTAAAGGTTTTCTGTAGGAACATCATGCTTCGCATGCTTTATGGTGATTCAAATAAACAGGTAGGCGAGGTAGTTTCAACGCCAATTTGTTCCTTGAAGAAGTTAAGTGATTTTGTTCCTGTTAATCATCCTTTAGTTGATGCATTTATGAAGCTTACGGAGGATGAATTATTTAAATATTATGACAATGTTAAATTTAGGACTAGTGGGAGAATTAGATGTAATCTTAATTTTAAAGAGAGAACAGCATTAAGGCATCTGCAGGATAATAAATTAATTACGATAAAACCTGCGGATAAAGGTGGACTCATTATTATTATGGACACCGCACATTATGTTAGGTCTATGGAAATTATGTTAAGTGAGGAGAAATTTTATAGAAAAAATTTGCTTAAAATGTACATGTGATTATTAGCTCTGTTTTTGATACTTGAATGGATGTGTTCAGAGGAGGACTCATTACTAAGGACACTTATGATTATATTGTTGTCCCAAATCCCCTTATACCTATAATACAGGGGTTACCTAAGGTGCATAAGAATCTATCTGATCCACCAATGAGACCCATAGTGGCTGGTGGAGGATGGGTCACGGAACCCCTATCAGTCTATGTGGAGAAACATCTGAGGCCAGTAATCAATTTGAATAAATTTGTCCTCAGAGATTCTAAACAGTTCCTTATTGATCTCTATGACTGTTAAAGATGTCCATGATTTAGAGAGTATATTCTTTGTTACCTTGGATGTACAGTCTTTCTTTACAGTTATCCCCAATGACTTGGGGGTTTAGTTTGTACATGAATATCTTGTAGGTCATAGTGACCTTTTCCTGGTACAGATTGATCTGTTTCCATACTTCTTGGAAATGATATTAGAGTACACTATTTTTATCTTCAAAGATGATATGTATACTCAGTGTCATGGAGTTGCTATGGGGACCTCTTGTGCTAATAGTTATGCAAACGTGTTTTTGGTACATTGGGAGAATACAATACTCTTTGAAATAGAAGAATTTAAGGCACATGTCTTATTCTATTGATGTTTTATAGATGACCTCTTCTTATTGTGGAGAGGTAGCATGGATGAATTGTTTGCATTTAATCGTATGATTAACACGCTTACTACTTGTTTGCAATTTACTATGAATTGGTCATCCAGATGAATTGAATATCTTGACCTTTACATCGAGAAATTAAGCAATGGTCTTATTAATACAGGTGTATTTCGTAAGTCATGCTATAGAAATTCTTTCCTATTTAGGACTAGCATGCATCCTGGATACATTTTTCGAAATTTTATTTGAGGTCAAGGTGTCAGGGCATCTAGGTTGAATCCCAAAGAAGATAATTTTTTAGAAGAACTTAATACTCTTGGAAAGAGGTTGTTATCTAGAGGATATAGGGAAAATGAAATTATTGATTCATTGCAAGATGTTAGTGCTTTACATCAGGGCATCGCTGCACCATACTTTGGCCCTTTAAATGTTAATAGTACCAACTATAAATGTGATAGAAGTCAAGTGTTAAAGGTTCCCCTTTTTTATACTTCTGATAGTAGGGAGTTAGCTGATATTTTTAGTAGAAATTTGTCTGTGCTCCAAGTGGACAATGAAATTAAAGAAATAGTTGGTGAATGACCCAAGTTCTTATACAGAAATAGGAAGAACTTGAAAAGACTTCTCTGGTATCAAAATTGTACTAGTGAATATAGGATTGGTGGAGTTACTCGCCACTGTGGGGAGTGTATTTTTTGCCCATATATCAATACATCAGGTACATTTCACCACCCAGATTTACATAGGGAATTTTCATTTCAAGCTGAGGCCACTTGTAAAACTCTTAACATCATTTATTTAGCCATGTGCCAGACTTGCCATTGCTTCTATGTTGGTAAAACCAACAGACCATTTAAGGACAGGATAAGAGAACATATTTATAATATTAAAAAATAATCTGAGAATAATGCATTAGCCAAACATGTCATGCGACATGATGACAGCCATCATTTTCTTTTTACGGCCCTTGAGGTTATAGCAACTAGCATCAGGGAAGGAGACATTAGGAACCATACTGAATCTAGGGAGACTAAATGGATTATTACCCTTAGAGCTGATAGGGGGAGTGGGTTGAATGAGAGAGCCTCCATAAAACCCCTTTTGAAAAAACGGAGAATTCAAAGATGATTTATAGCATATATGTTTTTAAAAATGTATATTTATGTACATATACATTTATATATGTATATTTTTATATGTATGTTTATGTTCTGTACATCTGCTATGCTTTTTGTTGTATATTTGTTATATAAGTATACCATTTTAAGAAGCATGCTTTAATTAGTGAGGAATTCTTTACTGCAATTGGTCCATTAGTTTTTGAATTCCTTTATAAAAGTATTTTCCTTTTTACTACTGTGTTTTATGGTCTGAAGAAGCTTGTTATCGAAAGCGCTTACCATGTTTGTGCAATAAAAGGTTTTTATGCTTTTACAACCACTGGGACTGCTTGGTTACGTCGTTGCAACATTGGCTATACATATATTGTACTGTTGAATGACTGTGCTGGATATGTTTGTGAAAACATAAGGGTTATGTATATCTTACATGGCTTAGTGGTAAATCACTTTGGCTATGGTGTGCAGGTTGCTGGGTTTGAGCCTTGCACAGGCTATTTATTTTGTTGCTGGTCAGACCAAGGACTTTTGGATACAGAGTGATTAAGGCACTTTTAAGCAGTTGTAAGCGGGTTTGCATGGGTTTGCACAGAAGTAAGTACTGCTAACTTCCAGTTACAGTTTTTTATACTGATTTAGCTTCTAAATTGCTTAACCTGTGTAGGCATTGCTTACCTTCATGCAAACAGGCTTAAACCCACTTACTGCTGCTTACAAGTGCTTACTCCCGCTTACTCCATGCTAATTTCTTTAAAAGAAAAGGAAAAAGTGTTGCTAGGAAAGTGAGGAAAAAGTGGCACAAAGAGGGAAAGACATTAGAGAAAACAGCTAGGGATGTGCAGTAAGGGTGTAGGGGAGGTGCATAGCTGCCCATTTCTTCTACAGCAACAGCTGTGCATATACACTGAATTTTGAGATAGATTTGGACACTCATACCCTTGAGAGAGGGGTAAGGACAAGAATAATATGTTGTTAAGCCAATTAGACCAGATTACATGTGTCCAGTGGACATGTGTGTGAAATGGACAGCTATGTATGGGGTGTGATTTTTTTGGGAGGTACAGTTTGCCCTTTTTTTTTTAGTTGAGAGTGGGATGTTGGGGAGGGATAGTAGGTATATTTGGGGAGGTAGGTTGGGTAGGTTAAAAGACAAGACAAACAAGACACATACAGGGACAGTATCTGACACATGTGGGGGTAAACACCTTGATGGAGAGGGGTGTTGGGAAATCAGAAGCCCATGAGCCCCCTAGTGGAAGCAGGGGAATGAGGTGCCACCCATAGGCAGTCGCCACTCCACCTTCAGAGCCCCGAAGGTGGATGTGCTGGGGGCTGAGTCAGAGATCCAAGCCGACCCTCTAATCATGACATGCAGTCCTTGAGCTAGCATAGCAGATCTCCAAACTGCTTGTTGAGCTTGCTATGCAGCACAACCCGGACCTGGCGGCGGGTGACAGGTTCCTGTCAGCACCCGCTCCAAGGGGTGACAAGCCCCATCCCCTGAGGTGGCTCCACCTGAAGGTGGTGCAGGATCAATGGATGAGGAGGTCCTGGATTGGGCCCCAGATGTGCTGGTGCCTGGTGCCATGGCCAACCGAGGTGTGACAGGTGGGTCTGCTGGGACCCACATTCTCATATTTACTTTGGTGTTTATGCTTTATCAATATATGTGGGTTAGTAATAGTCAACACATTCCAGGATTAGGTATAACAGCATGCATAGATATTCCCATTAACCCAGACACCAGATATGGAGCAGTTTCATAGCAAACAGCACACATGCATACATGGGACCACATTGTAATTACAACAGCATGCAGGTAAATTGATGGCATCATGCCACCAATGTTGGAGTATTTCAACAAAGCACATGCATAGAAACAGATTTAAATAGTTAACAAACAATAGGGCATATGTCCCGATATTACAGTTAAGTCAGCATGTATCAATTGAGTTGAATATTTAGTTTATTGTTGCAGATATGGTGAGGAGGGAGATGTCAATTAACAACTAGTATATTCCTGTCATTTGCATTACTTTCCTAGTCAGTGCTGTTGTCTGTACCTTACAAGTATTAGTACACTACCCTATTTCCTTACTTTGGACAGTGGTATGGCTGTCGACAACTATATACATGAACTGGGTTTACCTGCAGTATACAACTCTTACCTGGTATACCTATGGAGGAATTGTTTGTTAACACTAACTGTTTCTACACATACTCCCAGATTCCAGGTTGATGTTATGCACATTTCTGTCCATTTCTTTTTGCACAGAATCTGGACATGTCTTGACCACATGCAGGTGAACAGGGACATATTTAGACTATTGCCCTCTTCAACCTTAGTAACTTACAACACTCTTATACAGGATTTCCTAGAAGGTTATATGATGTAGCACAGTGTGGGTGACAGTGATAGGTGAAGCCTTATTATTCAGAGCAATTGCAATACTCACAATGCCATACAATGCCAGAATAAACAGTACCAGTACAGGGTATCAAGCTTTTATTTCTGTGCACAGTGTTTGTATCCAACGTACCTGTGGGAGTAATTTTTGTTAGCACTACCTGAATGTTGCCACACAAATTACCAGAATCCACATTAGTATTATGCACATACATCTCACTCTGTTACTGTACACACTCTGGTCACAGCTTGACAACATGGGGGTGTAGATGGGACATACTTGGCTTATTACTCTCATAACATTTTGGGGAGTTGTGAGTGTGACAGGTTTGCTCTTATAGATGTGTGACAATCAGTTGTATTTCCTGTTTGCTGCCTAAACATCTGGGATCATCCCACTGATTTTCCAGGGGGACAGGGGACAGGCAGCAGATATTGGCCGATATACTGGACATTCTGGACATATCTGTACAGTTGTAGGGTATGATTCTGTTTGCAGCCCACTTCCAGTCCCAGGATTCAGACCATGGCTGTGTCTACTAAAACTTAAACACTGTCCATCACAGTTGTGTGTGCTATATAGATATTGCTGTATATCTCTTATCTGATTTCTGTCTATAATTCTCCTGTGGTTTTACATTCAGACCTTGTATTACAACACTGTTATACAGGATTTCCTAGACAATTATATTATGTAGCACAGTGTGGGTGACAGTGATGAATAGTACCTTATTATTCAGAGCAACTGTAACAATAACAATGCCATACAATAACAGAGTAAACAGTACCAGTACAGGGTATCAATCTTTTATTTCTGGGCACAGTGTTCATATCTGATGGACCTGTGGGAGCAATGTTTGTTAGCACTACCTGAATGTTGACACACAAAGTACCAGATTCCACATTAGTATTATGCACATACATCTCACTCTGTTACTGTACACACTCTGGTCACAGCTTGACAACATGGGGGTGTAGATGGGACATACTTGGCTTATTAGTCTCATAACAGTTTGGGGAGTTGCTAGAGTGACAGGTTTGTTCTTATAGATGTGTGACAATCAGTTGTATTTCTTGTTTGCTACCTACACGTCTGGGATCAGACCAGTGGGACAGAGTGACAGGCAGCAGATATGGGCCAATTTACTGGACATTTTGGACATACCTGTTTTTGTCTCAGTTGAGTGTGCTATTTGGATTTTGTCATCTGTATTCTGTCTGTGTCTCTCTCAGTTGTACTAAATGACCTCTTGGGATTACACCAGTCATATATAGACATTCCTACACATTTTATTTGTGTTGCACGGTGTGGGTAACAGTGCTTAATACAACAGTACTATTAAGTGATTGCAAATCTACATTACCATATGATACCAGAGTAAACACATGCAGTCCAGCAGTTAGACCTTTATTGTCAGGCTATTATGCTTTTATTTACATGCAACCTATATGAGACTCTTCCTGCTATATACTCTAGTGTATGCAGTACTTGCCTTAAACAATACAGGTTTTATACAGGCAATTAACTTACTAATACTTTTAGATTTATTTCCTATGACAGTACATGTGAGAATACTACTAACCTGCCTCACATTGCAACCTCTCTAAGCGACATCCATGGACCTCCTGGTTCACAGCCCACTCACTTGCCACTATGAAGGACATCAGAGGAATATTTAGCCATTCCTATCCGTAATATACATGAGCTGGCAATTATTAAACAGGTACTGGAGTGATACTTATACACAGATGGGACCTCTCCTGTCTGCCTAGCCTCTTAGATCAACTGATCCAAGAGATCCCCCTTTCGCTGCTTCAGGTCAGCATAGTGATGCCTGACCTGCTCACCAGTTCAGGGTTTGCCAGTGGCACTGGTGAGGTCACAGGCAAGATGGTCCCAGGCTTCCACTTTATATTGGGAACCCTGGTACTGGACCTGCAGTAGTTTCTGGTCATGGTCGTTGACAAGGAGTCTTGCCATGACTCTGGACTCCTGGATGCCCCAGCGCTGCACCCGGAAGCGCACAGCCTCTGCCATTTCAGACATAATACCTGCAAGGGGAAGCTACAACCAGTTATGAGATGTATTCCCACCTGTTGGGTTTAACTAGGGCTGAATTCCCACACTTTGCAATGATTGGATGGTTTTGAAAAGGCTAAGCTATGGGCAAATATGCTTACCTAAGGTTGGCATTGTTTAAAGGGGTATACCAATGGGCAAATTGAGTTAGCTAGCCTACACATTGCTTACACCTACTAAGCTGGGCTGTGCAATGCTTAGTGCTGCTTAATATTTAATTTGCATTATACTTGCTTTTTGACATTGATTTATTATTCATTACATGTTATGTATGTGCTTGGTATCCATGATTCATGTGTACATACACTGCATGTGGTCCTTGTGTTTATTAGGGAACTTCAACACTTTATTACAATTATACCTCACATCTGGGCTTACTGCAGTACTCCAGTTCACATATTTATGTTATGTATTAGGTTATACAACATAAGACTGTATATAGATTCCTTTCATATGTTCAGTTTGATTTTCCTATATTGAGGATTTGTTTGGTGATACCTCAATATTATGTATTGCTATGATGGCTTAGTGGTTAACTACTGTGGCTATAGTTTACAGGGTCCTGAGTTCAAGACCTACAATGGCTGTTTATTTTGTTTCTGGCCAAAACAGCGGCTATTGCATACAGAGTGATTAAGGCACTTTTAAGCACTTGTAAGTGGGTTTGTGTGAGGGTAAGCTATGCTAACCTTCAGTTAAATATGCTTGCAGAGAATTAGCTTCAATATTGCTTAACTTGTGTGCACATTGCTTACTCCCGTGCAAACAGGCTTAAACCCACTTACTGGTGCTTACATATGCCTACTCCTGCTTACTACTGCTTAATAGTGCTTACAATTGCTTACTACAGCTTACTTCCGTTTACCACTGCACTCATTTAGACAGTAATGTCTAATGGTTCTTGGGAAGGTGGGGGATTTGGAAGCTGTATGGAGTTATCATTCATTACAAATGTTACCTTCCATTTGTATCCCTGATTCCTTTGAACATATACTGTATGAGGCACATGTGATTATCTGTGGACTTTGCAACATTATGACACTGACACCTCACATCTGCATTTAATGCAGTACTCCAGTTCACAAATATATGTTATTTAGTAGGTTATTCAACTAAAAATATTGGTCATAAAGCGATTTGACATGTAAAAATGGAATGCGCTGCAGTGGGACTTGAACCGGGAATGACTGCTCATAAGGCAAATGCTCTGTCCACGACACTATTACTGTGCTGCTTCATTTACATATATCTTACTTTGTAACCTCTTCTGCCATTTAAGCTCCATTAACCATAGCTAAGCGATGGGCAAACCCGTGCATCTATGGTTAAATTTATCCTGTTTCATAAAAAAAAACTTTATATTTGTTGTTTTAACTATTGCTCTTGTAAACGTGGGGGAATGTTGCTGGGGGTATGCGTACACCTATGAGCGATCTCACTCATTCTTTTGGACTTGTCTGCTGTTCTTCATTGCAGGGGCATGTATATTCTTAGAGCACAGCTCTCAGACATGCCCCCAGCACTCTTACATGCTCCATGTAAGATTACGAGCTCAGGCAGTGCGCCTTCATTAGTGTGCATGGCGTGCTGCCATCTTGCTCCTACACGACCGCTTCCGTGCAGGACTAAGTTAGTCCTGCATGGAAGGATAGCAAATCTGGGGGATTGCTTTTATATTCTTTATATCTTTTACCTGCTTAACTTCGCATTCAGTGTCTGCCCCACCCCCTGCTAACAAATTCAGCTAAAGGTTCTGAAGGAACTCCAATATTGCCTTTATTTTATCGGATGCCATCTTGTTCTACCCAACCCACAAACACTTTTGCCATTGTTGCTTTATGAGGCCATGTCTCTGGCCTCCACCCATTATCATAATATGATTCCTAAAATCCCTCCCTTCCCTCTTTTATTGCTATTGACTATTGTATAAACTATTAATGCAATCTTCCAATTCTTTGTCTTCCATAGATCCATGATACTGAGAGCCGACCCAACAAATCAGTATTGCTCTTGAGTAAACCTCCTTTACTATATATTGTATTCCTGCTCATTTTCCAGGAGGTCAGTGAAACGTGAAGTCCTAGTGTGTATTACAGAAGTGTTTTATTTATAACCAGTGCCATCCAGGCAAAGTTAAGTACCTTTGATTTTCAATTTGCACCTAAGTAACTTGAGTGATTACTACTGTTTCCTGTTTCTATGTGATCATTTGAATGTTTTATTTATTTATTTACTTTACTGCTGAAAGACTGTCTTGAAACTGCCTTCAGCTTGTTGTTTAAATGGTTTGTGGTAGCATTGCATTTTACATTAGGAGAACCTTGTTTATTCATCTTGTGGCAGACTGTATTTTCCTGGTCTATATGAGTTGTAAAATTCACAAAAAGACTGATAGTGTACCCATTTTATTTGTCATAGGGGGTTTAATGATTTTTTCTGTACTGCTATAAATGTTGCCCATTTGCTTGGGTTAGCAGTGCATCGTACAGTAGCAAACACCTAGGAAGCAAATATTTCCTGTGCAACTGTTAATAAAATTGCACCATGTAAAGCAGCAATATAGCACAAATACCTTTTGCACAGACAAGCTTAGAGCAGCTAGTAGAAAGTCAAGTAGCAATTCCTTCAGATTTAATAGATCACAGTACTGTGTAAACATTAACGTTAGTAGAATTTACTACTGTTTAGTATAATCTGTTCCAATAAAGCACCTTTATTAGTCTGCACCAGCAAAGCACTCTTAATAGCCTTCTAACTTCAATGCACCACCTCCTTATAGCTCACAAATCAAAGGACTGGACAGCATGAATATGCAATTTGTCTCATTTTTACTAACAAACTCTTAATCCTTAAAGAAGCAGACACAGTATGTAAGAGGTATACTGGCACAATGACGTTGGAGTATAAACTCTCATATTCAAGTGCACCTCAGGTTATCAAACCCTCAAACATAACACCCACCTCACATAGCCCACACATAGACTAATGTACCTGAGGCAATTAAAACAATCTTCCTAAACAACAAAGATCACCTAGGCCACCTGTTCCCAAAGCTATGTTTCTGCAAGTCCAAAGGCACTCAGAAGAAACAACACCTAATATCATGCATACTGTCACTCTCAGGGGAGTCCCAAACACTAAGTCTCTAAGACAAGCAAAGACACTTCTAAGGACTCTCATCATCGGAGACTCCATTATAAAATATACTGATGCACTTCTAACCAGGCTGAACAAAAAGAAGATAACTGTTAGTTGCATATCAGGAGCCAGAATTCACCAAATCACACACTCACTCAAGTGATTACTCCACGGGTACCAGTATGACTACATCATAGCTCATGTAGGTGTAAATGGCCTACAATATACCTCCCTGGACTGTATGAAGAGAGACACTATGGAGCTTGTAGACTATGTGTCTCAGGATGCTACGATCCTGTCATTGAGCAGCATATTACCATCACTGAAGATGATGCCGCAATATGATCAAAAACGGATTGATTTTTTCAACAGTTGTCTTTCTGGGGTCAGTCTAAGGGGATCCATTATCTGTCAGTTTGGGAAGACATGGTTAACAGACCACATTGCTTTGATAAGGATAGTCTGAACCTCTCCCATCTATGATTTTGAATGCTGGATATAGCTTTATCCACCCCCATAGTGACATTTTTAGTCAACGCCAAATTGAAAAACCTACCAGAATAGCAAAATCAATTCAACTGAACCTCAAGGTGTAACTGCCGAATACCAGGAGCCTAAATAAAAACTTCTATCCCTCCAAGTCCTCCTCACACTTGAGAATATAGGCATCTGTACCATTACTGGGACATGGTTTAAAGAGGCAGATAGTACCCTGTCAGTGCAAGGGTTCAATGCCTTCCACATTTTTAGAATAGTAGCTGAACAAATGAGGGCTAAAGGACAAGGTGCCTCAATACACATCAGTAACAAGCATACCTCTAGGGAGGTCAGACAGGATGTCAAGGATGAATTACTCCATGTGCAGATTACCATAGACAAAATCCAGTACCATATGCTAGCCAGCTATAGGTCACTGTTCATGTCCAAAAATGTTCACAGTGCATACACGGACCTAATGGAGACACTTACCATCCACACTACTCATGGAAGACTTAATTATTGGGAATAGTACATTAACTCATTTTTAATGGTACAGAGATTCCTGGACTTTGTAAATGCAAACACCCTTGACCAGATAATGAATACACCTAAGAGTTCCCAAAAGACTGGACACTGTACTTACAAATATGGGAAAATGGTGCCCTTCCCCCATTGTGTCACTCACCCTGATAAGACCAGACCATAAAGTGGTCACCTTCAAAATCAAGATCAACTACAAAATCCCATTAAAACCAGTAGCAGTTAGTAACTATTCCAAAGCAAACTACCTTTTATTAAGTGATGGTTTGTCAAAATTCAGTGTCCCTCCATACCAAAGAGCACAGCAACTTATGTTGAACTGATCTCGGAACTTCTGTATGACCATGTCAATAACTGAATAGAAGCTGCTGTACCTACCAGAGGTAAGATCAGGACTATCCCCAGAAACAAGCCACCCTGGCAGCATCCCAAATTAAACAGGGTGTACAACAAAAGGAAAAAAATATGGCAAAAATCAAGAGGGTAATTCTCAAAAGAGAGAAACTCTCTCATCAGAGTAAGTAGGCAACTAAGAGGGCTAATTAGGTCAAGCAAAGCCAACTTTAAGATAGCCTCCCAGATGAAAGATGACCATCAGACCTTCTACAGTTATGTCAGGAACTTCAAGGGCAGCACACAGTAATGTGCTGAGCTGGTGGGTCAAGGTGCCACATTCATAGACCCTAGTGATATAATTAATCTGTTAGTGGAAAACTTCAGTTTCTAACTTTATCCCACCACCCCCAACCATCCCCTCAAAAATACCCTCAAACATAGCCCCTACAACAATAGTTAGCTATGCACCAACAGTGAGATGCATAATCTTACGCACCATCCCTGGCAATTCATCAAGGGTGAAAAACTCACCAACCCTGTCACTGCTCCCGGAGGAAGCCAGAGGCCAATCCTCTTGGGCAGGACTATCTGAGGGACTAGGTAGTGCAGGGGCGGCAGAGGGGATGCTACCAGGTCATGGGCCAGATGTGCTGGGCAGCATTCCTGTGGCCAGTGGAGTGGGGGCAGTTGGATCCCATGGGACAGTCATACCCCACTGTGCTAAGGGAAAAGCAAACAATAATAAAATTAATAAAAATAAATAAATAAAAGAGTGAGAAAAGGGTTGGGCTGAGAGAAAAAAAGGGAAAGTATTAGTAACTTCATATGTGACATACAAAGCATTGATACAAGTAATTGACTCTATTCTATTACCTTTGCTTTTAACAGTATCTGTTTCTAACAAATACCTTTGTTTGCTGTTAAGACTACCAAGATCATAATAAATGCACAATATACTACAGATTGCAATAAGCAATCATTGATGTATGCATACATTGCACATATACATGGTCCAAATATACTAATTACAGTTTACAGCAAGCCAGTGGTAATACTGCTTTACAGCTTTGGCATTACATTGCAATATCAATGAAACTTTAAGAGCATTGTATATTTGGGAAGTGTGCATTTTGAAGGCACAACCTATGAATACTTTGCAATAATGAATTGTTGTTTTACCCTTCAGAGTAATACATGCATACTTCCCTATTACAGTTAAGAAATGAATGCTCAATTTGATACAACTGTATAATTAACCAATAAATTGTTCATAAGTTTTAATGCTAAAGTAACACCACTGTTGGAATGCAGCATCTCCTATCCATTCCAATCTAGTTGCATGGGTCCGTACATTCAGTTCCCAGTCTGTGATGGCTTTAGAAAAAAAAAAAGAACAGAAATAATATGATTAAGCATACCTATCCTGAATATATCCAGCTTTTAAGTCTGACAAGTAGTGTCTGTAAGTGATACTTACACATCTGCAGGGTGCCCCAGTCCCACTTCCTTCAATCCAATGGAAGGGTATCCCTCTTCCTCATCCTGAGGTCTCTGTAGTGATTCCTACATTGTTCACCAGTGTAAGGGGTACCAGTAGCACTGGTCAATGCCAAGGCCAGACTACTCCATGCCTCTACCTTGTAATCAAAGTCATGACAGTCTCTCTGTAACAGCCTGGGCCCAAGTTCATTCACTAGGAATCCAACAAAAACTTTGGACTCCTGGACACCCCATCTTTGAGCACAGAATTTGAAAAACTCGCCAGGAATGCCTGCCATGTTATCACTGATCAAAACTAATGTAGAATGATGTTTTCCTGCCAATTGCAGGTATTGCACATAATGGGAGTGCACACTTTCTGGACATGCAACATTTGAAATTGTAGGAAAGTGCTTACCATCACACAAAGACATTGCGTGAGAATGCACACAGACAGGTGTGCTGGCTAATAGTATTAACTGAATGTATCCAGTGTATATTTCCGGCTGTCTGGTTCCTGCCTGCTACCTGAGTGGTCCATTCATCCAGTTTGTGCACTGTCACTCTTTGTGCAAACAAAATCTGCATAGCCAAAGCTGTTTGTGTTATGTGGTGCACCGTGGACCCCAAAAACAAAAAACAAAAAATTATAAAACATGGAGAATTAGTTGAAATGCAGAAAAATCAGTCTATGACATACACTGTCAAAACTGTTAGCACACATGAGATATGACTACATAGGTCTGGATCCCAATTCTCACTGCAATGCACCATCACAAATTGGGAGGGATTAGGGGACTTATCCATCTTTGCCCCTCGAACAGCTTTGCAGCAAATACATGGTGTAAGCCCTCAACCAAGTGCAACTGAATATAGGGTCTATATTATAAGATCGATGTTTGAAAACATCGAACAACATATGGTCGACAACATATGGTCGATGTCTTCAAACATCGACGTTATAAAAAAAACAAAAAAAAAAGAAAAAATACCCTAACGGGTTTAAGAAGGGAGGCAAACCTCCCTGCAACCCCCCCCGCTACCTAGATATACCAACACCGAGGCTGCACTGCATTGCAGTAAATGGAAATCTCCCCTTACATTTACACGCTCGATATTCTGAGCATTCGATATTCTCATGTCGACAATGTCAGATTCGACATTGTCAGCTTTCAAGAATATAATATAGACTCCTGAATATACACTGATATAAAGGCATGATCTATTTGTAAACATTTTCTATGTAATACATTTGGATGTAGTGCTCTTAATCATCACACAACCTGCTATGATTATTTTTTTGCAAATATACAGCTGTGTCCTACCTTCCTGAGTTTCTTGGTCATTCATCAGTTATCTGACCGATACTCAGAGACATGCAGTGTGTAAGCCAGTATACATAATTTACCTTAATATGTGTGAGGATATTCACTGAGAACACTATGATATGCAGTTGCCATCAAATTGATGGAAGGTTGGATGCCACAAACAAGAATAGACTGCTGTTTTCAGGGGTGGGAAGCAAAGTTGGGCTCCTGTCATGGAATATGCAAGAGTATAATGTTCTTTCAAGGGGGGGTGAACCCAGGCTAAGCTACTGTTATGGCACAAACAAGGCTATGTTGCTCTTGTTACTCCCATTGTTTTGCATCCTGGTGGTTTGATCTTGTGAGTGTGGTGAAGCTGGACACTGCTATGTGTCTTATTACTTTCAAGCTTCTCGCTGTTATGATTTTCCATTTCAAATGTATGGTACTAAACTGAGGGTATGCAGTGATCATCATTACTTTGGGGAGGTATCAATGAGTGAATCTTTGATGCCTGAGGCCTACTACTTGATAATGGACACTTACAATTCAAATAACTCTCTGTTGTCACATGTGACGTTAATTTCTGTACAAATCTCCCACCCTGTAGCTGTTTACTGTACCAAGTGATGAAATACAATGACATCATAATATTATTATACGGTACAATACACACTCAGGACTTACCTTGTAAATGCAGTGGTTGACACATTGTTAGTTCAGGGCTGAGTGTGATGGAAACAGTACACAGCCCGTACATGGGGAGGTAAAGGCTGTGCCTCTGAACTGAGGCTGGCAGAGGTCACAGATTCCTGTATTGTTGCCCTGACCACCCAGTAGCATTCTACAATGCCATGTCAGGTATGTTGTGATAAGTTAAATGTGGCCTGAAAATAGGCCTATTGGTAGCAGCTCTGCCTGCAACCTGTAGCAAATACAAATGGATTTAAGCAGCAGCTCCTGATATTCTGTCTGTGTAGACGTTCTGTGTCTGTACTCCACTAGTTTTGAAATCCACAAGAAAAAACAACATGAAGTGTAAATGGTTGCTTTATCACTTCTTGAATAGCTCCAACAGACTGGTTGATTAGCTTGCAATTCAGCTGCTTGCACTGTAATTAGCATCTCTGAAACACAGCCTGGTGAGACGCAGTCCATTAATGATCTACTCCATTCTAAAAAGGCAAATATGTAGTTAGCCAAACTGATGGTGAGGATACTTGCTACATGTTTAGCAAAACAAAATATTCCCCAAGCTATCTTTATAGAGGAGTATTGAACTCCAGCAGGAATGCTGTCATTTATTTACCTACATAATGCATATGCTGGAATATATTAATGAATAATGTGAAGCAAATCCTTTTACACTGTTATATGTGTGCATTAGTTAGAAGTATACTGATGGCATGGCCATATTTGTCAAGCCATTTTGGAGGGGCAAATGACTGACAATTCATGAAAATAGTAAGCTGTGTGATACATATGTACAAATGTTTCAGGGACAGGTCCTTGGAATCCATGTTTAGCATTTCAAATGTGTTTTATTAATTAAATGGTTCATTTCCCTGTTCTTTAGTGGGGGGAGCAAAGAGAAGCTACTGTTATCTCACAAACTAGAATGGACTGTTCTTTATTTGGGTGGGGGCACAGTTGAGTTACTGTATAGCACATACAAGGATATTTCCCCTTGCTACTCTCCTTGTTTTGCATCCTGCCTGTTGTTAGTATTTCCCATCTGTCGTATGTGTAATGTTTTTCCAGTGGGTACTACTGACTGCCTACCTTAACTGTTTTATCTGGTAACAGTTACTTTGTAGTTATGTGATAGTTATGTATGTTATCATTCTGTTGTCTTTTAGGACTGAAAAATGTCATTGATGTACAGACCCGCCCTTCAATGAGACAGAAACCACAATCATAGTGGATGTGCTTAATCAACATGGTGCTTTTCTTCTTGGAATGCATCTTTCCAATATGCCAGAGAGGATGAGACTATGGCAGCAGATCATTGCAAACATAACTCCTGTGGGCAGCCACTGATGTACTTATAAGCAGGTGCACCACAGGGCCACTGACATGCTCACATCTGCACAGAGGTGTGCAGCTGCTGTTGCATAAAACCACAGGGTAACCAGGAGGTTGGCCTGCTGCAGAACTACCTCTGACCCTTAATGAGGAATTCCTGATGAATCTTCAACAACAGGATAACTCACAGCAGAGTGGCCCATAATATGTGACTGGTGTGGGTGCCCCTCGTTATCTGACTGAAGGCGAACTTCAAGGTAGACTTTGTTATAAGACCAGTTCAATACTGTTGTATAGTAAAACAATTGAAATAAAAGTTACTTCTGTGTCACGTGTCTTTTTGGGGGAGGATTGAAAATTAGTACAGTGATAAGCTTAGTTTGGAGTTGTCAGCCACATTCTTGTTGAAGTAACACAGCATGCTGATTGAGAGGAGTACATGTAGTAACCCTGTCTTACTGTTAAATGTGATGATATTGCCCTTACCTCTTGCTTAACTTATTTCAGGACAATCAGGAATCCAGAAATGTAGGCCTCCTGCAGATGGTAAGCCAAATTATGTTATTTCAGTACTGCAGATCAATTTTAAGAAATATAAGGTGTCATTACAGGCCCGTTCTGTGTAATGCTGTATTGTATTTTATATTGGCAGCACTGTTAGTTGTTTAGCATATATTGCACCATAGTAGTGCAGGTATGCCTGTGTTTCTCCCTTTTCATCACAGATGCTTATGACAACGGGAGTGTGGGCCCTGTGCCACCTAATGTTAGTGTCTCATCAGTCACAGATGATAGTGGTGAAACTGAGGAACAGTCATTGGGTACAGAGGTTGAATATGACACAAAGGTTAACATCCAGCCACACCCTTCTTTTTCTTTGGACACAGCCAGTAGGACTATGCCTACTCAGTCTAGTGACCCCAAAGATATAGGACAGGTAGAGGGCGATTACATTGAGCAGGGAAGTGTGGCTACTGTGGCTTTTGTGCCTGTTGAGTCTGGCCATATCCAAAGTGGTGGCAAGGTGCCATGCAGGAGGGTTGATACGGGTGCTTAGAGAGGTCCTGTTGTCCCTCTTCCACCTGCTGCAGGTGTCTCTTTCTTTGTCACACAATGTATGTTTAGAGCCATCAAGGAGGTATAGGCATGTTCAGAAAGGTGCTCCAGACAATTTCTCAGGGTTGTGGATGTGGCACAATCTAATATGCATAACTGCCTCCCCTGTGTCACTGATTCCCTAGATAAGATTAATGACATGTTGGAACAAGGGGTGTCTGTGATGGACTGAGAGGTGCCAGTCATGGTAGAATCAGTGTCTGTGATAGAATGTCTGCTGGGAGGGGAACAGCATCCTCATGGACCTATGTCAGCCACATCTAACTGCTGATAGCGAATGTGGTCATTACTTATCATGGTCCTGTAGTGGCAGTACTTCCACTGGTCCATCAGTGAGCATACTATCCATACCCATACATGGTAGGCCATGGGGTCATGGTCCTGGATGTTCCTGTGAAGGGAGCATGTCCAGCAGACATCGGTCATGCTCAGGAATCAGCACTCCTTCTGACTTTGGGTGTGGAGGTGCCAGTCCAACTCCTGGCAGAGCCAATTTCTGTGGTTGTGGGTGACAATGTTGAACTTCCACCTCTACTGTGCATAACTCACACCTGTCTGACATATCAAGATGTATAGCTAGCACTGAACTTAGCTGTGTTCATGCAGACTCTCACACAACATTTTCACATGTAGGACCTCTACAGACACACACACACACACACACACACACACACACACAGCCTGCCTGCTTTCCTTTCTCCATCACAAGAATTACCAACCTTTTGTATCAGCCTAGGCCTCCTGTCCCCTCAGCACCCTGTTCAAGTAAAGATAATTATGCCATATTCCTGTTTTCTCCTTGTGGATTCAGGTAATCAAAAAGATTTGTGTTTGATGCACAGGGTACAAAGCTGCCGTACTGCCTAGTATAACTGCATTTGTGTTATTGAACTGATAATTGTACCTGTCTGTGATATTTGCTTTGCCAAATGATACAGTGAATACTGTCATCATGATACTACTTTCTAGTGTATTCTCTTGCAAGTGATGTGAAGTCAGGAACTGCAATGTGTCTTATTATTTTATAACCTTTCTCTTTAATGCTATCCAGTACCTACATATGGTGCACATCATAAGACACACATCACATTTAGAACTCAGAATTATATGACAGCACTGTAATCAAACTCATCAGAACAGTAATACAGTATAATGCTCTGTTTTGCATGCAACTTGCCAGACGCATGCAGCAGCTGGACAGACCACAGGGCTTTCTCATCAAGATAACACAGGGCCTACTAACCATGACATGATGTATGTGGGTAGATTAAAAGACATGTCACTGTCATCTGTCTGGTATCAAATTACATTGTAACAGTTATTCTAAGCCTATTGCTTTTGATTTAAGCACTTGGGCTTCAGGCCAGTTGTCTTACATTAAGAAGGTTTGTAATCTACACTCTGCTGGAAGGAGAGAGTAGCCTCTGCCCTTCTAAGCTGTGAATTACTAGCTAAATGCTTATTATTGTGGCTGTTGTTCTAAGGCTCTTTGTTATGGTTTATGCACTTGGCCTCCAAATCAGTTATTTCACATTGCAAAGGTTTATGGTGTAGACTCTTATGGCAGGGGATGATAGCCTACACCTTTCTAAGCTTTGAATTGCTGGTTGAAAGCTTATTGTGAATATTATTCTGAAAGTGACTTAGTTCTGGTTTAAGCACTTGGGTTCAA
Organism: Protopterus annectens; assembly: GCF_019279795.1. NCBI lineage: Eukaryota > Metazoa > Chordata > Ceratodontiformes > Protopteridae > Protopterus > Protopterus annectens. Next base: position 960,623,995 of record NC_056731.1, on the reverse strand, counting down.
GACCACTTATTTCACACTAGGAAGGTTTGTTTACACTCTTGTAGGAATATTCTTCTGAATTGCTGTTTTTTGTAAACTGTTCTTCTATTCTAGTACTTTTGCATTTTATACCATAGGCTTGATTTAGGCTTGTTGAATCTAGACTGTTTGGTATCACTGGAGTACTGAAACCAGTCCTGTTACATTAAGAAGCCCTCTTCCGCCCCTGTGGCAGAACTGTACAGCCAAGAACATCTGAGTCGATTACTGGAATAAGTCTCACAGTTGGCCTTTCCCTTTGTTTACATTTTTAAAATAGTTTAACTTTGCTTGTATTCCAGCATTGTGTTTTAGGGGGGTTGCATTCAGTTTACCATAGCTGCTCAGAGCTTGCACTGCTGCTCTGCAAGCAACTCAGTTGTGCATTGTGAAACACTGACACATTTTTGTAACCCTAGCCCTCCACAGTAGAGACACATTTTGTTAGTTTTACACCAAAACCTGGTCCATCTATTCCACTCCCCAGTAGTTGCTAAAGTAAATATCTTCAATAATGAACTAACAGTTTCCCACCATTTTTCCAACAGCCTGATGTACATGAGCATCCTGAGGCAACAGAGCAATTGCCTCATGTGTACTGACAACCAGTTACTGGTAAAACAAACTAATACAACATGTGAGAGCTGTATCTATACTATGAATTAGGACTCAATTCTCTCACATAACAACAAACCAGATATCAAACATGTTGTCAGCACACACTTCACCTCTTACACATAACAAGCTCACAACACATAAACCCATGTACTTGCTAGAAACCTACCGAAAGATTGAAGACCTCCCAAGTACAAACTACTGCACTCAGTCCAGACCCAAAAGAATCCACTACACATAATAATGCATACACCACTGTCTCATCCAATAAGCCCCTAAGGCAAAACACCTCAAAACCAAATGTCTTGCTCATAAGTGACTCCATAGTGAGACCCACAGATGTCCCACTCACAAGGCTGGACAAGGAGAAGGTCACTTTCAGCTGACTGTCGGGTGCCAAGGTCCATCAGATCATGCACACACTCAAGTCTATCAACAAGTACTGTTATAACTCTGTCAGAGTTCATGTTGCAGTGAATGACTGGAGATGTACCACACTGTACTGTATAAAGTTGCTTGCCTCCCCCATAGTGGCCTTTTTAGGCAATATCAGAACAACTAAAGTCCCAACATAAAATAATGCACTACAGACAAACTGAAGGTTATGCTGCTTAATGCAAGGAGTTACATAAGAATCTACACTCAGTGGAAGAACTCCTTACCTTGGAAGATGTTTATGTCTGTGCAGTCACACAGACATGGTTCAAGGCCACAGAGAGCACCCTGGCCAAGCTTGGGTAGAATGACTTCCACGCATTCACACATCAAAATGAGCATGAAAGAACCAAAGGCAGAAGTATGCACATTTTCATTAAAGACAAATACACCACAAGACTGGTCAAATAGTATGACTCCGTAGCATTACTACAAGTCCAACTAGCTGTATGTAAAACCCCCTTACATATCATTGTTAGCTACAGGCCCCCCCCCCAGTAAATCAGGAGTACCACTCTGCCTACTTAGACCTACTTGAGCCACTCATTATACAGCCAAACACCTTGGTCATGTGTAATTTCAACTATACTTCCATTGATTTAGAGTCATATATGTGCAGAAACACACTCATCCTAAGATTCCTGGATTTTGTTAATACACATGCTGTGTAACAAATAGTCAAAGGGCTTAAATGTCCTAGACTTAGTACTGGCCAACATACACCAACATACATATATGTGTGTTGGCCACCCTGGTCAGGTCAGATCACAATTCAGTCCCATTCACATTCACAATCATACCCAACACCCCTCAAGAGCAGAAACAATGAAACACACACACACACACACACACACACACACACACACACACACACACACACACACACACACACACACACACACACACACACAAAGTACACAGGCTACAGAACACAGTACGTAATGCAAGTACCATGACTCACATCTGAGTTGAAATGTGTCAGACAACACTTTATAGATGATGCCATCAGCAGTATCTGTTGAGGACAATATCACACAGGCTGTTGTAAAAGGCTTACTGTAAAGTCAGTAACAGCTCACACACACATAACCCCCATTTGACTGCAGGGAGAATAGAAACACTACCTATCTAAGTACACACACTACAGAACATAGGAATTAATGCAAGTGCAACTATCCAAGTCTGGTTTTGATAGAACTGCAGGTGAACTTATAGTAGATGACATCAGTGGGCCATGTGGCAGTCAAGAAGTTGGGAGGTATGCATGAAATGGATGTGTAAGCTTGTACAAGTTTCTAAAACTGAGAAACCATGCCATTGGAGAAGTAACTGTGGGATACACACTTCTGCTATTCTGTCTAGACACAAACCCAGTTGACTGCAGTGAGAATAGAACCCCTACCTATCTAAGGACACAGACTATGGAACACAATATTTTATGCATGCGCCATGGCACAAGTCTGATTTTGACAGGACTGCAGGTGAATTTATAGTAGAGGACATCAAGAGGCCCTGTGGGAATTAAGAGGTTGTGATTCCTGCATAGGCACATTTTGCTTCATAGTGTCATCTGTGGCTAGTGGTCTAATAGCAGTAGACTATTTAAAAGTCTAGCTGTGTAACAACACAAGTACCCTTATTGACTATACTTGGCTGTTTGAGTTTTACAGAGCAAGGCTATGAGCACCACCAAGTGACCCTGTACATGAGTGAGCACACAACATTATATATAATATTTTGCATTGTGGTTGATATCTGTGTGGAAAAGGTAATGAGTCGTCAGGTTTGAAGTGCTTGTTTGGGTTGGTTTGGTGGAAGACAAATGTATGTATTATAAATATATGACATATAGTTATAGTGTCCCCTTAGTTTGCAATGTTTCCAAATGCAGTTTTATGTCATACAAAGGAACTGAACAATAAACACCAATAATAAAAAATATATATATATATATATATATATATATATATATCTACAATTCCATAGCTCAGTGGGGATTGGATATGCACAATAGTTAACAAAATATACATGCATGCTAGATAGGCCTTTTTGCTCATAGGGAACAGTAAGCAAAAGCGAGCCACATTGCTAATGTTTCACAGTTACTATTATGTGATATATACATGCTACTATATGCTAGTCCCATATGTACTCCAGGCCAGCTTTTTGTGATGGCTAAGACCATTAATTGAATGTTTTTGTTTTCTATTTTTGGGTGTCTGCTTTCTATGCAATCTGTTTTTCCCTGTCTCTGCAATGTTGTGCTTCACGCAAACAAGAAAAACTTAGGCAAACTATTTTTTGGGACAATGTGCATTGCGTACAAATGGAATTAAAAGAAACAAAGAGGGAAAGAGAATAAAACTAAGGGATACATATGCAAAATCTGTAAAAGAACAGTAAAAATGTATAGTACATATCACAAATTTCTACATATGTCAGGATTTGAACTCTCACACCAATATACCTTCAGGAAACCAGAGGGATGCCTTAGTCCTCTTTGCCACAAACAGCTTTGCATCAATGAAATGAAGTCATTCTTTATACAACCAACTGCATCAGAATGTACACTGCTATCAAACCATCAGCTGTGATTTGTACATTTAATTATCTTGGGTTCCTATTGTGAGATTGAAAATTGTAAACGACGAATGCGTATTGAGTGAACCCGATTGGTAGAAAAACGTTGTGCGCATAACACCGAAATCACAGTAGGGAATATTTTCCCTTTACTACAATGCAGTGTGATCTCAGAGTAGGAATATTTAAATAGTGGGGGTGTGGTGGCCGCAACCCCCCACATGGGGGGTGCAGGGGGGCTTGGCCCCCTGCCTACAACGTTTAGGTAAGTATATACTTTTTATTTTTTTTTTATTATATTTTTGAAATTTCAAACATCACTCATATGGTGTCGACCATATGGTGTTCGATGTTTGAAACTTTCAAAAATATAATATAGACCCAATTATCTTTACTATATTTGGACATAGAGCAATTAGTGATCACACAACCTGCCATGGTTATGCTTACAAATATACAGCTCTGTCTTACCTTTCTGTGTTTCTTGGCCATTCATCAGTTATCTCACATATGCAGTTTGTAAGCCATTTCATACCATTGGCCTTAACATGTGGGAGGATATTAACTGGGAATAATATGATATGCGATTGCCTACAAATGGAGTCCAGTCTGGATGGCACAAACATTCATATTCTGTTCTTTTGGAGATAGCATATCTGAGTTGCTGTTATAGCACAAACAAGGGTACACTCTTCTTTTGGGGGGGGTGCTCACTTTCTGTTTTGACACAAATAAGTCTGAAACTGCAATGTATATCATCACTTTTTAATTTCTGTCTTTAATATTTTACCAGTACAAAGGTATGGTGCTAAACTGAGGTCATGCAGGAAACATCAGTATTCTTCAGAGGTATGACTATGTGAATCTTTCTTGCCTGAAGCCTGCTAATTATTAATGGACAAATATAAGTTAAATAATTGTCTGGTGTCACAAGTTAAGGTACTTTCTGTACAAATCCACCACTATTTACTTTCTTACTGTACCTAGTTAGAAAATAGAAGAATATACCATAATATTATTAAATAATATGCTCTAGGTTCAGGAATTACCTTGCAAATGAAGCAGTTGACACACCTTTAGTTCAGGGCTGACTCGCAGTACATACCTAATACATGGGGAGGAAAGGATGTGTGAGTTGCCTGGCATCAATTTTACTTTATGATTGTGAGTAGGAGAAAGGTATTAGGAGCCTAGGTGGTCAGTGAATGTGCTATTCATTGTCTCTTAGCCATAGCAGGGGGATACTGAGTATGCCTACGCCTGCCTACAGAGACTGCAGTTGGGGGTTCCTCTTGCCAGTCCTCCTCTGACTGTGTATGTGGTGACCTAGGACTTTGTGAGGGGATGTGTGTCCCTTCCTCTTGCTGAACCTAGTGCATTAGTTTCTGCAGGATGAGATTGTAGAGAATAGCACATAATGCGAATATTTGTGAACATGTGCATGGATTATACTGCAGGGATCCACTGGATATAACTGAGTAGCAGACTTTGGAAGCCCAAACACATGGTCTATGATGTTTCTAGTCTGAGCGTGTGCCTCATTATGGCATTCTTCCATGGGTGTGTGTGTACTTATGATGGGTCACATTAGCCACAGTTCCAGGGCATGGCCAGCATCCCCCATTACATGGCCCTGTGGGATATCCCGCCTAGCAAATATCTGGTACAGCTGTGATGTGTGTCAGATATGGGAGTCATGATAACTGCCAGGGTTGCCAGCCCATACATTCAAGATAATTCTCTTGGTATCACAGATGACTTGGCAGTTGATAGAGTGGTATCCTTTGTGGTTAATATATGCTCACCAGGTGGTGCCTTAATCTGTACATGATTGCAATCTATGGCACCCAGTACTTCAGGGTAGTGTGCTACACAGTAAAACAGTTCCATATTGTGGGCCCTCTCCTTAGAACTACTGGGGAAAAATATGTGCTCACTGGTATGTATGAGCATAGCATCCAGAAACTGGTGTTGGATCCTGGAGGCTGATGCCTGTGACACACCAATCATATCCCCAATTGGTCTTTGAAAAGTACCAGTAACTGGTATTCTAAGGGCTACACATACCTTAGTTGCAAATGAGATGGGTTCCCTTCTGTTGGCTCTGGCTCTGAGTTGAGGGCAACAGAGCTCACAGAGTTCTAGTAATGTGGCCCTGTCCTCCCTGTAGTGCTCTACAATCTCCAATTAATGTAGTACTTGGAAAGTTACCCTGAGCCTGAACATTCTTCTCCTTCTCGGCCTCGGCCTATTTTCAGCAGCTCCAGCAGCAATGGCTTCAGCCTCTATCACATACAGATGTAGAACAGCTGCAGCATCCTCTAGCATTGTGTCAGTTAAAATTTCCTTGCCTCTACTCCAAAGGTATTGAAGGACTGAGGAAAAGTCAGGACGGAGGGTATATGGATGCTTTATACATTGTTGAATAGCTCTATCATGTTGGATTGGTTGATTAACATGCAATTGACCTGCTTGTGCTATAATCAGCATCTATTAAACATACCTGTTGCTTGCTCATTAGTGTGCTATGTGCACCTCTGTGCACTTCTGTGCATCTCTGCCCACCTTCGAATAAATAAGGTAAGCACAGGAAAAATTTAGATTTGTTTCCTCCGTTCTCATGATATCGCACAAACATGGACCATAAAAAGTGAAGGCTTGGTTACACACCCTTTAGTCAAACCCAGGACCATCTATATCCCAGCCCTAAGACATGTATGTGCTGCCACAGGAATAGTTACATAATAGCCCAGAGAAACCTGCCATTCATTCCTCTGTTTTTTGTGGTTGAGCTAAGTGCCGTATCGCTCAAATAGTGGGAAGAAAAAAAAAAATAAACTGGACAGAGCACACATTTTCACAAACAAATAATGAGGATGACCCAGAACTTGGGTACTGTGCACTGCTAACATGCATTTTTACCTTTCTCAGGCCTACATGTTCACTTCTGCAAGTGTAACTTGACACATCCCCCTGATGTCAGCATTCACTCTTGCCATGCATTCAATACAAACACTGTAGAAGTGCTAGATGAAATGAACATCCCTACACGGTTACTCTTTTTTGAGATTCAACAGTTCTAATGAGTTTTTACCTCATTTGCATCTTCAGGATGGTGACAGTCTGGAATTTACATGGTTAGTAACAGTGTAGGCAGGTAAACTGCAAGGGGAGCCAAATGTTCTAAACCAAGGGAGGGTATTACTTTGCCAATAAATCTGCACAGAGGAATACATGTTTTAATAAAATGGGATGGGGCTGTAATCTATCTGCTACATCTGCTACAAACACCATCATATTGGGTGACTTCAACTACCCGAATATAGACTGGGAACATTACTCAAGCCCTAACTTTCTAGCCCAACGGTTCCTGGAGTTCATAAATTCAAATGCCATGGAACAGCTAGTCACTGTTCCCACGAGAGGAGAAAATATACTAGATCTCATTGTCACAAACATGGGGACAAAATGCTCCACACCGGAAGTATATCCCTCATTGGTGAGATCTGATCATAAACTAATCTCACTGGAAATCCACATCCCGCCCCCACCCCAAACAAAAAAGACCATAGTGAAGAACTTCTCTAAAGCAAACTTCACACTACTCAAGAGTGGTGTGGTATCCTTCAAGGCCCCTGAGTCAGAGGAAACCACAACCAAGCTCTGGAAGCCCTTACAAATGCCTTCTATGAACACCTCCAGGACTGCATGGATCAGGCAATCCCAAATAAAACCAAGACTCTTTCCACAAAGGGCAACGTCCAGTCTGGTGGACCCCAGCCATTAACAAACTTTACAATAAGAGGAGAAAGCTATTACATGATAGAACAAAATCCATAAAGGAAGTCACCCTGATCATTATTAGTAAAAAATACGAGCACTCATAAAATCAACTAAGGCCAATTTTGAGAGAAAAATTGCCATGGATTCAAGGACAATCATAAGGCCTTTTTCAGCTATGTTAGGAACCTGGGTGGAAACTCACAGATATGCTCAGAATTAGTCCAAAATGATACAAAATGAACCCACAGACATTGCCAACATACTGGCAGACAGGTTCAGTGCAAACTTCACCCCTCTCCCCTAAAGGAGAGATAACTATCCCAGCCGAGTGTAGCCTCCCGGACATCTCAAATGCGCAGGTGAAAGCTGCTCTCTCTAAAGCTAAAACACAGCATCAATGGGACGGATGGTGTCCCCGGCTGTGTGCTACACGAGCTAAATGAGAATTAAACCGCACATAAGGCAGCTGTTTAATCTCAGCCTTACCACAGGATACGTGCCCAAGGAGTGGCGTGACGGCAACTGTGGTCCCACTCCAAGGTGGCGCTACGGACCCTGGTAATTACCGCCCCATAAGCTTAACAAGTCTAGTCTGCAAAGCTATGGAGAGGATCATAATGGAGCTCATAAACAAAGATATAGGGACTTGCAGACATTGGACCCGACCCAGTTTGGCTTTGTCAAGGGAAGATCATGCCTTTTGAACTTGGACTTCTTGAAATAGTCACCAAGGCCATTGTTGGGGGAAAGGCAGTCCATACAGCCTACCTTGACCTTGGAAAGGCTTTCGACACAATACCCCACTCGGGTATTGAAAAAAACCAGCTTAAATGTAAACCCATATGTCACAAGATGGGTTGCAAACTGGCTTAAGGACAGAACCCACAGGGTTAGAGTTGCTGGCGCTGTGTCAGACTCCAAGCCGGTCACAAGTGGTGTCCCACAGGGCTCGGTCCTTGGCCCCCTATTGTTTGGCATCTACTTCTCAGAAGTACAGGCCAACATGGGAGGACTTTGGCTGACAAAGTTTGCAGATGACTGCAAACTGGGCGCCATAGTGGAAAGTGCATCGGACACTGATATCCTTCAGAAGGGGCTCACGGAAACAGATAGCTGGTGCCAGAGCCATGGCCTGAAGTTAAGCCAAAAATGTATAGTCATACCCTTCGGGAAAAACAAGGTAACCCCAAGCTACCATATAGGTGGCAATCCACTAAGCACAGAAGAGGTTATCAGGGACCTGGGGACCCAGGTTGACAGTGGCCTTTCTTTTGACACTCACATTGCTAAAGTGGTTAGAAAGACCTTCTACATTGCCCACCTGATCATGAAGGGATTCACATCCAGATCTAGTGAGGTCATTGTTCCCTGTACTCTTCACTTATCAGACCAATGATCGAGTACAATGCCCCATTCGGGATGTATCTCACCCGACATCTGCAGCAATTGGAGAGACCCCAAAAGTTCCTCACCAAAAGGATAAAGGGACTCCAAAATCTGTCATATGCTGCCAGATTGAAGAAACTCCAGCTCTATTCAGTCGCATACCGTCTGCTCAGAGGTGACATGTGCCTGACATACAAGGCCATGTCCAACCCGGAATTAATGGACATGCTCCACCTCAAAAATCCAAATCCACCAAAACCACTAGAGCAAGCGACTTAAACCTTAGCACGGATATAAATAGGACGTGCTGGAGGGATAGATTTATCACTCAGAGACTCCCTATGCTGTGGAATAAAATCCCGGTCCATGTGAGGCAGAGCACCTCGCTGACTCTGTTCAAGAGAAATCTAGACCTGTGGATGGGAGATCGTAGGGTTTACCCGGAATCATCTCTGGGTCACTGCTGGACAGAGGCACAACAAACTAATGGGCACAGTATTTTTTCATATAAGGGGTGGCGTAAGCCACAATAATTTGGGCTAGGCTTATAAATGCCTTAGGGCAGATAGCCTAGTATAAACCTATGAACCTAAACCTATGAACCTATAATGTATATGCTTTAATTACAGTATAATAGTCTGTTTCATGACATTTAAACATTTTAGCAGCCTGTATTGCTTATAAATATATTCTTCATTTGGGGAGTGAAGCTGCACTTATGCCATGGCACATAAAAAGGTATTTTTATATTTGTTACTCTGATTTTCTGGCATCCACAATGTGTAATTAGGTAATAATATGTGTGGTGTTACATGCTGAGGTCAGTTCCTTACAAATGTAAGAGCCTTTACTTGCTCTCGTTTCCACGTAGACTCCTTTCTGTGCCTGTATTTGGAAAGTTTTGGAATACAAGAAAGACACAAACATGGAGTCTACACGCTGGCATTAGATGTTATTGAATTGCTCCACCATGGTGGTGTGTTTTATTAACATAAAATTCAGCTACATATGCAGTTATTTGCATGTCACAAAAGTTTCCGTGTTTGCATGTGAGTGTACGCAGCTACACGGAGTTTATTGAATCTAAAACTTTTTGCGGCCATGTGTGCATTATGTTGTGTTATGTACACAGTCAATATTATCATGTAGGCTTATTGAATCACCCTGATTGTCAACTTCCTAAAAAAGCCAGACAAGAAGTTCAGCACAAAGTATCTCCATCTTCATCGTGCATTTCTAAAATAATTGCATTCCATTGTTTTACACTAAAAGCACTTATCTCTAAGTTCTCGCTCAACTATGGTTCATTTCCTTTTAATCAAAACACGCCCATATAATACCAGTACATAAGCTCCCCAGTGCAAAATATCATTGAAATGTTAAAGTAATTTACTATCTGTGTCCAATTTCCAAAATATTTCAAAATTGTCTATGAGCAAATGACTGAACATATCAACATTTTGAGAAAACTAACTGATGTGGAGCATTGCTTTACATTTGCTTTATTACTTTGTCAGCCATTATAATGTAATAAGTACTATACAGAATAACACAAATAAGGGGATATTTATTGGATTGTTATTTACTGAGTGAGAGACCATGCATCTTTCATGCTTTCAGTCATTAACAAAGTCTGAGCCAGTGAAATTCTGACCTTGTATGGTGTCCAGGACTGATAGTTACCTTAGGCAAACAATCCTTCAAGTAAACATTTGCATCCCCATTTTTTGACATAAGTGGAATCACTTGTGATATTCTAGTGGTTTCCACTGGAAGACTCCATACTCTTCTTACCCTATAGACCTTTTCCTTAGATATAAAAACTAGAGAAATCCACAGACTTAGATAAATTCACCGTTGGAAAAATTGAGGTAATCACAGAACAAAACCAATGGAGTAACACACTGGCTGGAGTAGAAACATATTTATTACCAAACTAATACAACTTAGTTGCGAAATAAATGAAACTTGGTAAGTGCTTTCACCACTGTTTCGTCAGACCATAGACACAGAGAGAATGAGCCACTGCAATATATACATAGTTCAAGTACCCTTAAGCCAATTACATGTTAACAGCTAAAGAGCTTATAAAAATAAAGGGGATAGAGCATATAATTATATAAAATAGACATAAAACAACAATAAATACATATGAAAAATGCATATGGAATAATGAGTGCATATCAAAAATGAAAATAAAAATGAAAAATAAAAAAATATATAAAATTGTGAAATGAAACAAGGTCAAATCTTAAGGCTATGTCCGTTTAGTATAGGTCTAAGTGGAACTCTTTCATTAAGTCCACTACCTTGGTCAGTCCTTAGTTGTATCATCCATTTGACCTTTCTGGCTTCAGTTAGGTTCTTGATGTCACCACCTTTAGCAGTGGGAATGATTCTATCAATAACCATAAACCTGAAAGTATGACTATTGTTAGGGCTAATCACATGCTTAGACAATGCATTGTTTATGGATGCACATTGTATGTTGTAATGATGCTCCCTGATCCTGTCTCTCAAAGTTCTATTGTTTTTTTCTGACATAGAATGCTTTGCAACACCTGCAGTAGGCTAAGTAAACAACATGTAACATCATGCAGTTGGCACTTACACTAAACTTGTACCTACGCCCATTATCTGGATGGTCAAAGATACCACTGCTGTCTATGAAACTATAAAATTTACATTTGCCACAGGGTATCGTGCTCCCTCTTAACCCATTGTCATCATATCTATTGTTATCCAGATAGCACAGCATCCTCTTCAGATTTTTTTTTTTCTTATACAAGAATCTTGTTGTATCTCCTATTAACCTCCTAATATCAGGATCAGTGGTCAGAAAACCTCAGTGTCTCCTAATGATGTCCATTGTCATCCTGGTATCTGTTGTATACCCAAGGAAGACAGAGATGTTCCTGGATCTGGTAGATGGGACACGTGAAACATTCACAACCCTGTGTTGTTCTGAAAAATACGGTTTTGTTATACTGGGCCTGAGAAAAGGAATGGCATCCATCACCCTATCGACCTCTCCTTCCTCATATCCTCTGTCCCTCAGTCTATCCCTAAGGTGATTAAGCTCTGAGTTAAAGCCATCATCAGTTCCATTGAATCTTGAGGCTCGCAGACCCTTTCCCTTTATTATAGTCTTGAAGACATGCTGTGGATACTTGCTACATCTATTTAATAGGGTTTTCTGCAGCATGGTTTATGGTAAATCCCTGTACCTAATGAAACATCCTCCTGTCTGTTCAACTTTATGTCTAAGAATTCAATTTGTGTCATTGAATATACCAAGGAAAATTTGAGGAAACTGGTGGTCGAGTTCAAGTCGTGATGGAAGTTAATCAAGTCATCAGCCCCAGGTGTCCAAATAAAAAAACAAGTCATCCATAAATCTACAGTAGAAGGGGACATACCATCGAAAGGTGGATGTTGGAAAAACATATTCTTCTGCCCAGAGTGCCGTAACAATATTGGCGTAGCTGCTACACCATCCTTTTGTTGATAATATGTTCGGTCAAAAACAAAAGCATTATTCTCATGGACTAGCTTCATGCTTGTATATAATAACTCATGTAAACTTTGGTCATAGTCACTGTGCTTACTCAGATACCTCTTAACATAGGCCAGCCCAACACCATTATGGATCATCGTGAGGAGGGACTGCATATCTATGGTTACCAAAAAATATCTCAAATCTTGTGGTTGTGTTTTAATAAAATCAAATAAATTCCCAAGGAATTGTTTAGAATTCTTAGCACTATCTCATTCTTATCCAGTATGGGCCACAAATGTTTCTCCACAAATATGGAGAAAGGCTCAGTGACCCATCCTCTACCAGCCACTATGGGCCTCATTGGTAGTCTAAGTCTATACTTATGAACCTTGGGTTGACTTTGTATAGCAGCGATCAAGGGCTCATTAACCAGGAAATGATTAAACAACTCATGGTTAATTCTTTTATCATTCACACCTTCCAAAAGAGTATTATCAATAACCCACTTGAAGCAACTTAGATCATTCCTAGTGATTATAGGATAATGTCCACTATCAGTCAACATCTCCTTTATAGGGCGATAGTACTTATGTCTATCCATCACAATGATGGAGCCACCCTTATCAGCTGGTCTAGTAGCTATGCTGCTATCATCACGCAGAGTTCTCAGAGTCAGTTTTTTCATAAGGGTCAGATTACTATTATAGCCAGCCCTATTGCTACTAAAAGCTTCATGCAAATCATTCTCAGTTAGCTTAGCAATGGCTTCCAGGAGGGGATGTGAGACAGGCATATATAAACTCATGCTGTGTGAGGGATCTCTTAGACAGATTCAACACTTTCAAGTTGTCGTACTTTTCCACATCTTTCTCAGAGATTGATTTATGCAGGGGGAGGGTGAAAAGGAAATTACCAACAGAACAAGACATAAATCAATCACTGAGAAAGATGAGCTGAATGTGCTGGGAAAGGGTCTCTCATTTATACTGACACAACATGGTTAATTAATGTATTGGACATTAAAATGTTTATAAGGAATGCCTATATCAAGTTGCAGTTTGGTAGTAGTTTAGATAATGTTATGAATGCTAATGTATTTAAGAAACCTAGTTTATATATACCTGTCTCACATCCCCTGTACTATTGTCACTAGGAATGATCTAAGTCGCTTCTAGTGGGTTATTGATAATACGCTGTTGGAGTGATTGAAAGATAAAAGAATTAACCACGAATTGTCTATTTCCTGGTTAATGAGCTCTTGATCCCTGCTATACAAGGTCAACCTAAGGATCATAAGGATAGACTTAGACCACCAATGAGGCCTATAATGGCTGGTAGAGGATGGGTCACTGAGCCTTTTACCATATTTGTGGAGAAACATTTGTGGCCCATACTGGATAAGAATGAGATAGTGCTCAAGGATTCTAAACAATTCCATGGGAATTTATTTGATTTTATTAAAACACAACCACAAGACGTGAGACACTTTTTGGTAACCATGGATGTGCTGTCCCTCTTCACGATGATCCCTAATGCTGTTTGACTGGCCTATGTTAAGAGGTATTTGAGTAAGCACAGTGACTATGACCAAAGTTTACTTGAGTTATTATATACAAGCATGAAGCTAGCCCTTGAGAATAATGCTTTTATTTTTGATGGAACATATTATCAACAAAAGGATGGCAGCTATGGGCACTTCCATCCATCTTTCCCTTTGCCTAATCTACAAGGCTTAAGTTCCTCACTAAATACTTAACTCCATTAGTGGCATTCATTAGGTCAAACTGCATTCATATCTGTCATACTTGGATGATTGCCTGCTACAGGTCCAGTCAGAAGAAGAAACAAAGGGAGCCATTTTTATATCCTCAGTCACCTCCAGATCCTGGGATTCTGATCAAACCTTTACAAGTCCAGACTGACCACCGATATTTACAAATTCTCTTGGGAGACACATGAAGACATATTCATCTAAGCCCTTCCTAATACATAAAATGCTGACATACCTGGAGGACATTTTCTTCCAAGTCATAGAAGTAAAGTATGTCTGAAATGCTTCTGTCATTCTGTTTGTTTAAAACATCCTTTGTTACCTAAAGATCCTATATGAGCAATATATATATATGATTACTAGAGAATAAACATACAGTCCTGATATGCATTCAGAAGGAATTTGTCTGGTGAGTGTCACAAGTCAGAACAAATTTGGGGATGCATTTACAACACCTTTTGTGCAACCAAAAGCTAAGTACAGATATAACAGAAAAAAAGCTTAGGAACACACACTTGCTAACTCAATATGCAGGATATATGGAGCACAAACCAAATACAAAAGCATATCAATAGAAAAGAAAAGTTGATTGTGGTTTTAGCCCTCAGTGCTCTCAGACCATCTAGAAAATAGCATTCTGCAGTTTGTGTAGATAACATCACAATGATGTTGTTTATAAGCAAGCATGACTGCAGGTAGATTTCAAGATATCAAATATCCCTTCAGGCCTCAATCAGAGGATGTGACTCTCCAGAGATCATTAGCAAACAGTCATGAATGCCATCGGGACAAGTCAGTCTTTGAAAGCAGAGTGGTAGGGAGTAGAGAGAGTAGCCACCTTCCAAAGTGTTGGTTAAGGTTATCATGCTAAAACTTATGGGCAGTGGATGCTTTCTCAGCCTCTTGGACAAGCCTTTCGCTACCCAAAGTAGTACAGTGAATAAGAGAAGACAGATGACAAATGATACTACTATTCACTATTTGACTCAGGCAGCATTGTCTTACTACCCCAGTGTAACAGGGAAAATAATGTTGTATACCATGCCTCCTGTGATGCAATAGACAGCTCAGATTCAATGCATGGATGACTTAATGCTTACTCTTCTCAGACACCTTTTTTTGTGAATGTTTTCTGGATTTTGAATGATGCCAGGAAGCATAGTACAAGGAGGTCCTATTAGGCTAAATCTAGGAAATATTCTATTTGGCACAGCAAGAACTGCCCAAACCCCACCCAGTTCTATGTGGTTGTCTCAGGTACTTTACTTTCTCTCAGATCTTTTTGCACCAGGACTTTACTTTAGTAATCCTTTAAAAAAATGTATACTTCTGCTATGTAAACATGCCGTCCTCTAGACTCAACTCTGGCAAATCAAACATCTGTCGTACAACTCCCAAAGTTATTTTTATATTGCCATTTACCAAGGAAGATGATCCTCCTCCGTTGGACCTGAAATATATTCTAATAAAACTGCTCTTTGAGTATTTTGAGCCAGCAGCTCCTGCTTATTGCATATAATAACACTGGAAGATGGTTCACCTAACAGCTATTACCTAAAGTAGGAGGATTTCAGAGCTATACACCTTTGTACACAAAAATCATTTCACAGTATTCCTCAATAACACTGTGAGCCTGAGAACCAGTCCTTTTTTTTACAAAACAAATAGCTAAAGAGTTCTTTCTCTCTTAATCTGCTCTTTCACCTACTCTTTCCTTTTCCTGAGTCTGAACACAACGGTAAATAATCTGGCACCTTTTGGGTGCCCACAAATAACTCAGTTACTTTACAGACAGGTCCACAGGCAAACAGAAATCTTATCTGAGTCCTTTGCTGCGGCAAATGGATTATATCAGTTCCAAAGCAAATAATTTCCAAGTGTTTGTTGAAGTGTGTGTGTGTGTGTGTGTGTGTGTGTGTGTGTGTGTGTGTGTGTGTGTGTGTGTATATGTGCATGTGTGTGTGTGTGTGTGTGTGTTTTAATTATAAGAATTGAAAATTGTTGCAGATATTAAGAATGGCACAACACAGAACATTTACATGAAATCTATCAGGGCATCTATTTATACACTTTCTGTGGTCTATAAATTAGAAATTCAGTCTAGAAGCTGGGTTGTTATTATCATGTCCAACCTGCGAGGCATGCCTCCCATAGACTGGGACAAGGCTATCTTGTCCTAGTCATGGAACTGGAGTTATCCTCCATCTAGTGCAACAGTAATTCATGTGAAGAACATAATACACTTGTGCAAGTACACCCAACATAACTGCAGTTGTTTTGTTCTCTAATCCTTTCCCAAAGTCTGTTCCCTTTGTTTTTCTTTTCTCCCAGAGGCTGAAGTGGGGAAAACAGGTGCTGCTATTATCTACATTTCTGCCAGCCAAACAACTCCATGTAACCTTAACCCTCTCACTTTAGATTTCTGTTCTCCAGAAGACGTGAAATCCTTCTCATGCAATTTATAATTCATGCTCTGTGCTTAAAGGGGGATTACAGTTCTGACTTCCCCAAGAACCTTGCTATTATTATTATTATTATTATGATTATTATTATTATATGTATTAGTAGCAGCATTAGCCACATACCAATTTATAAAAATGAAAAGGCTACTCCTTTTAATTGGGATACATATATACATTTACATACACATGCAAGCATATAAGTATTTATATCTATATATCTACTGATATATATATATATATATATATATATATATATATATATATATATATATATATATATATATATATACATATATATATATATATATATATATATATATATATATATATATATACATATGCATACACACACACACACACACACACACACACACACACACACACACACACACACACACACACACACACACACACACCAAATCAAATGGGAAATATTAGGAAGACTTCAAAATATCCCAAATAACATCCAAGTGGTAAAAAAGTCACTCAGACAACCCATTTAGTAAAAACCAACATGAAAAACTTAAACAGCCTGGAGTCTTCTCTGCATTATACCTTAAACCTCCAGTAATGGAGGTCCATGGGGTATATGAAACAAACCCTTAATGACATATCACTGCTTCCATTACATGGCTAAAGACTGCCCTAAACATTTTACTGTTTCACTTCAAGTCTTTACTGGTGCATTTGGAGCAATAAAGCCAAGTCCCATTAACTGCAGACATGCCACATTTTGCCTTTTTTGGCATTTTCATGAGCTCATTAGTACAGCATAAGAGGATTGTCAGGCTGTACTTTGAAAACAAAGAACTTAATATTAAGCATCTTAAAATATTAGAGTGACTGCAAAATTTCCCAAATATCCCAAACTCTTTAAATTAAAGAGCCAAACCTAAAGGTAAAATGGTCACACAGACCAAATGGAAGCCATGTAGCTAAAACTCTGTTTGCCCTAAATGAATCATTTCCATGTATCCCATGAGCTTCACAACAGGAGATTTAAAGTGTTAAACAGTGATATCTCTATTGTGACAGGGTCCTTCTTGTAGTTTTTACTAAATGGATGGTTTGTGTATCCTTTCTACACTTTCATTTGGATGTTATTTGAGATATTTGCAGTCTTCCTAATGTTTATTGACATCAGGCTTAATTTTAAGGTCTGTGTTTCCAAAGTACAGCCAAACAATCCTCTTGTGCTACACAGCTGAGCTCTGAAAAAGGAGTCAAACATTGCCCGTCTACACCTAGTGAAGCTGACTTTATTGGAATGACTCTGTTAGTAAAGACTAATACAATAAAACAGCACGGGCCTTCAGAAGCCATGTAGCTGAAAAACTGCTAGGTGTATCCTTAAGGAGATATTTGTATTTATCAACTGATCCAAAAAGAAGACTTTGACCACCACAGCAATGAGCAGAAAATGCAGTGTAATAAAAATAAACTAAAGCTCTTTGCTGTGGTGGTTGAAGTCTTCTTTTTGCATTATACTTCCCTGTGGATGTGTTTGACCTTTGCCTACAGGTGTTCTTCTTTGTCTTTTGTATTTATCAACTGAGCCTTCAATAGTGAGAGTTTAAGATATTACATGGTAAAGACTGTAGCTTAAATGGATTTTTGTATATATAAATAGATATAGTTAGCATGCATTTTCTAAAGGTATAGTTTTTTAATGGATAGGAAGGTTGTCACTACCAACTGACATCAGAATTTATTAATTAGATTTATATGCAACTCACACATAGGTTCATAGGTTCATAGGTTCATACTAGGCTATCTGCCCGAGGGCATTTATAAGCCTAGCCCATAGTTTTGTGGCTTATGTCACCCCTTTAGTTTGGAGAAACTATGCCCATTATTTTGCTGTGCCTCTGTCGAGCAGTGACACTGAGGTAACCCCTGGGGTGTATCTGCGATCTCCCATCCATTGGTCAAGATTCCTCTTGAACAAGGCCAGCGAGGTGCTCTGCCTCACATAAACCGGGATTTTGTTCCACAGCATAGGGAGTCTTTGGGTGATGAATCTATCCCTCCAGCACGTCCTATTAATAACAGTGTCGAGGTTTAAGTCTCCCGCCCTTGTGGCTCTGAGGGATCTAGATTTTTTGAGGTGAAGCATGTTCATCAAATCTGGGTTTGACATGGCCTTGTATGTCAGGCATAGGTCACCTCTGAGCAAGCGGTAAGCAACTGAATATAACTGGAGTTCTTTCAGTCAGGCAGCATAAGACAGATTTTTGAGACCCTTTATCCTTTTGGTGAGGAACTTTTGTGGCCTCTCCAGCTGCTGCAAGTGTCGGGTCAGATACATTCCAAATGGGGCATTGTACTCGATCATTGGTCTGATGAATGATGAGTATAGGGAGACTATGACTTCCCTTGATCTAGATGTGAATCCCTTCATGATAAGGTGGGCAATGTAGAAGGTCTTCCTAACTACTGTAGCAATATGAGTGTCGAATGAAAGGCTACTGTCAACCTGGGTTCCCAGGTCCCTAATAACTTCTTCTGTGTTCAGGGGATTGCCACCTATATGGTAGCTAGGGGTAACCTTATTTTTCCCGAAGGGTATGACTATGCATTTATTGGCATTTAACTTTAGGCCATGGCTCTGGCACCAGTTATCCGTTTCTGTGAGACCCTTCTGAAGGATATCTGTGTCGGATGTGTTTTCAACTACGGCGCCCAGTTTGCAGTCATCTGGTCACATGGTCGACAACATAGTAAAGGGTAGTTTTCCTTTCATTGCAGTTCTATGACTGCAGAGTTAATGTATCTAAGAGGGTGTAAGTATAGAAATCATGTTTTGTAGTTGGAGCTCCCCACTGTAAGCAGATTTCTGTAGTGGTAGTGGTAACCTGCTGTGTCTAATAGGAGGGTTAACATCTGGGCAGGGTCAGGGGCATGGAATATAGACTAGAATTAATGTTTGTGTGCATTTCATTTCGCATTTTTCACTGCCATTTGCACTCCTTAAAGTATGTGGTAGAATGTTCCATGCTTTGAGGAGCCTTTAATAGTAGTAGTAGAAGTGCAGAACTGTAAGCTAGACTGTTACCATGATGATCTGTCTGCATTATTTAGTGTCTTTGGTCTATGTAGAGGTTTCAATACTCGTGGTGCAATTGTGCATAATATTGTATTGCTGATGTAATTGCTATGGGCTGTATATCAGTATGACAAGTGGCAATGTCATCTGTATGTGTGATCAATAAGTTGTGTCTCGATGCATGTTTAAATCAAGAAATCATTAGAAATATTTATTAAGAAACTACATAACTATAAACACACACACACACACACACACACACACACACACACACACACACACACACACACACACACACACACACACACACACACACACACACACACACTTTCACATGTTCCCCTTTTACACATGATTTGTGAATTTATTTAATGCATTAATGTTTTAATGCTGCAGTAGTAGTAGACCCAAAGGACTGAAATATTTTAGTTTGGTTTAATTGCATGCCGATTGTATGTTGCATAATTATTCACAGTGGAATCATATAGAAAGTGTAACTCGCACATGGTGATAGGGTCATGTCAACATTAAATGAAATGATCGCAATCACTACCCTACTATAAAAGGTGGAACATTAATTAATGAGTAAATTCTTTTTCACTGAATGCAGTTTGATTGAATCAAAAGTTGTCAAACCAAAACTGATCTGCGTTTCATCTTTTTTGCATTTCATTAAGTGATGCACCCCCTAACATAAATTTGCTAACTCCAGTGTCACACGACCACAGAAAAAAAGAGAAAACACCACACATGGTGGATCACTCCTGGGACATAAACTCTTACATACTTGGATGCAACATGATGATGGGTGTTTGAAAGATATACATGATGATGTAGACTAAACTGAGTTATAAGTCATACTATCCCAAGATCATTAGCCATATCTACAGTGAATAATTATACCCTTTTACACTTTCCTCTTAATTGTGATTCAAAGTAATGTGCAGTTGGGGAAATGTGTATTCAATTAAATGTTTCCTCAAAAAGTTGTAATTCAGCTAAATGTGGATTAGATGAAATGAATGGTAACCATACTACAGAGGTGTATTTTAACTAACTGAAGCAGACAAATAATGACGTTGCTTAGCCGATAATAATTTCAAAAAAGAAACATTGAACCATTATAGCACATGATCCGAGACATAACTTTAAAATGTGCATCTAAAAAGTGTTTTCTGGGGCAAGTCCCTCCTACACACACTGATAAATATATATTCTCATACCAAACAAAGTTCTATGCACGGGGGAATGCACGGTCCAAACCATTTCCACAAAAAACAAAAGTAGACCAGCAGGAGCAGATTCAGATGAAAAAATCAATCCTTTATTGCATACAGACCGGTTTCGGCAAAACCTGCCTTCTTCAGTGTAAGACAAACAACAGTGCCCTATTCACAGTGTAATAAATACAAAATGTAAACCAATAGGCAGACAGGAGTCATGAATATTCATGACACAATGAACTGTGAAATACAGCCATAGCCCCAAAATTTTTTATCATGCAGCATCCAAACTAATATTAAAAAGAATCTAGCTAACATCCAAAAATAGTTCAGTAGATCTAGATCCTATGAAAAACATGTAACCTCCTAAAACTGGGTATATTCATGGAAATACATGATCATATTCAAAAAGGAAAGGAAATACATCCAAAAATGAACAATAGTGAACTGTAGTACACCATATAAAATATCCAACTGTCTAATAAATTATTCATCATATTAATAATAAGCACTAGACATCCACAAAGCAAACATGTCTAGAATTTGTTCACCATAAAAAACGATGAAAAACAAGAACGTGGAATACAATGTCTGTAATAATAAAAACTAAACATCCACAAAGCAGTAACTCCCTGGACCTGTTAATCAAAAAACATGAGGAGAAACCACAGAATAGAATATAATGACAATGTGTCAAAACAAAGACATTCCTGGTTTGAAACTGGGCATATACTATGCAACAATGATATAATCCGAAAAACAAAATACCAGTGGTGAACCATAGTACACCAAATCAAAATATTCAAATGTTTATTAAAATATTCATCATATTACTAATGAAATAAGACATGTGTTAGATAAATTCATCATGCAAATGATGAAAAACCACTAAATAGACTACAATATCTATAATAATGAAAACTATATCTTAACAGAGCAAGAATGCCGTGGTCCTATTTATCCAAAGACATAAGGACTGAGGAACTACAGACGTTCATGATTTAAAACTGGACCTATACTATTCAACTGTAATGTGGTCTAAGAAACTGAATGTAAAAGACCAACTATAGATGATCATTAAGTCCGGGGGGAAAAAGGCCCCCTAGTGTGATTATCCAGTATTTCTCTTTATGATCCAGGAGGCCGTGCCAACCCTGTTTGTGGCTACGGTCACCTATAATACGATCTATGACCATAAAATTAAATTTGGCCTGTGGATGTTTGAGAGTATGTTGGTACAAGGCACTGGTAGATTTGTGATTCTTAATATCACTGCGATGTTCATTCATTCGAGATCTGAGGGGCCTAGAAGTTTGGCCCACATAGAATGCACCGCAATAACAAGTAGCTAGGTATACAGCCCAATCACTACCACAGTTACCGAATATTTAGATGTTAAATATCTGGGTGGTATTGCGACTTGAAAACTCCTTAGATTTGTTCATATGTGAACACGAACCACAATGGCCACAGGGGAAAGAACCCAATAACTCTTCACCTTGTAACGTAAGTTGTTTGTGGGTAATCCCTCCACTACCTATGTGTTTATAATGTGATAAGTATGATCCCAATGTTTTGCCTCGTTTATAAGAAAAACAACATTAACAAAAGCACTCCCACACACACGCAGGCACCAGTGGCAGCTCATGCCATCGGACTGCATGATTGCAGCCCCCCAGCTGTGAAGAACATTTTAAAAAATAAAATATTTATAAATTATTTCAATTTAATTACTGGCTGGTTGCATTGCTTTGCTTACCTGCAAGTCCGACTGACTCTCAAAGTCCCAGAACTCTAACTGTGCATGCTCAGCGAGTTCCTGTTTTTTTTTAAAAGTAGTTTCTGTAAATCTCTGGACTACTGTAAAAGCAGTCCAAATTAAGGAGAGAAGGCATCAGTGGTGTGATGCTCAGAGGTCTATGTGGTTTAACCACACTGTAAAGTGGAAGGGGATCGGGCTGCCATGTTCCCAGTCACATAAGTGACCTGGATGGCTGGATGGCTAGTGATTGGTTTTAGCTTTCTTCCCAAAAAAGAGAGGAAGAAACAGTCAGTAGTAGCACAGTGCTTTGGTTGCTACCACTGCTTGAACAACTTGCTTGCTTTGCTTTACCATTTACTTTGAGTTCTCAGAGTTCGTAACTTCATGATCAGACAGACGGAGAGGGTCAGTCAATTTTAACTTCAATTTGTACATAGATAGGTGTCTGACCAGTCCCCAGAGATAATAGATTATATCAGTAACCTTTCAAAATGTATTTCATTAGTGCCAGGGGCTTTATGTTTAACATGCTGTACAAAAACGATGGAAAAGAGACAGTGTGGTTGGTAAGGCACACAGTACATCAGAGAACAGTGAGGAGTGCATTAATAAACTAATTGTAGCTGCAGTGTAGGAAGGTGCAAACAGCCCCAATGACAGAACCCTCATCTGTACTTCCTTTGATGTATTCTCTTGGTGACACAATCGCCGGGCTGAACCCCCTACCTTCTGCATGCACTGAATCTGATCGGGTTAAGGGATCCGAGTGGGAACATGGGCCAAAGCAAGCTGTGTGGAGCAAAATAAAATCTAATTTTCAGGGAATACACCTTAAAATAAAGTGCTGCCTGAAAGGGCCAAAAGTTGTACATCTTTATATTTTTTCCATCTGTGCCAGTATGGTACCTAAGGCCAGTGACCCTCTATACAAATAGTTTATCATGTGATTTTTGGTCCATTTAGTGCAAAACAAGACTGTATAAGAGCAAACATGCTCCATTTTGCAAATCTTTTTACTCTTTCTGACCATCCCCCAATCGATTTGCAAAATAAAAAGCCAGCTGCGGTCTGTGTCTTAATCCGTCTATGTATTTACTCAAAGCAGTCTGGCCATAGATTATGTTAACATTAACAAAGAAGAGATCTCCAGGTACTTAATACTGTAAGCTTTTAAGCTACTATGGACATGTGTATCTTACGGGATTATAAGTGATACTTCTATCAAATCCCCTTTGTCTTTTTAGGCTTACATGGAGCATTTTAGCTTTAACTCTAGGTAAATGATGATTATTATTTTAGATGTTGTTAATGGTCCACAACCTAACCTTATACTGGAAAAAGCTCTACTGCATTTAATACAGCTTCCTAAGTTCAGCTTCATTCATATAAATGATTAAGGTGAGCTGTCCTAATCAAAGAGCCTGACCCCATAGATCGAGAGGAGGTTTGCCTGGGCTTGTCGAAATCATTCATCATACACCATCAGTACCATTAACATTTAGGAGTGCATCATCAAATCAATGCAAGACTGGCCTCCCAAATTATCAAGCCATATGAAGTGGTACCCT
Source organism: Protopterus annectens (assembly GCF_019279795.1). Taxonomy (NCBI): domain Eukaryota; kingdom Metazoa; phylum Chordata; order Ceratodontiformes; family Protopteridae; genus Protopterus; species Protopterus annectens. The sequence continues at coordinate 960,599,847 of NC_056731.1, read as the reverse complement.
ATAATGGGGAAACAGAGGTTCATTCATCCCCTGTTATTTCCAGTATTTTTCTATGTACTCCTTGACTAATGAAAGTAGACCATTTAAGGAAAATGAATCAAATATGCAGTTTCATACCCAGTTCACTACACTCCTCCTTTTACCCCATCACAACCACCTTTTTAAAACAAATACTACCATCTACGCCTTGAGAGTGAAATAATAGCTGTGTACCACTCCATAAGAACAAGATAGGGCAGATGTCAGACTGTGTGTGTGTGTTTTGGAGGAGAAAGGTGGAAATCAGGAGAAAAAGATGGCAAACAAGAAATAATTACAAATATGTGCACACAGGACAAAAGTCCATAAAATAGAAATTATAATGGTGATGGAGTTATAGTGGTATGGCTTAGTTTCCAAAATTTTAAACTACCAGGTGTTACCTTTAATGCATAAAATTACATCAAAAATATTCCTAAATAAATATGCCATTAATCTCATCTTTTTTCCTCTCTCCCACTGCCTGCAGCTTTCTCTTAGTCTCTTCCTCTCATATTCTGAAGCACTAGGGGTAATGGCTATATGCCTGTAGTAATTCCATCACTCAGTGTAAGATACAGCCCTCATCAGTATCACCATGAGATCAGCTAAGCCAAAAAAGTGCACTCCAGTTCATACACCTGGCCAGGTATTGCATATATAAATTACACGCCAGCGACTCCTTGTCTATGACAGATATTGCTAGAAATGTTTATAGGGACATTTTTCAGGCATTTTATTTATTTAATGTTATAGTAAAGAAAAGTGATATTTCTTTACTATGAAAATAAATAATGGAAAGGACCCCTAACAGAGAAGAGAGAACACTGCCATTGGAAGGAAGTTTGGCAGCTAAGCCACAGCTTTGTTCATTCAGTTTATTGGACACCTGCTCATTCCACTCATGATCTATCTAGACAGCAAATTTAGTAGGTAGATCATGAGCAGGACAGATCAAATAGTCATGACATTTAGACCAGAGCATCTGATGTGAGACAAAGCTCAGCAATGGCATTTGATGTGATTGTTGTTGCTGTTGTTGTAGTTATGGGTAGATAACCCAATGTTTTGAATGGCTACAAACTGGTTAGTCCTTAATTGTCTTTGATTTTGCTGAACATGCCCAAGTTTGCTTGCCCTGTCCCTGTCCTCAGCTTACCTCTCAGCTGTCTGGATTTTTGCCTCATATTTTTGGTTTTCTCCACATAAAATCTGTGGTTTACTGATTACTGAGGACAGCCATCACTAAATGAGGATAAAGATTTAAGCTTTAAACTTCATATCCTTCAGAATATGCATTCTGATGCAAAGTCTGTTGTTCTAGCAACTTTCTAAGTTTATAAAAACAATATTTAAAATCTGTCCCCAATTTAGGACCTTTGTCCTCCTATTATTTTGACTTTGTCTATATTTTATGTGCTCTCAGAGGTTAAGAGGTATTTCATTCATACTTGTTCCCATTGCCTGAGAGAACTACTATGCTGCATCATACTTATGGCCATATGTTTTTTTTGTGTTATACCCTACTAATTCCCCTCACCAATGCCTGATGTACAATGGCCTTAGGCCATGAAGGCCAAGCAGGTCTGTTGATACATGTCCTAGCATTTGTAAGCTTAGGATGTGTATCTCCCTGTATCACCTATGTGTCTATCATCCACTGCTTTTAGAACCCCTCACTTCTCCAGGGATAAGTGAGCCAGTAAAATACCTCTGTTATTAACCAAAGCAAATCAAATCAAAGAAAATCCTGATGTGTTACTGAGAGTTTAGAGTTCCTCAGCTACTCATAACTAATGCTCAGATTTTATGAACTATCTCTCTTTGCAATAATTCTACAGCTAAGTTTCTGAAAATGATTTGGTACTTATTATCGCAACTAGATTTTCGCGGTTGTGGTAATACGCTTGTTGGCCCAAAAACAGATTGTGGGAGTAAACGTAAGGTTGAATGTGATGTTTTCTGTAGGTACAACCTAGTTTGTCCCAAATGTCTAACTTAATTAATGTGGAAATGTGAATCTTACTTTGTGTACTTCAGAATTGGTTGCACTGCTGTCGTACTGCAAAAAATGAATGGAGGATGCCTGGGAAATGTTTGTTTGTTATGCTTACTGCGAGAAGGATTATTACAAAATTGACTATACATTTCTACAAGAATAAGACATCTGAAGCAGCACATTTTTGGGGTAAATAACTGCTTTAATTTTACAAACTTTGGAAAATAATTTAAGTTAAAGAGAATACCAGAGCAAACAATAAAAAAGAGACAAAAGGTCTTGTACAATGGAGGCTAAATTTAATATGATGTGGTGTTAGGTGGTACTATGATAAACAAGTATGTAGTATTTGACAGCACCAGATTTATTTTTTTGTAAAATAGTTACTCTTGCAATGTTTTCTTGATGTTTTGGATTGCATAGTTTATTGCCTATGGCTATGACTGTCTCTTTAGAAAGGCATATATTGATTTATCTACGTCTATTTTTTGTGTCTGTGTGTGTAGTCTGTACAGATTTTAGCATCACATTTTTGGTCCATTTTTCATAAAATTGGGGTTTTCTGGCAAATTACTGGCAAATCATTAAAGACTGAAGTTAGAAAATAATGACAGACATTTGTGTTTTAGATTTCATACCATTCAGAAAAGTTATACTAATGCAAGACCTAATATTTTATTAACTTTCTAAGTTTGTAAGAGCAATATTTAGAAATTGTCCTTATTTTTGGCCCTTTGTCCCACTTTTATTTATAGCTTTGTCCAGATTTCTTGCTCTGCAGTTGAGAGTATGACAAGTGTGTCAGGGACAATCATCGTCAGCCAAACACATTTCAAATTGTGACATACTTGTTGTACTTCACTCCCACATGTAGTGACTCTGGAGGTAAGTCTTCAAACAAACCTGTATATACATGTAACAATGTGCTGTGTAGAGTATTCAGCATGCACCATAGTAACTGAGCATTTATTTCATGTAAAGTGGTAAGCATGGCCAGCATTGATCCCATGACACCATAGCCACACCCCTTTATAGTTGGCCCCACCCTGTCCCATTGGCCCCACCCATTCAGCTTCCTCCTGCAGCCCTCACTTTGGTTTAAAGCCACCGGTCATCACTGGCGTGCACACACACACACACACACACACACACACACACACACACACACACACACACACACACACACACACAGATATATATATTTAGAGAGAGGGTCTATATCTCGTTGTCGAACTTCTAAATGTTCAAATGTCATATGGTTGATGTTTCAATGGAAATCTCCGTACAGTGCAGAATAGGAAGATTTCCCTTTACTGCACTGTAGTGCAATATCGCAGTAGGTGCATTTAAAGCATGGGGGATGAGGGGAGTACAGGCGGGCTTCCCCCCACTTAAATCATTCAGGTATGTTTTTTCTTTGGTTTATTTTTTTTTATTACATTTTTGAACTTTTAAAAGTTTGATCATATGGTGCCGACCATATGATGTTCAAACTTTTAAAAGTTTGATTATGTAATATAGACATGAGAGAGAGAGAGAGATCTCTCACCCTGTCTCTCTCTTTATATATGTGTGTGTATGTGTGTGTTTGTGCCTGTGTGTGTGTGTGTGTGTGTGTGTGTGTGTGTGTGTGTGTGTGTGTGTGTGTGTGTGTGTGTG